>NW_006399830.1:822961-828945 GCF_000299155.1 Elephantulus edwardii
GGAGGGACAGCGAAGGAGAGGAAGACCCTCTATGAGGTGGATTGATTCAATGACTGGGGTAATGGAGGTAGGTGTGTCAGAGACAATAGGATTGGCACAGGATAGATGAGGGTTCAGGGCTGTTGTACACGGGGTTGCTATGAATCACAGGTGACTCGACGGCATATAACAACAACAACAACAATAACAACAACAGCATGTCATCTTAGGTCAAGGCTGTATCTATTCTGAGTCTTAGCTTACCCGTCTCTAACTGGGGGTAAGGATGACTCCTTCATGGGGGAGGCTCAACCTGTACCCCAATGAGGCTAAGTGTGTACACACACATGTCTGAGTTTCCCATCGGAGGCCCCTCTGCTCCACCCCCCAGGGGCTTCTGGGGGACTCATCATAGATGGGCCACCTGTGGAACAGTCCTGTGGTCCAGCCCCAGCCCTACCCAGGCTTCCACCTCAGTTAAAACAACTTCCCAGGGAGTACAATCTGACTCTGGGAATCCCTGCAGGACAGAGTAACACTGCCTCCCTCTGGGGTACTGCTCCCCAGGTGTATTGCCCCCATGTATACTGCTGTCAGGTGTACTGCTCCCCAGGTGTACTGCCTCCCAGGTGTGCTGCTCCCAAGGTGTACTACGCCCCCCAGGTGTACTGACCACCCAGGTGCACTTCCCCCAGATGTGCTGCCCCCCAGGTGTACTTCCCCCCAGGTGTACTGCCCCCCAGATGTACTTCCCCCAGGTGTACTGCTCCCCCAGGTGTACTACCCCCATGTATACTGCCCCCAGATATACTTCTTACAAGGTGTACTGCACTCTGAGTGTACTGACCCCCCAAGTGTACTGTCCTCACAGGTGTACTGCCCTCAAAGTTCACTACCCCCCTAGGGTTGACTATGCCCCCTTGCTCACTGTCCCCCCCACCCTGGGTTCATCATCCCCCTCTTCATTGCCTTCCTGGTTCACTGTCCCCCTGGTTTGCTGCCACTCAGGTCTCTAAGGCTGAGATCTTGTGGGACGCAAAGCAGATTGCCTCACCTTTCCCCCACAGAGCAGCCCGCAGATTCAGAGCACTTGTCTTGGCTGTTAGCTTGATGTTGACCCACAGGACTCCTTACCAGACCCCTCACCCAGAATCCGCCAAAAGTGAGTGCGGGGCAGGAGGAAGCGGCTGAGCTGCCCATTCCCCCATCCCCCACCCCCGGCTCTGCCCTCTAGTCCCCCAAGGTTCTCTGTGAACCCCTCCTGCACCAGCAGCAGTGAGGGTAGCTCACTCTCATAATCTGGTGTCTCCCAAACAGGCCCTGCATCCAGCTGGTACTCAGCAAGTTTTTGTCAAGTCAAACTGAGCGAGAGTGATCAGGGGGCTGGAGTTCAATTCAATTCCCAGGCAGGCACGTCATGCGCAGCCACCTGCCATCTGCCACAGAGGCTGCGTGTTGCTGAGACGCTGGACAGGTTTTAGCAGAGTAAGGCTAGGAAGAAAGACCTGGCGTCTGGCTTCCAAAAATTCATCAGTTGGGGACATTATGGTCATAACAAGGAGCACTAGTTATGCAGTGGTTAAGCCCTTGGCTGCTAACTGAAAGGTGGGCCGTTCACACCCACTAGATGTTCTGCGGTAGAAAGATGTGACAGCCCGCTCCTGTGAACGGGTTTCCACCTGGGAAGTGTGTGGGCAGTTCTGTTCTGCTCTGTGGGGCCTCTGTGGTTGCAGCCCACTCCTCAGCTGTGGGCTGCGTCTGGGTCACAGGTCCTAGGAGGTCAAGTGTTCGATGGATGCCTGGTAGTCTATTCTGAAGCCCACCTTGAGGAGCCTACAAGCAGTTCTACTCTGCACATGCCAGTCCTGTGGGACAGGGCCAGCACCAGGTCTGAGGGGACCAAGAGCTGTGGGGACAGAGGAGGGGTGTGGACGTTGGTAGGTGTCCTTCCCTCAATCAAAGACACTGGCTTCCTGGGAGGGGGATCCCCTCAAGGCCCTCCAAGTCCAGCCAGGCTTGTTGAGTCCACGAGAGGAGAGTCAGGCAGCTCCTGACCCTCCAGTCGGACCTCCCCTCCCAATGTGGGGCAGGTTGAGGGGCATCCTCCAAGCCCCTGGGGAAATGAGCTTCCTTACCCACGCTTGCTTACTGTGGCAGCCGAGGTGACCTAAGGCTTCATCCCCAGCCCGCTAAGGGCCCAGGCACCTCCAAGCTAGCCACCTCCCATCAAACAGCATGAATTATTCAGTCTCTAATTAAAAGTGAGGTCAAGTGATGAAAAATGGCTGGAGACAATAGGGAGACACTTAACCACCTCCGGTCAGAGCGGAGGGCAGGGTTGATGCCAGCATCCACTGGGGAGAGACCTTGAGGGCAGAGGCCTGTGGCTGGCTTAGGGGGATGTGCCCCAAACCCCTGAGGTCCACCTGGCTCTCTGTCCTCCTCCACTGCCTTGAATCCTCAGACACACCAGCTCCATTCTGCTCTAGGTCCCTGAACACCCCTTCTAGAACCTTCTTCCCCTAGATATTTTCAAGCTTCTAACAGTTTGCTTCTGGCCCCTAATCTAAAGCTAATGGTACAGACCCGTCCAGTGGCACCCAGGGGAAAGCCCTGGCCTCCTGCTTCTGTAAAGAGCTCAGCACGAAAACTCCATCTGAGCCACGTGGACTCCAGCCTCACAGCCCTGGAGGTGCCCGGCTATGACTGCTGACCGCTCTGAGAGGGACTCCAAGACCTGGGCACCCAGGACACCTTGAGCTGGGTGTTGGCATGTCTCCCCGCTGGAGGTGATAGGGAGGGCCCTGGGGCCCACCTCCAACCCCCTCCCAGCACCAAGAGCATTAGGATTCAGGGGGACGGTGAGTGAGCCAATGAAGGGAACCTGGGCCATTCCACCATCATCCAGATGTGGAGGCCGACAAGCTGAGGGGTCTGTGTATACAGTGCTCCCCTCAAGCAACAGCTTGAGCTGTCATCCCTGTCGCTGCCCCCCAGTTCCATGGTGAGCTCAGGTAGGGGCTCTGGGTGTGGCTTTATACTTCACCTGGTGGCCATGTCTGCTGTGGGGCACTGTTCCCTCCCCCGGCCACCCCAAGGACTGTCTGGGCAGTGCTGCAGTGAACAGATGGCTGCCTCAGTTATATCCACTCCTGCCCTAGGAGCGGCCTGCACCCCAGTGGGTCAAGACAGGCCTAGTGGCAGGAGGCTGACCAGGGCAGAGGGTGGTGCCACTCACATTCCCCTGAACTCTGCCCCGTCCTGCCCGGTCCTGTCAGGTTCCCCTCAGGGCATTCCTGTGCCTGCTGACCAAGTCTGCTCCAGACCCCTCCCTCTCTCTGACATCCTCCTTTGGAGACTCAAGGTAATGGCCACTCAGTGGTGGATGTTATGATTGTCCCCACTTTCCAGAGGGGAAAACTAAGGCCCGGATGGGCTGAGTGTTGTCCAAGGTTCCCTGGCTGGTCGGCAGCCAGGAGGTGGCCTGGAAGCAAGTCTCCCTGCAGGCCTCAGAGACAGCTTCTGTATAATGGGTATGCTGCAGTGTGGCTGAAAGCACTCCACCAGCCCAGGACTTGTCTGCCACTTCTAAACCCTGCCTTCCTTTGGGGCTTCAGGGTCCTAGTGCAAGGGGGAGGCAGCCAGGCCCCGGGGTCCTGCGGGACTGCCCATGCGGCAGAGGACAGGAGGTAAGCCTACCGTGGACAAGGGGCCACCCCCACTAAGTCCCTTCCTTCCTATTCAGCAGCAATTCTAGAAGTATCCATGGTGTAGCTGGGATCTGAACCCACAACTTCCCGCTCCAGCTCAAAGCCTCCCCGCGGACCGAGCTGCCTGCCCACCTCTGATGGCAGCACTGGTTTGTATTTCCGAATGTGCTGTTGGGGAGGGGAGGGGCTGGCACCCTCGGCCTTTGGGTAGCAGATTAAAGACGGATATTTTGTTTGTTACAATCAAGACCTCTGATTTCAGTTTTATGAATTTTTAAAACATTAATTATATTTTGGAAAGTGCGCCGAGGTGAACGCGTTCGGTGCATGGCTTGGCGTTCCGCAGCGACCCCCTTGGAGCCTGGCCCAGATAAGCTGCAATGGAGGGAGGCCGGGCATTTTAATCCACCTTGTTAAGTTATTAAATTTCCTCTATTTACATACTATCCCACTTTCATTAGCATTGTAACAGGTGCTCATTAACAATTTATTGGCCGGGAGGCCTGGAGACAACATGGGGAGACATTGCTACAAAAGTTTACTCTTAATTACAAGGCCCCACAAGGCCCCCCATGTCTGCTTTCCCTCCCCCTCACATGGACTTAGTTCAGCCTGGGAGGGGTGGGAAACCCCCAAACAGTGTCTGCTTGATTTGGTTGATCTAGGGTCCTCTGAGGGGGGCGTTTAGAAACGGGGCTGGCTGGGCAAGACGCTCCATTTCTCTGAGCTGTGGCTTCCTCCTCTGAGGTGGGGATCCCGTGAGTGGGGCATTGCACCCCGTGTCCATGCTGGGCAATGCCATCTCCCTGGATGCCTCCTTGGCCCCCTCTGGGCATGGGGTGGCTTGTGAGAAGGGTTATTTGGGTGTGCCTGGCTACAAAGCGGTTCAGTCTGTGCTCCGTGGCGTGAAGGTACCCTGGTGGACCTATGAGTGCATGCTGCACTACAGGCCACCAAGACAGGGGTCACCTGAGTGACCGATGGAGGCTCGCTGTCAGTCAGCATCGACTCGATGGCACTGGGTCTGGCTTCTGTTTTGCTTTGCCAAGGATGGCATGGAGAGGCCCCAGAGGAGGTGACCCTAGTCTTTCCAGGAAGCCCCAGGGAGTTAGGGATCTGGCCCCTTGAGGAGGGGGGGTAAACTCCAGGAGGGGCATGGGATGAAAGAAGTGATGGTCTGCAGCTGACAGGAGGGTCCTGCTGGCCCTCTTCTTCCTCAAGGGGGATCCCAGTCTGCCATGGGGCCCAGTCTACAATAGGCTCTCAGTCTACCACATCTACCACAGGGTCCCAGTCGGCCACGGGGTCCCAATCCATCATGATGTCACAGTCTATCATTCAGTCCTAGTCTGGAGTCCACCTTGGCACCTTCTCTTGCCCTGGTTCTCCCTGGAGAAGGAGATCAGAGGACTGTCCTATCATCTAGGAAGTAAGGCCAGAAGAGCAGTGAGGCCGGGGTCCTGAGCTAGAACAGCCCTGGTGACCACGTCCACTTCTACTGATCATGGTCAGTGTCTTCTCCTGGACAGAGGTGAGCAGAGGAGGCATAGAGGGATCAGGGGAATGAGTCAGCTCTAAGTGCGTCCCCCTCCCTCGGTCAGTGTTAGAGACACAGATGAGGTGAGAGGCACACCCCGGCCTCCACATGCCCCAGGGCCTCCTCCAGCACCTTCAGCCACTGTCCACGCTGTACACGGGTGCTGGGTCTCTACCACACCCAGGTGTGTGGGTCACACCTGCCTCCACCGTCACACATCGTAGGCCCTCGTGCACCTGCAGCCCTGTCCAGCTGGGTTCCTACCACGCTCAGGGGGCTGGGTCTTTACCATGCCCCACAGGGCGAAACACACCTGTCTCCATCACAAGGACACTCTGGCCAGATGTGCCCATGTGTGTACCATTCCAGCCTTTTGTCCACTCTGTGGTTCCTGGTTTCACATCCTCTCTGTCCACCCCGCTGGCTGAATGTTCCGTGGGACAGCCGGTCTCCTGTTCTGCCGTAATCACTTGCCTCTGCGTGGTCCCTTTAAAGTATCTTTCTAGGGTTTTCCATGGACAGGGCTTTTAATATTCATCTCAGCGCTGACAATTTCCCCTGCCTTGTTACAGAGAGCGGATGTCGGTTTTTCATTGTATCTGTGGACAGTCGGTTCATTCGAAGCCAGTTAAAGGCTCAACAGTGATTCTGTTTTATAATTTGAGAAGGTTCATGGTCTGTACATCAAAGTGATTGCCCAGAAGTGTTTCCTGTTCTCTCCCCACGGTGCTGCCCCCTTCCCACAATGCTGCCCCCCC
>NW_006399830.1:829990-831071 GCF_000299155.1 Elephantulus edwardii
CACACACACACTCACACGCAGGCACACACCCTCACACAGGCACATACTCACACTCATGCGTGCGTGCGCACACACACACACACGCACACACTCAGGCACACACCCTCACACAGGCACACACACACACACACGCTCACACTCAGGCACACACCCTCACACAGGCACATGCTCACACACTCACACACACAGGCTCACACTCCACAGACTCACGCTCACACTCACACACACTTTAGCCCAGAATTGCTGGAATTTCACACATTTTAAAGTAAAACAGTATAAAATAAAATTTTTATTTAAATTTAAAAAGATTGTAAATATTGGCCTTTTGAACGTTAGTCAGCAAACATACTCCCATCACAATCTTTGCACAGCACTTTAAACAATTAGTAAGTTTTACGTATCATTTCTCATCTTGAAAACATAATGAGGAAACAGAAAAACTAAAACAGAATGGAGGGAATTCCCCATTTTTAAAGGGAGCTTGGAAATAAAGGTTCCAAAACCCTTAATGAGCCAAACACCTCCCTAGAAGAAACCACTAGATCGCATCAGGTCTGCCTGGCTCACAGCGATCCTTGGGGGGGGGGTCGGACAGCTCCTGGGTCCCCAAGCCTATGAGCTTCACAGGAAAGCAGAGTCCCTTCTTTCTCCTGAAGAGGAGCTGGCAATTTCAAACCACTGACCTTTCAGGTAACAGCCAAGTGCTTTCAACATTGTGTGTCCTGTGCTCCTCCATCCCCCATCCCCAAGCCCACCACTGTCAAGTCAGTTCTGACCTGCAATCATGCTGTAAGACAGCCCAAGGCAGAACACGGGAGAACAGAGCCTGTACCCCAGGAAGACCTGGGGTTCCCCAGAGAGAACGAGTTCTCAACTCACTGCAGCCCTGTCAGGTTCCCAAAGCTGAAAATAGTTATGGGAGCAAACTGTCCATCTTTCTCTGTGAGGTGGCCGCTCAGTTAGGACACTACCCTTCTGTTACCAATGCAACGCACAAGTCACTGCACCACCAGAGTGTCTTTCACCCTCCCTCCCTTACACACACACACACACACACACACACACACACACACACACACAC
>NW_006399830.1:831171-925747 GCF_000299155.1 Elephantulus edwardii
CACACACACACACACACACACACACACACACACACACACACACACGTTGTTGTTCTTATATACTGTCAAGTTGGAACTGACTCTAACTGACCCTTACAGCAGTAGTAAATCAATCATCCAGGAAGAGATTGCCCATTTTTCTCCCGCAGAGCAGTTGATGGATTCAAACTACATGCCTTTGGGTTGACAGCACATTTCATTATCATTTGGCCTCCAGAACAAACAGGTTTGTCCTGGAGAGGGTTAAATCAGGCTACTCCTTGGAGAAAAGGATACTGGAGCTTCATCTGACATACTTAGGACATGTTGCAAGCAGGGACCAGTCCTTGGAGAGGGTGGAGGGAAAGCACAGGAGGGGAAGACCCTCTATGAGGTGGATTGATTCAGTGACTGGGATAATGGGGGTAGGTGTGTCAGAGACAATGAGATTGGCACAGGATAGAGCAAGGTTTATGGCTGTTGTACATAGGGTCGCTATGAGTTTCAGGTGACTCAACGACACACAACAGCAACAAATATAGCCTGTATAAAATTTGCACTGCTAACCCAAAGACCACCCAGTCCCTCCGGCTAACACACAGCAGTGCCACTTCCCTGGTTTCCCTGCCACCATTTACCAGGTCTCTGCTTCCCATCACACTTCCCTGCTTCCCACTTCTCTGTGAGCTGCCCCCAATACTGCTGTTATATTATCATGGTTGCACTTTCTACTGTTGTTGTTGTTTAGTACCACAGTTAGAACCAACCCACAGCTGATGCTTCGGCGGGTTTTCAGAGGCAGTTGATTGTACGGGAGGAGATTGCCCATCCTTCTCCCATGGAGCATCTGGTGGCCTCAAACCACATGCCTTCAGAATTGTGGCACAGCTGCTTGCCACTAGGCCATACAGCAAGACAAGTAGGCACAATCCTTGCACAGGAGGGACATGTGTCCCAGCACGTGTGAGGCCAACATGAGCCAGCACCCACTGCACCGCCCACACCCCACATCCTGTGGCCCACAGCCCCTTCCCCCTCCAACAGCTGGGAGAACATCAACTGGCTTGACAGTATTTTTACTCATCAAAGGAGAAGTAGTAAAAATCCCACTTTAGCAGCAGATTGCTATTCTAAGGGACCAGAGAAGTTTGGGATCGAATGGAGTTTCCCTGGGAATTCAGAGTCAAAATTCAGGTGGGATGTGGGTTAGGGCTGCAGCACTGCCTGGTGGGTCTGGGTATTGATCTGAATTCCCACCTATAAAGGGGGTTTCCCTGAAGGGCTTGTCTGTGGATGGAGCCCCTTCAAAATGCTCAGGAGGGCTAGGAACATCGCCCCTGAAAAGCCCCAAACACATCATGTTTACAAACCTCTTGGGGACCACCTGGATCTGACAGCATCTTGAGCACAGCACTTCAGAGTGTGCTGAGTCTGTCACACATGATATGACTGTCACTGGGTTACAGCTCAACCTGTGGATGAACGAGCTGAGGTTCCCATAGACCGCTGGGCTCCAGGATGGTTCCCTTCTGCTCCCAGAAGCCGGAATCCAGACCCAGGCTTTTCATGGTCCCTCCCAGCACTCTTGGCCTCCACGGGGTCTGTTGAGGGGATGGTTTGTGGATATAAATGGAGGTGTACACAGAGTATATTTTGGGGAGACTTTGAGGACCATCTGAGGATGTGGACACTTTACCTCAAACAGGTGGGGGTATGGTGGAGAGTGATGCATCATGTAGAGAAGGCAAGCCCCAGCCCTGCATCCAGTGCCCAATGCCCACACTCCGGGAGCCTCCACAAGCCCCAGTCCTGCATCCAGTGCCCAATGCCCACACTCCTGGAGTTTCCCTGCATCCCCGGGAGGTGCTTTGGGAACAGCGTGGCTCCCACTTGTAGAAGAAGAGACTGAAGCTCAGAAAAGCTCAGAAGCCACTCTGGGCTTCAGCTTTCGTACTCCTTCTCTGCCCCCCACCCCCCATCCCCCATGCCTCACATCCTGTGGGTGAAGGACTCTGCTGGCACAGGCTTTATGTGTTGGGCTGCTAACCAAAAGGTGGACAGTTCAAATCCACTAGGTGCTTCTTGGTGGAAAGAGGAGCAGTCTCCTCCCTGAAGATTCACAGCCTCAGAAACTCAAGCGAGGATTGGCGCGCGGTGGACAGCGACAGACACGCTGCCCATAAGCTTGTCCGGAACCATGGAGCTGGGACTGACTCATAGCTGACCCTCCAGAGGGTTTTCAGAGGCTGTGATTTGTGCTGGAAGAGATTGCCTGTCTTTCTTCCTCAGAGAAGCTGGTGGATTGGAACTTGGAGCTGACAGTGGACATCAGTAGTTGGATTGTGGTATTAGAGAAAAGTATTGAATCTTCATGGACTGCCAAGAGAACAAACAGGTATGTCCCCTAGGAAGAGTACAGGGCACTTTTCAGAGGAAGGATGGGGAGACTTTGTCTCAGACACATACTTCGGGGAAGCTGTCAGGAGAGACGAGTCCTTGCGAAAAGGATCAGCCTTGGAAAGGTGGACAGTCAGAGGAAGAGAGAGGAAGACTCTCAATGAGATGTAAGGATGGGTGCGAGCATGTTGGAGGTCAGTGTGTTGGGATGCTAACCAATGGTCAGCAGTTCCAGTCTATCCTGGGGCCCAAGGAGAACAAGGAGGCCATCTGCTATATCAAGATTCAGAAGCTCAGTAATCTGACGGAGCAAAGGCTCTGAGGCTTCCCTGAACTGATTAGGGACACCCAGGTCACTGTACATGGAAAGTGGGCAGGAGATGAAGTTAGAGAGGGCATCCGGATAGTGGAACCCTCTGGGTCTCATTCTTGGGGTGAGGGGAGCTGTTGGAGGGCTCTAAGTGGGGGAGGCATGTGGTCTAGCATGATGGAGGGAGGTGCAGAATTAAGAGACAGGTGGGACCCTGAAAAGGCAATGGGCTGGACCCTAGAGCAGGCATGTTGCCAGGAGCAAAGGGTATCTCCCAGGGGGTGTTGGTGAAGAGTGTTTCAGGAATGAAGAGGACAGAGCCCCTAGGGCCTGAATAACATGTATTGTGGTAAAGTGTCACTGATGTTGTTATGTGCCATTGAGTCACCTGCAACTCACAGGAACCGGGTTTGTAAGTACAATAGCTGTGAACCTCGCCCTGTCCTGAGCCAACTTCACTGTCTCCGACACACTTAATCCCTTTATCTCAGTCACTGTGTCAATCATCTTCTCCGGGATCTTCCTCTCTTGCACTGGCCCTCTACCCGTCCAAGCATGATGAACTTCTTCGATGGCCACATGTGAATTTGTGTTGTTGTAGTTGTTGTTAGGTGCTGTCCAGTCACTTGCGACTCATAATGACCCTGTATGTACAGCAGCCCTAAACCCTGCTCTACCCGTGCCAATATTATTCTAACACACCTACCCCCATGACCCCTGTGACTGAATCAATCCATCTTAGGATTCCTCTCCTGTGCTGTCCCTCCACCCTACCAAGCATGACACCCCTCTCTAAGGACTGGTCCCTCCTTGCAACATGTCCAAAGTATGTGAGATGGAGCTTTAGAATCCTTGCCTCCAAGGAGTAGCCTGGTCTCATCCTCTCTAAGACGAACCTGCTTGTTCTCCTGGAAGTCCATGGTATATTCAATACTCTTCTCCAGCACCATGGCTCAAAGGCATCAATTTCCCTTCTAGCATCCCTAGTCATTGTCCAGCTTTCTGAAGCATAGGAAGTAATTACAAAGACTATAGCCTGAATCACATGCACCTTAGTCTCCAGACTGATATCATTGCCCTTCAGTACTCTGGAGAGGTCTCTGACAGCAGACTTTCCCTGTGCAATTCATCTTTTGGTTTCCTGGCTATTGATATCCAACATGTTGATTGTGGAGCCAAGCAAACTAAAGCTATTAATAGTCTCTATCTCTTCACTATCTATCATGATGCTGCCAATTGGTCCAATGGTGAATCTTTGTTTTCTTGATAGTGACCTTCAATCCATCTTGAAGGCTGGATGTACTCACCAAGTTGCACCAAGAAATCTGGAGGACAACCACCTGGACAACTGACTGGAAGAAATCTATATTTGTTCCCATTCCAAAGAAAGGTGACCTGACAATATCATTGATATCACATGCAAACAAGATTTTGCTGAAGGTTATCCAAAAACTATTGTAACAGAACATCAACAGAGAACACTTGAAGTGCAGGTTGGTTTTAGAAGATGCCATGGTACTAGGGATATTATAGTTAATGTTAGATGGATCTTGGCTGAAAGCAGGGAGTACCAGAGCAATGACTATCTGTATTTCATTGACTATGCAAAGGCATTTGACTGTGGGGATCACAGCAAACTGTGGCTGACTCTGAGAATGGGAATCCCACTACACATGATTGTGCTTATGCAAAACCTATACTTGGATCCGGGGGCAGTTGTCAGAACAGAGCAAGGAGACACTGCATGGTTCAAAATCAGGAAGAGTGTAAGCCAGAGATGTGTCCTATCTCCATACCTTTTCAATCTATATGCAGAACAGATTATCTGGGAGACTGGACTCTATGAAGAGAAATGTGACATCAATATTGGAGAAAGACTCATCAGCAACCTGTGCTATGCAGACAACACAACTTTGCTTGCTGAAAGTGAGAAACATCTGAAGCGCTTGCTGCAGAAAGTCAAGGATTGCAGCCGTCAATATGGATTGAAGCTCAATAGCAACAAAACAATGATTCTAATTTGGATTTGTTGTTGTTGATTGCCTTCGAGTCGAGCATAACTCATAACAACTCTATGAACAAAAGGGCTTAAGACTTTCCATAACTATCGACATTCATCAAAGTTCATAGAGTGTCCAAAGGCATGTTGTAGAAAGTGGATTCCACTCCTGCTTCTAAACTCAAGAGATACTGGCCACAGCATAAGAAACTGGCAGTAGCTTGAGGTGTTGGAATCACAGAAGCCCAGGTATGAGCCCTCATATCAAGGGGAAGATAGGTGTTGAACAACATAGGTGGGAGTAGAAGCGAATGCTGGTGGAGCAGGGAAGGGGGGGATGTCAAGACACATGTGTCAAGGGTGGGGACAACACTGAACCTATTGGCTATTTCTATAATTGGGGAATTCTCTTTCATCTGTTCTTTTCTGTAAAATGCTTGTCTGTCAGATATTGTTCTAAATCTGAGCATTCAAATTAAGACAAACTAGGAAGAAAGATTAGGGAGCTCTGGTGGCCACTGGCAAGAAGCTGTATTGCAATCAAAAAGGCACATGGTTCGAATCCCACCAGCTGCTCTGTAGGAGAAGGATGGGCAATCTCCTCCAGTGCAATTAACTGCCTTTGAGCCCCTCCCCCGCCCCGGAGTGTCAGTTAAGGGTCAGTTCCAACTCTACAGTACACCACAACAGGAAGAAAGATTGGTCATCCACTTCTGAAACAGCAGGCCTTCCAAAATCTTATGTACAGTAGAGCACACTTAGACTAGCAGATATAGCAACTGAGGCTGAGCCCTCAAGTATGGAAACACAAAGAAGAAGAAACATTTGTAAGCAGGGACTGACTAGTGATTGGAACATGGAATGTGAGAACTATGAATGTAGAAAAATTTGACATTGATGAGAAAGAAATGGAATGCATAAATATTGACAGACTAGGTACTGGCAGAATGAGATGGACTGGCATGGGACATTTTGAGTCAGACGATCATATATGATCTACTATGCTGGAGATGAAAAGGTAAGGAAAAATGGGGTTACCTTCATAGTTAAAAAGTCATTTCTAGATCTGTCTTGAAATACAGTGTTGTGAGTGATAGAATAATATCTATCCACATATATAAGGAAGTCCAGTGAATAATACCACATGTGAAGTACACATTACAAAATTTACCATTTGAACTATTTTTACCCAGGGGTAGGTTGTTGTTATGTGCCATCGAGTCTAGTACAACTAATAGCAACCCCATGAATGAAAGCTCTGAATCCTACTCTATCCTGCGTCATCCGAACGCTTCCTGACACACATGAGCCCATTGCAGCAGTCACTGTGTCAATCCACCTGGCTAAGGATGTTCCTCTCCTTTGCCGACCCTCCACCCTTCCCAGCATCATGTGTAGACATATTTATAAAAAACTATTTTTATTTTAATTGTGATTTTGATGAAAGTTTAAAGAAAAATTGGATTTTCATTTGTTTATTGTTACACATTTTCCTCCCTCCCCTTCCCCCTCCATCAGCTCACTTTATTTTTTCTTTAAACATTCATTATTGTTGCACAGTTACCTCCCCCTCTTTCCCTCCCACTTCCCCCTCCCCCAGTGCTCTTTGTGCTATACCTCTTATTCTAGACTGTTGTCTTACATCTAAAGCCTAATCATATATTCATTTTGAACAGTTCTCTCCCTCATCTGTTCTAATACCGTGTTCATTATCCATCCACTCTTTTCCTATTCTCCCAGCCCCCCACATCAGTTCTGCTTCATAACAGTTAAACTATTTTAAGTGCACAACCTGGGGACATGAATTCTATTGAGAAATGCAGCCAGAGTGTGCCTTAGACTTGAGGATGGAAAGAACTCGTCTCATGTGCTCTGGACATGTTATCAGGAGGCACCAGTCTCTGGAGAAGGACATGTGCTTGGTGAAGTCAATGATCAAGAAGACCCCCCACAAGAGGGCCTGACACAGTGGCTGGAACAACAGGCACGGACAGAGCAGCCAGTGAGGATATACAAGACTGAACACTGTTTTGTTCTGTTGTATGTGGAGTCAGTACAAAGGAGGCTGACTTGGTGGCATCTAGCAGTGATTATCGTTTAATGCTGCACAACTATCCCCTATATTTGCTTCCAGAACCTTCACTCTCCCAAGTAGAAATTATGTACTCAGCCAGCAAAGCTCCTCCTTCCCTTCCCTCCAGCCTCTGATGGCTTCTAATATAGTATCTACACATTTGTCTGTGCTATGAAGAACGTGGCATCGGGATTTCATCAATAGCTTGCATTATGCAGATGACAAAACATTGTTTACTGAAACTGGAGAGGGTTTGAAACATTTGCTGCAGAAGATAAAAACTACAGCTTTCAATGTGAATTCATCTCAACATTGAGAAGGTAAAGATCCTCACCACCAGGCCAAAAGCTAGAATAATAAATATAGAAAAGATTGAAGTTGCCAATTATTTCATCTTACTTGCATCCACAATCAATATCCTTGGTCCTAGGAGTCAAGAAATCAAAAGGAGTTTTGCATTGGGAAAGTCTACTGTCATTGTAGAGGAATCCCACTGATTTTTGGATATTGATCTTATATCCTGCCACTCTACTAAATTGGTCTACTAGCTCTAAAAGTGTTTTTGTTGAGTACTTGGGGTTTTCTGTGTACACTATCATATCATCTGCATATAGAGAGAGTTTAATCATCTCTTTGCCTCTCTGGATGCCTTTTATTTCCTTCTCTCATATTGCCCTAACAAGCACTTACAATACAGTATTGAATAGAATTGGTGACAGTGGGTATCCTTGTCTGGCTCCTGGTCACAAAGAAAATACTTTTAGTCTTTCTCCATTAAGAATGATGCTGGCTCTTGGTTTTGCATATATACTTTTCACTGTGTTGAAGAAATTCCCTTTTATTCCAATTTTGCTGAATGTCTTAATCAGGAAGGGGTGCTGGATTTTGTCAAGTGCCTTTTCTGCATCAGTTGCTAAGATGATATTTTTCTTGTTATTTGATTTGTTAACATGGTGAATTATGCTGATTGTTTTTCTTATGTTGAACCATCCTTGCATACATGTTATGAATTCCACTTAGTCATGATGAATTATTTTTTTATGTGCTTTTGGATTTTATTGGCTAGGATTTTGTTAAGGATTTTTGCATCTATATTCATGAGAGATATTGATCTGTAGGGTTTTTTCTTGGTAATATCTTTGCCTGGTTTTGGTCCTAGGGTTATGCTTGCTTCATAGAAAGTCTCTGGGAGTGTTCCTTCTTCTTCTACTTTTTTAAAATATAAGTAGGATAAATGTGTGATAAATCTTCTCTGAATGTTTGGTAGAATTCAACCATGAAGCCATATGGTCCAGGATCATTTTTTGGGGGGTGGGTGAGACTAAGGAGCAATGAAGTCAGTTTGAAGACAAAGGTGCACCTGATTCAGGTCATGGTTTCCAAATCACTTGCTATGCATCTGAGAGCTGAACAATGAACAAGGATGACAGAAGAGGAATCAATGCCTTTAAGTTGTGGTGTTGAAGAGGAACACCCATGACCTGCCAAAGAACAAGCAGATATGTCTGGGAGAAAATGTGGCCAGAGTGCTCTTTGGAAACAAGGATGGTGAAGCTTCATTTAACATACTTTGGTCATGTTGTCAGGGGGGACCATTCCTTGGTAATGCACATCATGCTTCGAACAGTGGAGAGTCAGTGGATGAGAGGATGACTCTCAATAAGTTAGACGGAAACAGTAATTGCAGCAATGGGCTTAAGTGTGTCAGAAATAAAGATGGCGCAGGATAGGACAGGGTTCAGATCCAGCACAGAGACTCAGTCCCACTCTGTATATGGCAGTATAGAGAATCCAACGCCAACCTATGTATATAACAGTATGGAGATCCAGCCCCAATCTCTGTATAACAGTATAGAGACTCTAGCCCTAGTGTGTGTGTGTGTGTGTGTGTGTGTGTGTGTGTGTATGTGTAACAGTGTGGAGACCCCTGTCTCACTCTGTGTGGTGGTGGTGTTGTGTACCAGAGTTGGAACTGACTCATAGCTGACACTCCAGTGGGTTTTCAGAGGCAGTTAATCGCATGGGAGATAGCCCATCCTTCTCCTGGAGCAAGTGGTGGCCTCAAACCGCGTGTCTTTATGATTACAGCACAATTTCCTGCCATGAAGCCACCAGAGCTCCTTGTACTCTGTGTATAAAATAAGATAAAGACCCCAGCCAAACTCTCTGTATATAACAATGTAGAGACCCAGCCAAATTCTCTGTATATAACAAAAGTAGGGACCTCAGCCTCACTTTCTGTGTATAACAATATACAGACCCCAGTTTCACTCTGTGTATAAACAGTGTGGAGACACCAACCTCACTGTGTATATAATAAGAGTGTACAGACCCCAGCCCCACTCTGTGCAGAACAGTATACAGACCCCAGCCCCACTCTGTGTATATACTGTGTACAGACTCCAGGCTCACTTTGTATATAGCCAACCTCCCCTGCCCACACTCCCCTAGACCTTTCTTGTTTTATGAAAGTAGAATTGAGGCTCACGGGTCAGGAGCTGGCTTGGGTTCTAGGCTAACACCGAGGACTAGTCAGAGCCAGGTCTTCCTCTCTTCTTCTTCCGCTGCCCTGACTGTCCCCCTGTGGTTGAGTGAGGCAGGGCAGAGGGTGGCCAGGAGGGAGGCTGCTGGGGCAGGCTTGGAGACACCTGTTAGCAGTCTATCAGACATGAGGCTGAGCAGCTGCCACTGTCCTGTTTTACTCTCAGGTTAACAGGACACATAGTTGATGCACTAACATGATGAGTGGAGGAGAGATTGTCAGTGCCCCTTCAAGGTAGGTGTGAGGTCCAGCAGAAAGAACTTGGTGCTGACCCCTGGAGCCCTGGTCTGCATCTGGGGGCCACAGAGGGACAGGGTCCCCAGTGATGGGCCTGGTGCACCAAGGAAAACAGGCTCAGAGTTGGGGGCGGGTGTCTGGCACTTGGGTCTCAGCAGAGAGATAGCTCCCTGTCACTCTCCTTGTCTCATTCTCCTCAGGATGCCCTGCCCTGGCCAGCCAACCCAAGCTGCCCACTGGGGGTGCAGAGGGGACACAGGTCCATCTTGACTGTGCCGCCGAGAGATGATTTTCAAGGTGAAATTTCTAGTTCAGTTGAGTCACTTTCGTTCAAGGCAGCGCACAAAATGTCATCCCCACCCCACACGCCGCTCTCCGACGCATTTAAATTTCCTCCACTTTCCCTCCCTGACACCTGTTTAAATCAATATCTTCCTCTCCAGGTCGCGGGGAGAGTGTGCCTGGCTCTCCACACAGCGCTTCTCAAATCCACTAAAATCAACACAATAATTGAAATATTTTCAAGCTGATTACACCGCAGCCCGAGGCTAGCCTGGTTGCTAAGGGTAAGCTCCATGGTTGCTAGGGGGAGTAAATCATCTTGCATTATTTGATTTTTGTTATAGATATGAAACCGCTACTCCCGCGATTAAATGTCTCTCAGCCTAACACCTATGGGACCTGGGGGAAGAGAAGAAGAAGGCGCAACCCTGACCCTGTCAAATAAATATCTCTAACTTTCCCTGTCCCCAGGCCTCCCAGCCAAACCTGTCTGTGGGTTTTTCTCTCTCTCTCTTCCCTGAACCTGACTTTAAATAACAAAGCTGCGGGGACAGGGAGATGCAGGAAGAGAGGTTGTCTGTTCTATTAATGGGCTCCAGGCCGCCTGCACCTCGCTGCCCGCCCTGGCGTCTTGGATGGGGAATTTTGTAGTCTAACAGCCTGAGTGGCTGGGCCCAAGCTCAGGGCAGCTGGCCCTGGGGGCAGGCTCAGTGGGGCCCAGCGACCCCAGGGGGCTGAGGTGCTTGGGGTCCCAGGTTCTGTGTCCATTGATGATCTACTCTGTGGGACAGGGAAGGGGGCTGAGCAAGGGGCCTGGGGGAAGAAGGGAAGTGCTGTGGCCTTGAGCCAGGCCAGGAGAAGCAGGGTTTTCGGGCTTCAGGGATGGGTGGGGCAGGGGGGAAGGCTGCCTGTGGCTCCCCTGAGGACAACCTCCCAGCTCTCAGGCCCTCTTGGTCAGGCCAGTAGTATCCTCCCCACCCACACAGAGCTGTCCCTGACTGGACAAGCAGTGTCCCTGGGCCAGCTGAGGCTGAGCGGTGAGCACCACTGTGAAGCAGCTGTTGGCCCAGGTGGGCAGTTGGTGCTCTGCTGGGACCCCATCGGCTTTCTCCTCCCAAACCTCTATTGACAAATGCTGTGTAAAGCAGAGACCACCGCTCCCTGCCCCAGAGAGGGGCGGCTCCTGTCCTTTCATCTCACTCCTTTCTCCTAACACCCCCAATCTGGCCCATACCTCAGCCTGAACTTTACGGGGCCAGATTCCCCAAGTCCTTTTCTCCCTGGGCTGCCCTGTTCCAGAAACTTCCTGGGCTGCCCCTGTGTTTGCCACGTTCCCCCCTCACACCAGTTCGCAGGGGTTGGAGGTCCTGGCCACCCCAGCTAGCTCCTGTCCTCTGGTCCCCCTACCTTCCCCCAGCCCCGCCCACACTGATGGAAAAGGTGTGGCCTGGTGTGTGGTCAGTACTTCCTCACCACCTTCAGCCCTGGGTCCTATGTGTCCTCTGACACTCTGGGAGGTGACCTGTATGGACACTGTCACTGTAGGCTGTGAGGTTAGGATAGGAAGGGAAGCGGAGGAGACTATCCCCTTGCTCAGGAGGCCATGCACAGGCACAGAATCTCTTTTGGCCCCTCATAGTCCTCTGGCCACTCGCTCCCAGCCTGTGTGTTGGCCCCTGACCACATAGAGTGTTGTTCCCCAGAGGACACGTGGCGGGCTGCACAGGAGGATGGCAGTGAGGGGCCAGGTCATCAGAGGGGGCAGTTTGGGGTGCAACAGGGTGTCTGTCTTGGTTGAAGGTGTGATAGGCTGGATCTCTCAGCCTGCCCTGACTCCTCAGCAGCTCCACATCCTCGCCCACCCCAGGCAGAGGATCTCACCCTTCTCGCAGGCTGTGTTCTTGAAGCTATTCCTATAGGCATCCCCCCATGGGAGACCCCCTTATCCCATCTTGCTCAAGCCCAGGGAAGAGCAGGGAGAAATTAGGGGTGGGTCAGGCACTTGTAACTTCTGACCCTAAAGGTCATGGTCCCAGTGAGGAGGCAGTTTGCGTCCACAAAGATTTACAGCCTCTGACTGGATGGTGCAAGTCAGACCACAACGCCAGGACAGGCCGCAGGTCTACCCCGTCCTGCAGGTCACCAGGAATCAGAGTGGATTTGGCAACAGACGGCGGGTTTGTTTTGGGCTCAAGACTGAGTGTGGACACAGAAAATAGCATGGATCCCTACTTCTTGCTACTCCTGTCACCCCCTGACCTTGTTCCTTGAGAATCAGTCATCTGGGCTGCCCTTAATTTACAGAAGAGGAAACTGAGGTCCCTTAGCCAAGAGCAGCATCAATAAGAATGAACTTGTTGAGTTGGATTCAGCGAGACCCCATGCATGCCAGAGTAGAAGTCCAATGCTTAATCCTCAGTCCTACCAGGGCTCAGATTCGACTTAAACTCACAAGTGAGCTGGAGTCACTGCTTCCAACCTGATGGCGCAGCTTGGTGGTCACGTGACCAGCGGGGCACATTCGACTTGCAGTGGCGTTCATTATTGTTCTAAACCCAAAACATTTTAAGTATGAAGAAGGCAAGGCCGTCAAGTTGGTTCTGAGGTGTCCTAAGGACAGAGTAGACCCGCCCACAGGGCCTTGAGACCCGCCCACAGGGTCATGAGACCCGCCCACAGGGTCATCGGGCCCGCCCACAGGGTCCTCGGACCCGCCCACAGGGTCCTCAGAACCACCCACAGGGTCCTCGGAACCACACACAGGGTCATCGGAACCACACACAGGGTCGAACCACCCACAGAATCATCAGAACCACACACAGGGTCATGAGACCCACCCACAGGGTCCTCGGAACCGCCCACAGGGTCCTAGGAACTGCCCACAGGGTCATCAGAACCGCCCACAGGGTCATCAGAACCACCCACAGGGTCAACAGAACCGCCCACAGGGTCATCAAGTCTGGAATCGTTGGTTGTTCTCTTTGCATGTGTGATGTGAGTGAAAATTTACAAAGCAATTTGGTTTTCCAGCCAATCTGTTACATCTGTTCTGTTTCCTGACGTTAATACAGTGGTCTCATGTGACTACATTCTTCCACATCTCCTCTGTGGTTCTTGTGTCCACTCAGGCTTCTCTCTGACCCCTTCCTGTCTCTGAGCCTTCGCCCTGGGCAGTGCAGGGTCATCCTCAGGTCGGAGGGCCCTCCTGGTGTTGTGAGTCACCTGACAGGCCTGCCTATTGCTTTGCTGAAAGTTCAGCCACAGGCCGGTCTGGTTTCAGGTTTGAAGACTGACTAAGGCCCAGACTGGAAGGTCTCATTAGGCTCCGAGACCAATGAGCCTGGTCGTTTATGCGGCATTTAGTTTTGTCTGATGTGTCTCGCCCACTCTGTCCAGGACCATCAGCTGGGGGTCCCTTTATGATCACCACGGCTGCTGTCCGTGTGGACGCTGACAGCCACGGCCTTCCCACTGACACCCACACACACCCACTGGCCTCTCTACACACCCACCTTCCCGTGGGCTGCTCAGTGCTTCACCATCCCACCATCAGGGCTCCCTGCCTCCTTCCATGGACAGGAAGCTGAAGCTGTAGGTAGTGACCTGGCAGGGAGTTGGTGTTAGATCCAGAATGTTTGGACAGTGTCCGCCACCTCCACTCTCTCTACCCCTGAGTCAATGTCGGTGACCCTGGGGGTCTCCACTGACCAGGCAGGGGGAGGCAGTTATGTCAGTCCACTCCTCTGGCCACCAAACTCCTACTCCTACTTCAGAGTCTTTTCTGACTTTCACAGCCCTGTCACCCACACGTGGGCCTGCACTACCTGGAGCCCCAGATCGCAGGTCTAATTGGTGACTGTGTCTGAGATGCCCAGCCCAGAGCTGGGATCAGGATTGGCATTAGGGACTCCTGGGCAGGCCCCGAGGCATGGGGAGGCCAGTGCCAGGTGGGCTGGGGGCCAGAACTCTGGCCTTTTGGGCCCCAATTCTTGGTCTCCTCCTCCTAGCCTCCTGGCATAAGTGGCTACTTCATGAATGTCAGGGAAGGGGGGGGGGTGAGGGCTATTGGCTGAAGTATGAGGTGAGCTGGTAAGAGGGGGCCTAATGTGGGCTGGGGGCATGTCTTGGGACACGAGCATGGTCAGCTCTGGGCACAAGTGACCATGGGCGGGAAGTGGGTGACAGGTGCCTTGGAGCAGGACTTTTAGGGGCTGTTTTCCAGTTAGAGCTGAGGGTATCTGTCTGTCCCCTGTGTGTCTGCAGCAGGTCCAGTGGAGCAGGGGGTACTCTGTTGGGAACAGGTGAGTGCTTCTGGAAGACCTGCCTCTCCGACCTCTGTCCCCACCTGAGCACAGCACAGACCTCTCCAAATGTGCAGCCTCCTCCTCTGTGAGTTCCCTTCCACCCTAGAACAGGACAGATACCCCTAACCACACAACACCTCACTCTCCAATGGTGGCCTGGAAGCAGGGAAAAGTCTGGTTCCCACAAGCCCCCCCCCCAGGGGACCTGGTCTCCAGGGACCCCCCTTTACCAGGCGGCTGCCCCCTAGTGAGCCGGCTGTGGGACCCTGCCGCCATCCTCCCATCCTTGCTCCATCTGCCGCCACAGTGACAACCCCCAGATATGTCAGCGCTGTTATCTGCCTCGCCTGACACCAACAATGGTAGGCCGTTTAGTCTGTCCCCGCCGCCCCCTGGCCACAGACAACAGCTCTCTGTATTATATTTTCTCACTCAATTAGCACAATCATCCCGCTGAAATAGAGGCCAATTTACCTATAATGACATCATTGTTAGGGACCTGGCGGGCTGGGCTGTCACGGTTTCGGGAGACAGGTCCGTCTCTCTCCACCAACCCTGACAGGGAAGGGCCGGGCGCGGGCAGCAGGGCGCGGGCGGCGGGGACGGGGCGCGTGGAGCCTATCAGCGGCCACCCCGTCACCTCCGACCACAGACATTGTCTCCGACAGCTCGCAGGAGCAGTGTGCCGGAAAATTGAGTCCAGATTCATTAGGGTTTCCAGTGTGGCGCTCAAGTCAGTTAAATTGATACATTTCCTAACGAAATTGAAGTGCTTTGTGCTGCCAGTGGAAAGCCGGGTGACCCGCCTCGGCCCGCTGAGCAGCGGAGCGCGCTGACGGATCCATTAGGCGCTCGGCCCCGGCCCCGCGCCACCACTCCCGGCTGGCACTGTAAATCTCCACCAATTTCGGGCCTAATCATCATTATAAACCCCTTCCTCTGCCCGCGTCGGCGCCCACCCCGCTGCACCTTGCTCCCAAACAGCCCTCGGCTTGCTAATCTGGCAGGCCTGCCAGGGTAAGCATTCCCCCGCCCCCGGGGCCGTGAGGGGCCCTGGGCTGAAGGAGGGGTGGGCTTGTGAATGCCAGCTGGGCCACACATGCCCATTTGACAGCAGGGGAAGCTGAGGCCAGAGAGGAGGGCATTTAGAAGCACAGAGCCAGTGTTGGGAGGAGCCCTAGAGAGCCGGCAATGCACAAAGCACATACGTGCCAGGCTGCAGCTGGATTTGACGCACACCCATCGCAGCGGAGCCATTCCAGCTCACGGAGACCTTGCAGGACAGCATAGGGCAGCCCGTGGGGCTTCCAGGCCATGGCCTCTACAGGGCAGAAAACCACGCCTTTCTCCAAAGGAGCAGCTGGTGAACTCGAACCACCAGCCTTGCAGTTAGCGGCTCAGTATTTAATTCACCGTGCCACCAGTACTCCTGATTTGTATCATGGGGAAAGAAACACACATAGTAACCATGTCCAAGCGTGCACGCCAGCAATCCTGCTCACACCCCACATGCCGTGTCACCGTCATCATCCTAGCTTCACAAGCTTTTCATCTCAAACGGAAACTTAGTTCCCCTTAAGCCTGAAGTCCCCACCCCGGAAACTTCTTGCCTCCTTGAGAGGTTTCACTTGCAAGAGGGGCCACCTGGTATGGGCCGCTTCTGGTCTGGAATCCACTTAGCATAATGTCCTCCAAGCCACTCTGCATCACAGCAGGTTGTTTCTGGGTGGCGTGGAGTTGACCCTGTGGCAGGCAGCTGTGCACCCACCTGTCCTGAGCCCACAGCAGGCGGGAGAACTCCCCCTTTCCACAGTGGCGTAACTCCCATAGCACTGTGAACTGAACTGTGTTTTCCAGGAAAAATGTGTCTGCAATGACATAATACGGAAGTTTCGTAATGATCCCAGGAACTGATAGGCCAGACAACTGAGAGAGACTTGACAGTGGGATGCAACGCCCTTCACCCAGCACAGCCTTGAGAACTGGTGGAAGGGGCAAGTCCCTGATTGTGGCCTTTATCACCCTCGTCTTAGAAAAGATTGAAGGAGAGAGGAAGTGAACAGAGAAGGACGTGGGCACCACCAGGAAGGAATGGCCAGGGCTGGGTGTGTCCATTCAGGTGCAGGTCCTGCTGTAAGGCCAGGACACAGGATCCATGCAGATGTCTGAGGAACCTGGGCGCACAGATGTTCAAGGAACTTCTTCCAGACCCAGTGGAGACAGAAGATCATCCTCTGGAGCTGGCCCCGCCAAACTGGACTTCTGTTCTCCTAAACTTTAAGGGAATAAATATCTGCTTGTTGGAGATACATGTGGTATCTTTGTTATGGAACCACTGGGTAGGGTGCTAGTGTCAAGATGAGTGTAGTGATCCACGTGGCACCAGGGGATGATGGGCCTGCCTCCCTGGACAATCAGCTTTGGGAACGGTGTGGGACAGTGAGTGTCCTCAGACCCGGCATCCTCCGCTTACCCTGTCTGGGAGATATACACAGCAGTTGTGTGTGTCGCCAATGGTGTGTTAACATGCTTTTGTCATTGCACACTCAGGAGGTTTCAATTTGGGGTAAAATGAATAAAGCTGCCATAGGGTTTCTTGTTTGTGTCTTCTGATGCCATAATTGCTCATTTCTTAAAGGTGCTCCCTATCCTTCCACCCCGCCCAGCCATTAGAGAATCCGTGAGGGTAACTCCTTCCTCCTCCACCTCCTCCTCCTCCCTCCCATCTCCCTCCCTCCAGTCTCCATCCTTCCTTCTTCCCTCCTGCTCCTCTTCCCTCCCCCTCCCTCCCTCCTCTTCCTCCATCCCCATTTCCCCCTTCCTTCCTGTCCCCTCCCTATCTCCCCCTTCCTCCTTGCCTCCCCCTCCCCATCTCTTCCTTCCCCTTTCCCTCCCCCATCTTCCCCTTCCTCCCCATCCCTGCCCCATCTCTGTTCTTCCTCCCCTCCCGATTTCCCTCTTCCTCACCTCCCCTCCCCATCTCAGCCTTCCTCCTTCCCTCCTCCTCCTCTCTTTCCCTCCATCCTCTACCTTTGCTCCCCTCCTCCTCCCTCCTTCCTCCTCCTCCCTTCCATCTTCTACTCTCCTCCCTTGCTCACCTCTTCCCTCCAGCCTTCCCTCCTCCCTCTCTCTATCCCTGCTCTTTCTCCTCCTCTTCCTCCTTCCTTCCTCTCTTTCTTCTTTCCTTCTGCATTTTGTTTTCTCCTCTCTTTCCTCCCTCCCTCTGTCCCCTCTTCTTCCCACAATTTTCTTATATGGGGAAATAGCTATGCAGCATCCAAATGGGCAGCAGTGATCTGCATCATGGGGTGGAGGGTGTAGAAAGCGCCAGAAGCAGGACTTCCACTGGTCAAGATGGCAGGTGCAAATACAGGAGAGGAAGCCAGAGTTTCAGCCCCACCACTGTGGCTGGTTGAGCTGATGTCTCCCGCACCCCCTGCCTCCCACCACCCCGCAATGCTTGTAATTGCTGGTAACACAGATCTGTGCAGGTGGAAGTGCTCAGTGTGGTGTCTGTGTCACGCGTGTCCCGATGTCTCCCACTTCTCTAGTAGGACGCAGTGCAGTCACCACTGTGGAATGTTGTCTTCCCCTCATCCAGCTTAATCTGTGTCTGTAATCTAGTGACTGGGTTTTGGCTTTCCTTACGTGTATATGAGAATATTGTCACTGTTGTTCTGTGCTATAGAGTTGCCTGTGACTCATAGCGACCTTATGCAACAGCTCTGAAACCTGCCATGTCCTGAGCCAGTCTCACTGACTCTGACACACTAACCCCCATTAACTCAGTCACTGTGTCAATCCATTTCATCCAGGGTCTTCCTCTCCTACACTGTCCCTCCACCCTTCCAAGCATGATGTCCTCCAAGGACTGGTCCCTTCTGGCCACTTATTATTTTGTCTGTCCAAAGTATATGAGATGTTTCAAGTAAACCAATATGTAATAAAATTTTCATTAAAAAAAAACACACACCCAAAGTATGTGAGATAGAGCTTCAAAATCCTTACCTCCAAGCCTCTGTGCACACACTGTGTGCATCAGACTGGCCACCTGGGCACAGCAGCACATCAGGACGATGAACACATCTTGTGCCCAGATCGTGGTTTCTAACCACCACCCTCTCCTGAGCGAGGAGCCCTGGGGTGGAACAGGAGAAGAGGATGCACCTGGAACATCTGATTCCGAGGATTCTGGTCCAGAAAGTGAGAAAGAGCTCAGGGAGTGAGAAGAACATGGTCACAGGAGCTTGAGAAGACTCCCACTGGCCAACTCCATGACCATCTGAGAATGCAAATGAATAAAGAGATTGCAGCCCACTGAAGAACACAGCACCCATGAGCCCTCAGCCACGAGCTGGTAAATGAACAAGTACATGGGCTGTTGAATTGTTTCTGGAGCCTGTGAAGTTAGCGCTAGTTCACAGAACCCGTGTCCGGCAGAAGGATGCCCTGTCCCTTCCCGCCCACTGCTGCAGCCAGGTGCAAACCCCACTGATGCTCTGTTTATCAAGCATCATATCCTTCTCCAGAGACTGGCCTTTCCTGATAACAGTCCAAACTGGAATGAGACATGCATTACAAAGTAAATTGGGGAGTGTGTGTGGGGGAAAGGTGTATCAGTGAATGAATGAAAACACATGCTTTCTGTAAACGTTCACTAGTCACAATAAAGTATATAAAAATGAAAAAGTACTAGAAAATTATTTCTAAAAAGTTTGTTTGTTTTATTATTTTGTGTGTTTGTGCCATCAAACCGGATCTGATTGGTGCAAGAGGAGATTGCCCCTCCTTCTCCAGCAGAGCATTTGGTGGATTTGAACTGGGTTCCTCTGGGATTGCCGTGCAGCTTCTTGCCACTAGGCCGCCAGAGCTCCCCAGAGTTTGGGTTTTTTAAAAATAATTTTGTTATTTTGTATGTGTGTACCATCAAATTAGATCTGACTGGGACAGGAGGAGATTGCCCTTCCTTCTCCAGCAGAGCATCTGGTGGATTTGAACCACATACCTCTGGGATTGCCCAGAGAGTTTGCAGCAGAGCACCGTCTTCACATTAATGAGCTTCCGTGAAGAAGAGGGGAGGTTCTTTATGGTATCAGTAGA
Source organism: Elephantulus edwardii (assembly GCF_000299155.1). Taxonomy (NCBI): domain Eukaryota; kingdom Metazoa; phylum Chordata; class Mammalia; order Macroscelidea; family Macroscelididae; genus Elephantulus; species Elephantulus edwardii. The sequence goes on from NW_006399830.1 coordinate 850,396, forward strand.
CGCCAACCACTGTGTGTAGAAGCCTATCATGTGTCACAATGACACGTAGGAGCCAGCTGACAGCGGCTGTCTGTGCTGGGCAGGCGGGAAGTTGGGGGGTGTCTGCTTCTCTCTCTTTTTTCAGCCACAAGCTGAGTTTTATTCCAAGCTCACAGTGTTACTAAGGGTCAGAACACTGGGTAATAAAATAGAGTAATAAATTGTGCTGCCAATCCAAAGGTGGGTAGTTTGAATCCAGCAGGTACTGTTCAGGAGAAAGGTGGGTAGTCTCCTGTCATGTGACTTACAGCGTCTCTAAAGCCTGCAGGGTCATCTGTGAACCTGTTCTGACTCCTCACCCATGAGTTTCAAAGTTACAAGACCAGTGGTTGTATGAGGCTTGAGGGGGGATTCTGAGGGGCTCTGGGAATTTTGAAGTGACCTCATCGTCATATGACATTAGACACTTATCATACGCCGAGAGTCAACCCCAGCATAAACCATGCATTTGGTCAATAATAAAGTATTATGAAGTAAAAATCTAATTAGCTTTGACGATTTTTAAAATATGGTGAATGTGACAACTCCTAATTAGTAAGAGAAATACTAAAGTGACATTTTTGAGAATAGTAAAATAACTATAATAAAGTATCAATCTCCATTCACAGATTGTAACACAGTATCACACAAACAGCAGGCTCCCGGGAGAGGTGGTCTGGGAGGAGAGGTCCACCAATATGTGAATAATTACGCTTTCTGCACATCTTTTATGCAAACTTAAAACTGCTCTCAAAGATAAAGCATGTCGAGTGTCGTGCCTGAGTGTGGCTTCAAAGCTTCTCCTGCCAGGCTGCTGGCTAATTGCAAAGGGACAGGGCAGCTTCACCAGGGAGAAGCTGACGGGACTTCCACCAAGTCCATCAAGGCGAGTGTAGGGACAGTAGCAGACAGTGGCTCCTCAGAAGAGCGCAGCTACACACCAACCTTCCTGCCAAACAGACCAGGCCTGTGCCAGCCCGCTGAAGGGAACATCCGCAGGACGAGGGCCATGGACAGGGCAGCCACAGGCAGTCCGAGGGTGGCCCAGGCAGGAAGCAGTGACATCTGCATGCAGCTGGAGACCTTGACGTTGCTGGTGAACTTCCTGGTCTCTGGCTATAGAGTAAGCAGATGGCCACTGTCTTTCCTGGACATGTTGTCAGGAGATATTGGGTGATCTTGAACAAAGCTGAACCAGTAGCTTCTAGAACTAGTAGCACAAATTAGTTCCTGCTGGTAAAAAGACCTCCCGACTGCTGGCTTCTCCAGAGTGCAGGAGCTCTCCACCACCCTGTCCGAAGCACCTGCCTCAGCACCTGCCCTCCCGCCCACATCTTTAGGTTCTGCAGTGACTCACAGAAACTCCAAGTCCCTCAGGAAAATGACCCATGTGATTGTAGAGTCTGGAGGTGTGAGGTGCCGTGGAGTCAAGCTCAGCTCACAGCGGCCCTATCCTGTCCTGTGACATCCTGCTTATTCCTGACACACTTGAGCCCGTTGCTGCAGTCACTGTCCGTCCATCTTTTTGGCAGTCTTCCTGTTACTGACCGTTCGTCTTCCCAAATGTGATGTTCCCTTTAAGGAATAGCCTCTCCTAGCAACACACCCCAAGTATGAAAGACGGAACTTGGCCGTCCGGGCCTCCCAGGAGCACTCTGGCTGCTCCTTTAGTGAGACATACCTGTCTGTCCTCTTGGCTGTCCATGGGATACTCACCCCTCTTCTCCAGCACCACAACTCAAAGATATCAATTATTCTTCTGTTCTCCTTACTCATTGTCCAGCTCTAAGATGCATAACAAGTATTTGAAAAGCCCATGACCTAAATCTGACACACCTTAGTCTTCAAACTGATATCATTGCTCTCCAGGACTTTAACAAGATCCCTGACAACAGACTTTCCCAACACATTTCCTGGTCTCCTGACTGCTGGTACCAAGGGTGTTGGTTGTGAATCCAAGTAAGTTGGTCAGCGAAGCCTGATGCATGGATTTGGAAAGTGCTGGTCTCTGCATTAACATCTCTGGGTTGAGGGAATATAAACACTCCCTGCACTCATCTTGCAAGTCCTTCTCAGTCTGGAAATTGTTTCCAAACAGAAAGCTGGGATAGAACTGCTGGCTGGTTAAGAAAGCAGCTCTGGCCCCGAGCCCTGCTCCCATCGATCTGGTCTGCCTTGTTTCCAGAGGCTGCAGTCACCACAGACCACCAGCCCAATAGCATCAAACAGAAGTGTTCCCTCAGAGTTCTGGAGGCCGAGGGCACAGACTCAGGTCACTGGGAGCCTGCCCCCTCTGACACTCTCCTGGAGGTTCCTTGAGCATTCCTCAGCTGGGACAGCCAATCTCTGCCTCTGTCATCACACAGTCTCCCTGAATCTGTCCTTGTCATAAAGAGGTTAGGACCCAGCTGTACCCCGTGGTGAGAGCAGTGCTGGCTCAGGGGAAGGATTCTCTCCTTCCATGTTGGAGACCTGGGCTTGATGCCCTGCCGGTGAGCCTCACGTGCAGACCTGCCTCGTCTGGCTACGGAGGCTCATGTGCTGCCCTGATGCCAAGAAGGTGCCAGTGGAACTTCTAGACTAAGACAAGGAAGAGAAGCCTGATGATTGACTTGTGCTGGGCCTGGGGTGACCAGGAGCCTGAGCTGGTTTTTTTCTCGGGTGGGGAGATGCTGCAGGACCCTGCCACTACCCTCAGAACGCCCCTGCTCACAGGAGCAAAGACGGGCCTGGGACTGACCTGGAGGGGCAACAGGACATGGGGGCTCAGGGAGCAGAGGTGGAGGGTCACCTGGCTGGGCTCAAGTGACAAGTGGGGTGAGGCTATCCCAGGCTGCAGAAGGGCAGAGCAGGGACTACATGGGCTTGGGGAGCAGCAGGTGTGTTCTGGGGACCAGGACGAGGTGGTTTCCCAGAGGGCAGACTGGTGATGCTCACAGTGGAGGGAGATGGGCCTTGGGTCCCGTGTGGTTTCCGGCCTCTGAAAGCCCACCATCGGTGGTGCCTCGGTTGGTGCCTCAGTTCTGTGTGAGCTCAGGCAGCTCATGCTCCTGTTACAGGTGCTCTGGTGGCTGTGGGTGGGGAGTTGCACTTGTGGTACCTTTGACATGTTGTTTGAACCCACCCACCGCTGCTCAGGAGAACCAGGTACTTCTCCTGTGGGTTGCCAGTGAGGATCCCAGGGCGGGGCCTGACCCGGTGCTGTTCTAGTCCTGGGAGCCTGTTGGTGCGCAAGACGTGAGGGAAGGACCACACACACTGCAGGGATTAGCCAAGCGTGCCACTATTCGCTCTGTGGACTTGCACCAAATAACAAGAAACAGTTGTAGAAACACACCGCACACGGACACCCATGGGCGCCGACAGGCCTGCTGCTCGCTGAGCGGCTGCAACTTCCAATTTGTGGAAGATGCACTTTGTGTGACGCACAGTGACGCGGAGCAGGACGGAATAAGGTGTGTCTGCAGGCAGACCTCAGCCACTTCAGCGGCCTTAAAGTGCAGTGGTCATCCCTGCCCCGCTGTGGAACCCTCACCACTACCCAGCTCCAATTGTCTTTGCCCCCAAACAGACTCCATCCCATCTCAATCATAACCTCCTGTCAGCTTGTCCAAGCCCCGAGATGCTATCACAAGGACAGTGTCTCACTCAAACCACTGTCAAGTCGATCCTGACCGCAGCCTCCCGTGGACAGAGAGGAGCTGTCCCTTGGGGTTTCCTAGACTGAGAATCTTAATGGATTTGGCCCCATCTGGTTAGAAGTCAAATGCATTAACCACAGTGCCACCAGGGCACCCAAGAAAAGGGGATCCCCAAATGAAAACCTACTGCTACTGAGTGGTCCTGACTCACAGTGGCCACATGGGACGGAGCACAGCTGCCTGTCGCGTCTCTGCACTGTGACCCCTGCGAGGCTGACTGTTTCGTTTTTTCTCAGGTTAGCTGGTGGATTCGAACCACTGACTTCTGAACGGAGCCAAGCACATGAGCTCTCCGCCCTGAGGGCTCTCTGCAGCCCCAGCCCTGAGGACTGAAGGCCTGTCCTGCCCACTTTTTTTTTTAAATAATTTTTATGTATTTATTTTATGTGTGTACCGTCAAATTGGATCTGACTGGTACAGGAGGCGATTGTTCCTCCTTCTTCAGCAGAGCATCTGGTGGACTTGAACTGTGCACCTCTGCAATTGCAGTGCAGTTTCCTGCCACTAGGCCACCCGAGCTCGCGAGGCCTGTCCACTTTTGTGCTGCCACTGCCGTTGATTTCTCTCAGGGAGGGCACAGCTCTGCCTCCAGCACCTGAGAGAGGAGCAGGGGCTGGTGGGGGCCAGGCGGGCAGTGCGGGAGGTAGGGGCCCCAGGGGTGCCTGTGCCCGCAGGTTCACCCAGGGGGCGGTTACACGGTTCACTCCCAGCCCCCATGCTCTTAGGCCCTTGTTTCCACCCACAGAGGGGCCCAGATGGAAATTTATGGGGTCGGAGAGAACTGCTCACCCAGGGTTCCGACCAGACCAGGCAAAGAAACCATATTTCCCAGCGAAGAGCACGCAGAAGCTCTTAACAAATCGATACACTGCATTTAGTCAATAAGCCACAGCGCTGGGGCTGCAGGTGGGACCCCGGCCACTGCCTGCCCCAGAGGACTCTCCTGCTGAGCTGACAGTGGGGGCCACTATGGTCTCAGGGGAGGGGGACTGCTCTGTGTGGTTGGGGGTCCTCCTGAAGAGTAGAAGGAGTCCAGGCTTTTTGGGCTGGGGGTGTACAGGGCCCTCTCCCTAGGCTGGGCAGGACTCATCGCCTGGGCCCCTGGCCCCCTGCTATGGTAACGGCATCTCTGGGGCTTCTACCTCTGCCTGTCTTCCATCCCATGTCCCAGCCCAGCTCAACCAGGCCATGGCCCTGAGCCTCCAGGGTCCCTGAGGCAGTGAGGCCATGCTTCATAGTCACGTGGCCATACTCTGGGTGGGGGACCCACTCCCTACTTCATGAAGCCATGTTCTATTCTTAGGGAGATGTGTGGGATGGTGGGGTGAGACACGGAAGGGGTGCAGCAGGGCACGCACAGTGGGTAGAAGTTCCCCCTCTGAGGGGACAGCCATCACAGAGCTCCCTACAGCTGGGCCCAGCTGGATGATGTCAGGGTCAGGGGGACACCGAAGGGGTGTGAGGGGTGGGAGCTTAGGGAAAGTAGGGGTCAGGGGCCACTGTGGGTCCTGGGAGGCCACCCAGGGAGTGGGGTCCAGCTTTGTTCAGAGGAGGTGGGTGCTGGATCAGGGAGGGGAACCATCTGAGTTGTATTTCCTGAGGACCATTTGGCCTGTTATGGGGGGTGGGGAGCAGAGAGGAGAGAGGAGGGGGAGGAGACAGAGGGAGCCAAGAAAGACTGGATGAGAGACACGCATACAGAGAGGCTGGGACAGGCAGAGCAACTGAGAGGAGGGAAGGGGTGAGGGAGCAGGAAGGTGGGGAGGAAGGAGGTGGTGGGGCAGGCTGGGGTGGCCGGGGAGGAGGACTGGGGGAGTGGAAGCATGGCCACTCAGGCCCCCACTCTGTGGCGGTGGTGTGTGGGGTACTTTCAGCCACGGGGACACGCGGTGTTCGTGGTCATTCTCAGGGCCTGCGAAGTGCTGCCTGTGGCGTGCTGTGATCAGGGCCCCGTGGGGCAGCTTTGTCAGAAACTGCCTCACAGACACAGCCTGGCCACAGATGCATTTGCTCTTGTCTAGTGTCCACTGTGGATGCGTGCCTCTGAACTGCGGTGCTGGAGGCGGTGTTGAACACACCATGGACGGCCAGCACCATGAAGAACCCGGCAGGTGTGCGGCCCAAACCCCTCTCCGATTCCGGGACAGAGTGACCTCGACTCCCCTGCTTTAGGGTAATTATCAGGAAGGGCCAGTCCCTGGGGAAGGACGTCTTGCTTGCTAAAGCAGAGGGTCAGAGGAAGCCCCTGGAGGAGATGGTGGCAGGAGCTGTGACAATGGGCTTGAGTGAGGGAGTGGACAGCCAGGGTCGGGGCAGGGGCCTCACTGCTGGGTCTGGGGTCACTGTGAGTTGGAGCTGATTTGATGGCACGTAACCTCACACTCAAACAAGCAAAGAGAGACAAGTGGAAACAGCGTCTGCGGTGGGTTTTATGTAACCTGCTGCACCAGGAATGTGCTCACCTCCACTAGGGATCGATGGGAACGCACTGGGGAGGAGCCGGGCGTGCACTTTACTACGCTCTCCCAGCACTTCTCAGTTCAGACGCTCAACTCCCGAGGGTCTGGGGAATGGCTGTCTTGAACAGAAAAATATTTCACATGGCTTCCGTTCTTGGATTTAAGTTTAAAAGGAATAAAATGACCTGCTTCCTCAGCTGCCTGTGTCATGTACAGTGGAGGGGACTGTGGCGGCCAGGGCAGGGCAGACTGGAGCTCCGCGGGGCAGTGTGGACACAGGGGCTGAGACGGTACAGTAAGGCAGGCTGATGCTTTCACCTGGAGGACAGGGATGGAGGAAGGGCAGATGGAACCAAGCACAGAGAAGCAGGGTGCTCCAAGGTCTGACCTGCTCAGAGAAGAGGTGTCAGGGGAAGAGAGAGGCTGGAGTAGCCAGGGTAGAGGAGGCTGGGTTCTGGGGATACGTCCAAGGCCTTGGGAAGTCATCAAGGTGAGCCCTGACCACTGACCATGTGGGAGCCAGGGGGCCAGGCCAGTGTGGACTCGGGGGTGGAAGAGGCCCAGCCCTGCTGGGGGATTACAGACCACAAAGCTGCCCCTTCAGGATCCGCACACCAGGAGCGGGGCCTGTGCTTTGGCTGCACTGTCCTCTCTAGGACTGGGAGACGCACATGGAGCCCCTGGTAAATAAACATGGTGTCAGCTTCTCACTGAGGGGGGCCGAGCCCACATAGAGGCACCACGGAGGAAAGGGCTGGTGGTCTTCCCGCATGGAGCTGGGTTCTAATTGGATACATGGGGAGACCCCACAGCAACCCCGTGGTCACACCATGCCTCCCTGAGCCCCAGTTTTTTCTTCTCTAAAATGGGAACAGTATCATCTAAGATCCTGAGAAGAGGTTGAAAGGACAGCTGCCTTTTTGTTTGTGAATGAGGGTCTATAGACAGAGGATCTGCAGCCCCTACCCGAGGGGCAGCCCCTTCTCAGGACCTTCCCCATCCTGAGGCCCCATTTTTATCCTCACACCAAAGGCTACCTCAACTCCCTGGGTGTGCCCCAACTCCAGGCTCATCACCCACCAAAACTCACCCCTAAGGCCCTCACCTTCAGGCTTGAAGCCCCCTCCACACCTAGGGCCCTGTCCCTGACTACCAGGCAGGCCCCCATTCCCATATCTGCCCTCTGCAGGCCTCCCATCTCCAGAACCCAAAGGTCTTCCTGTGCCCCTGAGGTCTGCACTCAGAGACCCCTCTCCTCATTCCAGGGCCCCTCTCCCCACCTCAGGTCCTCTCTCCCCAACCAGAAATCCTTCTCTCAACTCCAGGCCCCCTCTCCCCTCCCAGAGACTCTTCTTTCCACCCCAGGCCCACTCTCCACACCCCAGACCCCTTTTCACTCCAGGCCCCCTCTTCCTACTCCAGGCCCAGAACCCAAATCCTGAGGCCACATCTACCCTGAGTCCTGCCTCCCTCCCCTCTCTGCCCCATCTCTGGAACCTCTTTCCCCACCCCACCCTGGAGTCCTGCCCTCACCCCAGACCCCTCCCCTCAGGCAGCAAGTGAGTGGCCGCCTGCCAGGCCGCCTGGAGACACCTCTTAGCTCAGCTCCGCTTTCCATCTGGTGCACCTGTTCCCCTGGACCCACCCTCCGTGGGCTGGCCTCCATGGGGTGTGGCCTGCACTGTGGCAGCTGGGGGCCTGGGGCGTGGCTCCAGAGGGCCCCAAGCAGACAACCTTTTGTGTCTTTCTGCAGACAGCCAGGCCAGGGGGCCATTGAAGGGCCATGCTCACAGCCAGGCCCTCAGGCCCTTCCCTGTCTGCACTGCCCCACCTCCTTGCCTGAGTGAGGCCACACCTTGAGCAGACAGAACCCCAAACTCCTGAGCAGAGGTGAGTTAACCAGTCAGCACCATGTGCTCTGGCCCACAGTGAGCAAGGGTCCCAAACCTGACCCACTGACCTTCATTCTGACCCCAGCCGCTTTGCAGGGCAGCGTGGAACTGCCTTACTGGGCCCTAGGGATGAAGACCTTCATGGTAGCAGACTGCCCCTCTTTCTCCTGGAGAGCAGCTGCTTTTGTCAAGCTCCTGAAGCTTGTGCTGTTGAGCCGGAACCGACCCACAGCTGACCCTCCAGTGGGTTTTCAGAGGCAGTTAAAGGCAGCGGAGGACACTGCCCATCCTTCTTCCACGGAGCAGCTAGTGGATTTGAAGTTTGTGCCTTCGGGATTGCAGTGCAGCTTCTTGCCACTAGGCCACCAGTGCTAGCTGCCATGTACTTAACTCTCAGTATCGTCAGGGCTCCTCAGCAGGTCAGTTCCATATGACCCCTCATTCGCAGGGCACCATTCACCTGGTCTCACACTGACCTGAGTGAAATGGCACTAGAGGAAAATTAACAAGCAGAACCTGCTCACAGCTCACCTGGGGCAGAGATGGAGGAGCGTCCCAGGTGTAGAAAGACTAAACCCACCTCTGCCCTTGCCAGGCGGGGCAACGGCAGAGGGCCCAGGCCACAGTGCCAGGAGGCCCCACCTGGTCACACCCTCCATCCACAACACAGGTGGTCTGGCTGCTGCGATTGTACCCTGAAAGGGAGGCACAGTGAACCCGTCTGTGTACGTGTGATCCTGGTGCACGGCTGCCTCCCATCAGGCTCCGAGGCTGCAGAGCTTTATAGGAGAAGACAGCCCGTCCAACATGCCATCTACCGGCTTTGTGATTAGCAGCACGACATGCTTCCCACCAGGGCTCCTGACTCCACTCTAGACCTGAAACCAGGACTCAGAGATGGTGCAGGCCTGGCCGGCAGGCCCAGCTCTCTTCCAACGAGGGACACAGCCTCCAGGGCTGAGGGTTGCTTCTCTGACCCCAGCCCCCATTGCCACCTTCTGGGGCTCCAGTCTCCTGCCCTCCCCCTTTTAGGGACCCTCCCCTCCCCTCTTCCCCCTTCTTGGGGGGCAACCCCTGCCCTCCTGCTTCTCAGCCAGCAGCCCCCCTGCCTGCCTGCTCGTGCCAAGCAGCCTCCGTGCCTGGGAGTTGGAGCAGCCAGACGGCGAGTCGGCTGGTTGCCCCGGAGATGCCAGGGAAGCTGCCTCTTTGTCCGCCTGCCAGGGCCAGTCCCCCTGCCTCAACCAGACCCACAGTGCACGTGAAATACGCAGAGACTGCAGCTCTGGCCAAACCCCACCCCGATGAGCTGGGAAGGTTAACACCCTGATCTCTGAGTGTGACCCCATCCACCCAGTATGTGGTGGTGTCCAGACTACAGGAGGCCAGGCCTCGGGCTCTCCTCTCAGCCCACAGCGTTTGTGTCTGATCTGGTTCTGGGGCGCTGCCCGCCTGGCGTGGAAGGTTCCAAGGGCAAGAAACACCCGTTAAGGGGCTGTGCTGGAGAAGCAGGGGACCCCTGCTATCTAGGACCAAGATCGTGGGACCCAGGAAGGCCAGGAGAGGAGGCACCCCCCCACCCCCACCCCCAGTGGCCCACAGATCTGGGAAAACTGGTCCAAGGCTGCTCTGGCCGGATTAGCCGTGCCCACGCTCTGAAGACACTAAGTCGACAAGTTGGCAGGGAGCAGGGTGAGGCCTGGCGCAGACTCTATTAGCTCCCGTCTCCGATCTAATTAGCCCTAATATTGCTCTAATTCCCTGATCGCTCGGAAGTGCCTCCTGCCCCTCCCTGCCCCCCTCGGCCGGATGCGTCCCCCTCAGATCGCAATAAACCAACCCGCCCCATTTCTCCTCTCTGTTTTGGATTCTGTTAACTGTCAATTTAACCGAAAATCCTCTGTACTCCCAGCTTGTAGAGCTGTAAATAGAGACTGACAGTTTATTTTCGCGGCTGGGTTTGATGGGGGGAGGGAGTGGGGGGACCCATTTGAAATAAATACTTGCGGGTCCCTGACAGACTCCAGACGGGCCGCCTGCCCGCCCGCAATCTCGGCTTGCTGTCACACTCGGTGATCGGTCTTTTCACAAACACAAACACCGCTGATTTCTTATCAAATGTAAAACCGGCGCCGGCTCTTTCTTAAATGGTTACCACGACCATGAAATTGACATTGTGAATCACAAGTGACAGTCGCTTGTCCCAGCTGTAATTGATCGGTGCTTAGGAGGGGCTTCTTGCTGCCCCCGGAGGCCCAGCGCCCCTGCCCCGCTGCTGCGGGCTGCGCCCAGGCCCTGAAGCTGCGGGGACGTACGAGGGCCGGGGGCGCAAGGGCTCCTGGCGGCCTTGGGTCCCTGTACCTCTGGGCCACAGCCGGCACGTCAGTTTCAATTTCCACAGCTTCGTCATTACGAGCATCAAACGGCTGTAACTGGCTGCTACCGAGAAGCCTCGTCCAAAAGGACAGAGGCACGAGTGTGGGCGGGGGCGGCAGTGAGACTTGGAAGGCCCCGTGGACCCTCACGGTTGGCACAGAGGAAGAGGAAAAGCTGGCTCACGAGCCGCCTGTTTGTGGTATTGTGCCACACACGGCCAACACGCAGTCCCGCTTTCCCCGCTGGCGTCGTCCCGGTTACGGTGCCTCATCCCCCCACCCCGGCAGTTTGCACAGCTGGAGACCATGGGCCCTGTCGCAACCGCCAGGACGTGCAGGGTCACGGTTTTCGTCCCTCAGAGGGAGAGACAGGCTCAGTGAGGAGCAGGGAGCCCAGGGCTATCAGTGTCCTCTGGACTCTACTGCAGTGTGACCCCACGGGGCCAGGCCAGCCTGCCTCAGCCTCTCCAGCCTGCCTGCACCCCAGGGATACCCACCCCCTTTGTCCAGGAGGACAGGACTGCTCAGGCTGGCGAGGTGTCTAAACTGGTTTCCTGGACATGGATTTTCCTGGGCCTCCTGGAGTGTGACCTAGCCTGCAAAGAGGGCAGATGCAGGGCCCCAGTCAATGCCCGGCAGTGGGAGCCAGGCCACTCCCCTCCCCCTGCCCCTGGACCCACCCAGGCCAGCTCCTCAGGGCTCCGGGGGGACTGGGACGCTGAAGCTCCCACTGCAGAACACCGCTCAGCTCCACTCCCTGGTGCCCAGCTCACAGGTCCCTGGGCAGACGTATTTATGTGTCTGTTTTTCCATTTGGATTTTGTGACTGATGAAACAACAAAGCAAAATTACACACAGCAACAGTGCCTGCGACAGGCGGGAGGCAGAGTGCCCAGACACAGATTCCAAGATGGCCCCTACTCTCCCGCAGACACCCAGGATGCACTTCTGTGCCCCACTCACCCCAGTTGAGCCCATAACCCACATGGCCTCTGGGTTGTTCCCTGAAGTCTAGCCGGTTCTGAAGGGACAGTTAGAGGAGCCCCAGGTCTTCCAGATATGCCAGCGGTGCTCTGCCTCAGCACCTTAGTGGAGTTTTCTCTTGCAGATGTTGTTGTGGATTTGGCTAACATGGAGCAGGTTCCCTTTTTGCTTTGCCCCAGAAACTCATGGAGGAATTAGCGTACTGTGGGGAGCCACTTCTGAACGTCCAACTCACTGTTAGCTTTGCCAACTGTCTGAGAACAACTGTCAGAGCCAATTGTTTGTATGTTGTATCTTTTCTGTTCAAGGTGTTTTAGCTCCTCTGAGGAATAACAATCTAATACATAACTAAAATTTGGTGATGGTTGAAGACTCGAGGCACAGGAGGTGGATATGGCATTTTGAGGGCCTCAACTGAGCTGTTTCACTCCCATCCACCCTCTTCCCACTTCCTCCCAGGGGGTAATAGAAGGGAGACCCTAGGTCTATGCTCAGCAGAGGAGGGACCTGGGCTAGGTTTGGGAGAGACAAGGGGAAATCTAAGGTCTGGGGTAGACAGAAGGGGCCTGGGGTCTTGGTGTCCAGTCCTGGACTTGGTCCCTCTTAGGACTGTGCAGTCTTGGGCTGACCCCAGAACCTCTCTAGGGAGTCCTGACTTATTAAAAGACAAATTTTCTACTGAGGCTCTGGTCACTGTGGCCGTGGTCACTGTGGGGCCCCACCCTTCTCCAGGCTGAGGGGAGGTCACTGGGTCCACAGAGAGTGTAACCTGGTTCCTACCTTTCCCTTAGACTGGAAAGGACGTGGTGTGAGAGACCCTGTGGAGGGTCCTTTACGCTGCTTCCCCCTTTCCTGACACCCACAGTGTGGCTGAGGCTTCAGAATGTGGGTTAGAAATGTTCTTGCAGTCTCTCCCCTCCTTTTGAACTGTGGAAACTTTGTCACGGATGCGAGGGCTGACTTGGGGGGACTGAACCCACCCTGAGCCTCCTCCTCCTGCCCTCACACTGCTCCTTCTACTGTTGGGGTGGTCCTGGGTTGTGGGTACTGCCTTGGACAGTATGTCTGGACCTCAGGGCAGAGAGGCCCTCAGGCTAGCCGGGCTGCATCTCCCTTCCCTTGTCCTCCCGCACAGCCACCCCAGACTGGGCCAGGCCCCACTTCTATCTTGGAGCCAGTGGGGAAAAGAGGAGGAAAAACCTAAAACTTTAAGGTATATGAAGTGTGAAATTAAATCGAAATACTCAAATAAGGACTCACATAACAACGTAAGCAAAGATGTTTACCAGGGCTTGAAGTTAAATACAGATTTTTTCATAAACCCAAACATAGAATGCAATAAAGTTCTGTGGAATGTTAAATATAATTTACAGCAGAAAGAATGTTTCTTGCCATCATAAACCTCCGCCTGCGATGTTACTCACTGGGCGCTGGGAGCTGGATTTCAGGGGCCTCACCACTGGACTTGGTGCTGGGGTTTCTCAGCACCCTGGACCCTATGGACCTGGCGACATGCTTGGCATAGCTGCCTGCAGCCAAGATGTCCTTGATCTGCAGGGGAACACCTGGAAGTAGGACCTCGAACCAACTGTCTAAGGTGCCAGAAACTCCCTACATTTGGTCAGAGTCATAAAACTCAGATTAGGAGTGGCCAGGGAGGTGATGGCCTCAGCTGGCCTCACCTGGCCTCAACCTAGGGCCCCTCCCACAGGCATGAGTCGCATTCCAAGGGGACAGAAAGCAAGATGTCCTCGTGACATTCCAGCTCTCTCCTTTCAGTAAAGCCCACTTGTAAGGAGAAAGCCATTGGCGGTAACTTACACCACAGCAAGAAAGAGCCTGACCTTCTCCTCACAGTCAGCTCCCTTAGTAACAGCAATCAGGAGATCAGGAGACCTATTGCCTTGGGCAAGTCCATTGTCAGGAATCTCTGTAAAACACTGAAGAGCAATGGTGACAGTTTGAAGACTAGGAGGTGCTTGATTCAGGCCATGGTCTTTCGGATTACTAGCTATGCATCTGAGAGCTGGAAAGTGAATAAGGATGACAGACTAAGAATTGATGCTTTTGAGTTGTGGTGTTGGAGAAGAGTACTGAATACTCAATGCACTGCCAAGAGAATGGCAGATACATCTGGGGGGAAAAGTGTAGCCAGAGTGCTCCGTGGAGGCAAAGATGGTAAAGCTTCATCTCACTTGCTTTGGACATCATGCTAAGAGAGGCTATTCTTTGGAAAAGAACATCATACTTGGAAAGGTGGAGGGTCAATGAAAGTGAGGAAGACCCTGAATGAAGTGGATTGACACAAAGACTGCAGCAGTGGTGGGCTCGACTATGTCAGAATTGATAAGGATGGCACAGGACAGGACAGGTTCAGATCTGCGGTTCATAGGGTCGTGATGAGTTGAATGCAACCTGATGACACCTAACGTCAGCAACCTCATCAGAACAGACTTGTCATTGGTTGTTATTGCTAGCTGTGGAGTCAGCTATGACTCCCAACGAGCCCACCATGTGTGACAAGCCCCGCCCACCCTGCCCGCCCACGTGTGCACCAGACAAGCCCCGCCCACCCTGCGCAGCCACACAATCACAGCAGGCAGGGTCCAGCCAGTGTCACTGTGTCGATTGGCAAGTCTCTTCCGGTTCTTCGCTGACCATTAACCTTACCAAGCATAATGCTCTCTGAGGACTAGCCCCTTCTGACAGCAGGTCCCGAGTATGCGAGACGAGTTCCCACCATCACTACTTCTCAGAGTTATGTGGCTGCCATTCTTCAAGAGAGATTTGCTCATGCGTCTGACAGTTCACCGTGTGTTTGGTATCCTTCATCAACACTGTATCTCAAACGCCTCAGCTCCTTCTTGGTTCTTTTACTTATTGTCCAGTTTCCACATGTGTGCAATTCAGGTGCAAATGTCATGGTTTGGCCAGGCATGCCTAGTCTTTAAAGGAACTTCCTTGCTCTTCGGCACTGTACAGAGATCCTTGGCTGCAGATCTGTTTGGTGCAATCTACTTTAGATCCCTTGACAGCAGTGGGCTTGCTTGGCTCCAGGCAGTGGGATATGGATTGGGGTCATTCTTTCCTGTGCAACCCACATGTGTAGAAAGCACCAGAGAGAAGGGGTGGGCTCCCACATAGCTGATTCATAGCTGATGCATCCCATTAGACTCAAGAGAACTGAACCTCCAGTCAGTTTTCAGAGGCTGTAAATTATACAGGAGCAGATTTCTCAGCTGCAGCAGTGGATTTGAACTGCTTGCCTTTGGATTGGCACTGCAATTCCACCAGGCCATGAGGGTTCTAGGTCACCAGGGTTCCCCGTGGTTAGAATTTGTTATTGGTAGGTATTGTTGAATTAGAATCGACTCCTGGTTACCCCTCCAGTGGGTTTCTCAGAGACTGTAAATTAGAAAGGAGGAAATTTCCTCTCTTTCTCCTAAGGAGCACCTGGTGGGTGCAAACTGAACGCCCCTGGGTTAGCAGCATGACTCCTTGCCACTGAACCGGGAGAGTAGAGGAAGGACAGTCTGCCTTTCCCTTCCCAATCTGGAGACCCTTTCTTCTTCCTCCCTCGTTGCACAGGCTAAGGCTTCCAGAGGTGGTAAACTGCAGTGCTGAGAACATGCATCCTTGTCTTGCTTCTGCTTTTAGGATGACATTTTTCGGCTTTTCTGCACGAAACATGATGGTAGCTGGGAGCCGCCTTCTACAGGCCTAGGCTCACACACCAACCCCAGACATGCCTATCCAAGGACATCGGGCTCAGCCCCACTGACGAGTGAGCTGCAGCGGCCAGAGCAGCTGACAGGGGTTCCGGTTGGTGGAGACCACAGGGAGGGTTCCCCATCAGCATCCATGGTTGGGTGTGGCCCTAGTCTCTTTTAGTCGGCAGTGGGGCTCCCAAGCCCAGGCCCACCTGGCTGTGGAGTAGGTGGGTTTGGAGAAGAAGACAGCTACTGTGTGCCCACCTGTGTGTTGAGGACATGTTCTACCCCAACATCCCAGTGCAGCTGGGTGTATCTTGAGGGAATAAAATAAGGCAGATGGGTCACTTGAGGCCAGGCTGCCCCAAACAGCCAAGCTCAGAGCCAGAAGCCAATCCTGCGGCTCTGAGTCGGGCTTTGCTCTCATCCCAAGCACATTAGTGTCTATCTGTCTACACTATTGTGCTGAGTGCCCACTGTACAGCCGGGAGCTGGGGGCACCGAGGCCCAGATGTGGCCCTGCCCTCTGGGGGCTCCCAGACTCCGAGGAGGCAGTCACCCCACACGGTCAACCAATTCCAGCCTCATCAATCGGTGAGGAGGGGGCTGCAGCACAGGCAGGCCACCTGGGCCCCACATGAGGCCCCAGGTCCCCTCTGCCCAGCCGCGGCGTGGTCACTCCTGGTCACTCTCAGGCACTGAGCCTTGCAGGAGGCCAGTGGTGCTCTTCCTAATTTATGTGCTGCTGTGACAGGATATTTTCTCTAAAAACAGGATGGATGTGAGAAAAACAACAATGCCCCCAAACCACACTTAACGGTGGGCTGGGAGCTCGTTAGCACTGAATAATTGAGCTCCAATCGTACTGCTGGGAAGAAAAGAAACAGCTTGGATTCAGGGCCTGGACAGGGGGGTGTCCAAGCATGGGGACTGGGTGCCCAGAGATGGGAGCCCTGGGAGGCTGAGTCCCGGCTGGGCCCACCACGGGAGGGGTCACTCAGAGACGCCCCCTCCCTCCTAGGGGAGGAAACCCTCTGTGGCAAAGCCAACCCAGAGAGGTAATTTAAACACGCTTCTGCTGGCCGAGTCCTCGTGAAGATGGGGAACAGCTGGCCACCACACTTCTCCCACTAAATCCCATCAGATGCTGCGAGGAGCAGGATGGCAGCGAGGCTGAGGGACCCCGCGGCTGTGCCCCTCAGATAGCCCTGCCCAATGGGCCAGTTCTGGTCCTCAGAAGGGGACATACGTGTGCATGCAGCCCAGCCCTCGCGGCCACCTTTGTGTGGGGTGGGCCGGGCCCGAGGGCGTCCCGCTTTTGTGCTGTACAGTCCCAGGTGCATTGTGTACCGGGCAGAACTTCAGCTCACAATTTGGGATTAGAGCGAATCCGAATCTTTTTCTGCATGCCTGCCTGCTCCCGGGCGCCCGGAGCCTGCTGGGTAACTGCCTATTATCCGCCGGTTCCACTCCAGTGCCCTCCCCAATAAAACTTTTCATATCCTTATAAACGAACTCGATTGCCGTGTTATAAACATTTACACTGTGCTAACAGATCATCTCCGCACATCAGAATTGGCTAAATTCCCTTTTCCAGATGAATATATTGAAGGAGATTAGAGATATGATAGCTTTTCAGATTGCTGAACCCAGAGAAATTAGTTTAGTGAGCATTTACAGAGGCTAAATTGGAACCATTAAATAGTGGATTAAATTGATGGCACTTTCATTGTCTGTCCTTCGGTACCGCTGTAAAATCAATTAGCCGTCACCAGCCCATTCTCCGTATAGTGCGATTGTCGTCCTCCGTGGAAGCTGATTCAAAACCTGCCAGCTGCCGCCAGAGTGTGGAAACACACCTATTAGGTGGAGAGGCAGAGAATCGCATCAGAGACCCCCTGCCCAGTGAGCGGCCCCACCTGCTGCTGCTGCACCCCTGCGTGAGGTCCCCGTGGGCCCCCAGCACCTGGTGACCGGCCTGTGAGGGCCATCTGCTCAGGCAGCCCACAGCTTCCCTGTGGATGCCCAGGAAGAGAGGTGGTCGGGGCAGGAGACAGCCCCTGTCCTCTGCCCTGAGGGGTCCCAGATGCCATCAGCTTGGAGGACAGAGACCACCCTCAAAGATAGCAGGCTGGAGGGGGCGCCTGGAAGAGGCACTGCCTGGAGGGGTTTTCAGAGTGTGTTTCCACAGTGTGACTGTCATCGCACTGGCCCTGGGGGAGGAAGCTTTGCACACCGGGCCCCCCTGAGCATCACCACAGCCCTCAGAGGGGGAAACTGAGGTGCAGGTGGTGTCTCAAGTAGTCCATGGCTGGTCCAAAGCATGGACTCCAGCCACCAAGACGCCTCCCTCCATGTGAGTACAGAGCAGCTATTCCATATGAGAGCTGAGGAGCACGGAGAGTTCCGGAAGGGGGGCAGAGTGCTCCACGTGAGGACATGTGGAGGGAGGACTCGGCAAAGTCCTGAGGCCTGGCAGAAGCAGGGTTCCCTCAGCCCGGGTGGGGTGAGTGGTGGCACACTGCTGGAACGGGCAGTGAGAAAGGCAGCTGGCAGCCACCAGGGTGGATGTGGGGGAGGCAGGGCAGGGAAGGGGGACATTGGTGCCAGCGTCTCACAATTGCTATATTCAGTGAAAAGGCTCCGGCTTTGACGGTTCCATTCCCACCCTGTGCTGTTACGGGGAAACTGAGGCCTCGATAAAGCAAGAGGCCTGTAGAAACTTCCACCTGAACTGTGTTTAGTGAATTTGGGTTTCGGGCAGTTTGATCTGACTCAGCCGATGTTCCTCCCACAATTCCTGGTACCTGAGGATCTCTCTGGACACAAATTCCAAGTGTAGGAGACTGAGGAAGGGTGCAGAGTTACAGCAGGTCAGTGGGCAGGGGGCACGTGGGGTCTGGCTTAGGGACAGAGCAGCTGAGTTCTCAGGAGCTGGCTGCATAGCACCTTCAGGGAAGGCCCCTGAGAGAGGCTGTCATAGCTGGCAGGGCTCAACTGGAGTTGGAGGTCCTTGTTGCTTTCTGGGTGGCACCCAGGACTCCACCCAACCAGCTTTTGCTGGCCTGTGACAGGGCACGTTCTCTCTGGCTCCTCCGTTAATGCTCCGTTCACACAGGTCATTCTCCAGCAAAGTTCTCCTGGTCTTCCCACAGGGCTCCCTCGTTGCGGTCAGTTCTCATCTTGGCTCCCACAGATGGCTGCACTTCCTTGTGTCAGGGTGGCTGGGGTGCTATGCAGACTGATCCAGGTGAGCTCACCTTCTCTTTTGCTCCAGGGACCCTCGGGCTGCCTCTAGGTGGGAGAGATGATGTGGAGATTGATCACGATGTCCGAAGGCCCTGCCGGCCATGGTGGCCTGTGTCTGAATGAGCCATGGCCCTTCCTTGCCCAACTCTAGGAAAGGGCATGCTTCACCCCAGGCTGGATGAGGGTCTGAGAGAGCTGCCCAACCAGCAGAGGGCCATGCATCACAATGGCCAGGTGGGCACCCTCTCCCAAGCGGAACTGGATGGTCATGGGGATCTCTCAGCTGCACAGAAGGACAGGTGGGCATTCATTCACAGCCAATATCTTGGATGGCAGCAGGACATAGATGAGGTCATCACCCAGGACATGACCTGATGTGGCCCAGCACATGTGAGAGAGCCAGGGGTGCAGCATACCCTAATGTCACAGCCCTGATCTCGCATAAGGGCACTTTCCTGGGTGTGGTCAGCGTCATCCTCTATAGTGATAGAAAAGGAGAGAGAAGCACCCAGAGGACGGGCCTGGTGCCACCAGGAACGAGGAGCAGGAGCACAATGTGTCCTTGGTTCCGGACTTGTGTGCTGCCTCCTGGGCCCAGGTACCGCACAGAGAGAAAGCCCCTGGAGCTGGCTGCCTCAATTCAGACCACAAGCCTCCTCAGCATGGAGAAAAGAAATGTGTAGAAAAGGAACAGCGCTAGGTGACAGTGACATCTCCACCCAGTCTTGCCAGGTGCAGCTGGGGCAAGGCACTGTGTCTCTGGGTGCCCCTGAGTCTGTGATCAGCTGGGTGACTGCACGTACGTGAGCATGCGCCTCTGTGAGTGCGTGTGCACGCACACACGTGTGTATCAATGGATGTGTTCCAGGCAGCACAGGAACCTCACCCACCACCTCTTCCCCACTCCTCCCTCACTGGTGAGGGGCACTCACTGGAGCTACCTCACCCTGCATCTCCCTTCAGTGTGGACCCAGGGCCTGCCTCAGTCTCCTCCCACCGTCTAGGCTGAGGTGAAGTGTCTGGCCAGGCGTAGCACGACATGCCAACTAGGATGGATAGGAGCTGATGGACAAGCTGTTCTCCTTCACGTGTACAAGGAAGGTGGGGCAGGGTAGAGTGAGGTTTCAGTCTGTTGTTCATAGAGTCACTCTGAGTTACAGTTGACTCAGGGACACTCTAATGGCTTAGTGGTAAGGAATTGTGCTATCAATACAAAATACATGGTTCAAATCCACCAGCCGCTCTGCGGGAGAAATTTGAACAGTGTCCTCCCATGTGATTTACTTTCTTTGAAAACTGGCTGGAGGGTCAGCTATGACTCAAAGGTACACAGTAGCAGCAACAAAAATAATGACACTTATCAACAATATATATATGTTATGTGCCATCAAATCGCCTGCGACTCACAGTGACCCTATGTACAACAGCCCTAAGCCCTGCTCTTTTCTGTGCCAGCCTTATTATCTCTGACACACCTACTCCCCTTACCCCAGTCACTGAATTAATCTCATTGAGGGTCTTCTCCTGTGCTACCCTTCCACTCTTCCAAGAGTGATGTCCTTCTCCAAAGACTGGTCCCTTCTTGAAACATGTCCAAAGTATGTCAGATGAAGCCTCAGAATCCTTGCTTCCAAGGAGCAGCCTGGTCTCACGCTCTCTAGGATGAACCTGTTTATTCTCCTGGAGTCCATGGTATATTCAACACTCTTATCCAGCACCACAGCTCAAAGGCATCAACTCTCCTATCATTCCTAGTCATTGTCCAGCTCTCTGACATATAGCAAGTAATTGCAAAGACTCTGGCCTGGATCAGCACATCTTAGTCTCCAGACTGACATCATAACAATGTATATGCTTAGATATATATATAATATCTGTTTATCAGCTACTCATTGCGGCTGTGGCAGACGATCTGTATGTTGAGCGTAGTGCTGAGGAATCGCATCACCAAAGCGAAGGGACGTGGCTCCGTGTAGCCCGCCAGCTGCCCCGCGGGGGGAGGATGGGCAGTCTCTTCCCACAAGACACACCTCGGAAAACCCACTGGAGGGTCAGCTAGGGCTTGGTTCCAACTCAACGGTATGCAACAACATATTTAACTCACCTGTCTTCCTGTCTGTCTGTTCTCAACTACTTACTGCTGGTGAATCAGAACTGACCTGTAATTGATCATTTTGTCTCTGAGGCTGGAAATGGCCCAGGAGGACGTTGCCCATCTCCATCCTATGGATTTCCTGGTGAATTCCGAGCACCTGAAGGACTGTCTGTCAGTTAGCAGTGCGACTCCGTGTGAATGCATCAGAGCGTCACACGTACGTGCGTATGGAATACGGGTGTGTGCTCACCTGAGTGGAAGAAAGGGCTCTGGTAGCACAGTGGTTGCAGCACTCAGCTACTGACCAACAGGTGGGAGGTTTGAAAGGTCTGACGGCTTCTGGGATGATTCTCTCTCTCTTTCTTTGCCATCGAGTCGGAACTGACTCATAGCTGACCCTCCAGCAGGTTTGAGAGGTTGTAAAGCACTTGTTAGGAGATTGCCCACCTTTTTCCTAGGAACAACTGATGGATTTGAACTACATGACTCTGAGGTGGAAGCAGAACCCCTTACCATTAGGCCAGCAGAGCTCAGTCTGTAAAGATCACAGTCTGAGATATCCAGGGGCAATTCTATTCTACCCTCTAAGGCCCCTTGGAATCACAGTGCACTAGGCAGCAGTGGGTTCGGGTTAGGTGGCAGAAAGGTTTGCCCTTGACTCTAGACAGGAAGGTTAGTGGTTTGAGTCCAGCAGAGGTAGCACTGAAGAGGGCAATGATTCCCACCATGGAGCCCTGGGAACCCGTCCTTTCTGAAACACACACATTGTCACGCACTGGGGCCGGCTCAGTTAACAGCAGGTGGCACTCAGTTCTATGTCTGTGTGTTTATGGAAAAGTCATGTTACTATTTATATAGAAGACATGTTGTTGTCGTTGTTCTGTACCATGGAGTTGGAACTGACCCATAGCTGGCCCTCAGGCGTGTTTTCAGAGACAGTTAATCTCGGGAAGAGATTGCCCACCCTTCTCCCACAGAGCACTTGGTGGTCTTTGGGATTGCACTGCAGTTTCTTGCCACTGTTGCTGTTGGTGTTGTTCTTATTCATCTAAAGACCAACAGTTGTGTCATAGCCACTCAGAAACTTTACAGACCCATTGGCCCCACACCAGAGTAGGATGCAGAGGACTGTCTTCATGTTGTGTGGTGCAATGCTGTGCCAGGCGACTTAGATAGCCCCAGGACTCTGATCCCTAGCCCTCAAGCCCAGTGACTCACACCCAGGAGATGTTTGGCATAAATAGAAAGTCCTCCTGTGTCCCGTGCATTCTACTATATACAAGGACACACGTGCAGCGTGCACAGATTTGTGCAACCGTCTGTGGCCTAGGCCTCTGACGAGGCAGGTGCCCAGATTGTCCCCCGGGGCTTCAAGCCACTGACCTTTCAGTTAGCAACCTAATGCACCACCAGGACTCCTTATAAATACAGATTCTAATAGGCTTTGCTCTCTTCCTGTCTTTTAAATGTTGTTATTTATTGTGATTTTAACCAAAGTTTGGAGAAAGGTTGGGTTTTCATCCCACTCTGGAATGCACCTGTTGTTCCCAGTGGCCGTCATGCTTGCAACGCCTCGTCACACATTCCTTCCAGACAGCCCTTCCTCTCGTCTGTTCCAGGGCAGTGCTCTTTATCTCGCCACTCTTCTCCTGTACTCTCACTCCCCCGACACCAATCCTATTTTATAACAGTGGTGTTGAGCAGTATTTATCCTTTTTGTGACTGAGACATTTCACGGAGCATAATGTCTTCCAGGTTCACCGATACTGTATAGTGTTTTATTAATTCATTGTTTTTCAATGCTGTGTAATATTCCATTATGTGACTGTACCATAGTTTTTCTATCCATTCGTTTGTCAATGGGAACTTGGGTTGTTCCATTTCTTCACTGTTGTGAATAATGCAGCAGAATGAGTGCGCACACATCTATCTGAGTCAAGGCTCTGTTTCTTTAGGGTATATTCCCAATAGTGGGATAGCTGGGTCAGATAGTATTTTTATTTCCAACTTTTTAAGAAATCATCGGACTGTCTTGCATAGTGGCTGTACCATTTTATACTCACTCCCACCAGCAGTGATTAAGAGTTCCAGTCTCCATAACCTTACCAACATTTGTTGTTTATAGCCCTTTTGAACTTTACTATTGTTGCAAGGTAGATTTTATTTAAGAACAGCTTTGGGCTTACAGAAAAGCTGAGAAGAAAACAGAGAGAGTCCCTTTATTACCTCCCCAATGCCCATTATCACACAGCATCCCCTGTGATTAGCATTTGATATTCTCAAATGAGCTACGTTAGTTAAATTGTGAAATGATGTAGATACTTTTTTTTTATTATTCTGGTATACATATATAAAGGATCTTAGGAACAAGGACACTATTTTTATATAAGCTGAAAAGGGCTTGACATTGAGCTAGATGTGGTTGTTAAACCATTGAAAGCTTTGAATTCTAAAATAATAGTTGTGGTCTTTACTTTGTAGGCAATAGAAAATTGCTAAATTTATGTAATAACCAAATTTTTCTTTTTAAAAAAGAAAAAAGCGTGAATATTATTACATTGGGAAAGATTACATCATTACATGGGAAAGATCTGGTGTGAAAAACAATGTATTTGAACTTTGTAAATAAACCAGTTTAAAAAAATTTAAAAATTTCAAAGCAAACAAAAAATAAACTAACATGGGTACTTTGTTATTCCGCACAGCCGAGTTCCCGCTGGTCTCTGGTGGTTTGGTAGTAAGCTGTTAAGCTGCCAACCCAAAGGCCTGCAGTTCAAACTCGTTACCTGCTCCACGGAGAAAGTCAGGCTCCCCTCCCTCGTGAGTCACAGCCTCTGAAAAACCACTGGAGGTCGGTTCCAACTTGACAGCAGTAAGTTAATTTTCTTGACTTCAGGTTGGGGCTCACTCTTGGTGGTGCACTGACCTGGGGGCAGGTTGGGGGTCACCTCTGCCTTGTTGGACTATGAACCATCTCAAGATCTCTGCCAGAATCTTCATCAAGACCTAGAAGCCCTGTCCTTTGGGGGTAATGCAGATCTGCTGGGAGCGAGCTGCCCTAGCTGGTGGCCGGCCCTTCCCCAGTGCTACGAACACACAGTCAGACCTCCAGGGGTTAGGTGCAGCCCCCTCCAGGCTGCCCCAGGGTGCTGCTGCCCCCACCTGGTCTTCACATTCCTGGCTCCTGGCCTCTGGCTGCCCTGAGAATTGGCAGCAACCCTGGCTGGTGGCTGGCAGAGAGGTCGCCCTCCTTCCATCAAATTAGCATACACCCTTTCCCCCAAGCACAGCTTGTTTCTTCTGAGCCGGGGGGGGGGCCTGAAGGACCCACTGAGGGGTGGGAACAGCCAGGGTCCAGTGATGACTTGATGTGGTGATGGGGCGAGGTGGATTCTACTCCCTGAAGCTGACCAAAGCCACCATTTCCTGAGGCTCTGGAGAAACTCACTCTCCCCATCTCGTAGATGAGGAAACTGAGGCCAAATCAGCAAACCACAGTGGACTCTTTGGTGAGGTTCTGAAACCAGTTCCCACCACTCACTTTTCAGGAAAAACAGGTGCTGAGGGGGCCTGGGGGTGGGGACCTGCCATGGTCACATAGGAAGCTAGTGGCAGCTCCCCACCCCCTCTCCTGGGAGCCTCACCCAGCCCTTCCCCCCACATTATCCCTCAGGGGCTCCTGGGTGGGTCAGGTTTCCTGCAGGCTAGGGGTGGGAACCTGGGTCAGGTGCAGGGGCTGAAGGGGTGGCTGAGGCAGGTGAGAAGGCCAGCAAGGGGAAGTTCCCACGAGCGGGGGTGACCCTACACCCCCCCCCCCCGCTGCGGGCTCTGACAGCTGATATTTAGAGGGGCCTGGCAGAGGTGTCCACGTGCAGCACAGATGCATGGCCGAGACCTGAGGGGGGTTGCTGGGCACTTGTCTCCTGGACTCTGCTTGCAGGGAAACCACAGAGCCCCACAGTCAGAGGGACTGGAAGGCCGAGTCAGCTTGGGCTCTGTCCACACCTGTTGGTTAAGGGATTTTGCCCCCCAAGCCTCTGTTTTCCAACCTGGTCAATGGGCAGTTCAAGTGTCCTCCTCCCAGGAGCTGCAGAGGGGAGATGCGAATCCAGGCTGTGCTGTGATTGTCACACTTGTCAGCAATGAAATTTCGCACTGCTCCCCAAGGAGCCCTGGTGACCTGGGGGGGGCGGGGACAGGGACGTGGGGCGGCCTTTCATCGCCTAGCCTCTGGCGGCTGGCTCCTGACACCACCTCTCCGGCCATGATCAATCACCACCAGCTTCGATGTGAAGGCCTGCAGCCAGGAGGGGCTATGGAGAAAGCAGCAGACAGGATTGAGGTGAGGACCAGGAAGGGAGACTGTCTGCTCGCCCACCTGCCCAGGCTCTGGACTTGGCCTGTGCAAAACACACACTGTTGATGGACACACTTTGTAGGGTTCTGGGAGCGTTTTTTAATGTGTGTGGTCAGGAGAGGCACCTGGGCCCAATGGATGCTGTGCAGACTGGCCGACGGGCAGCATGTCAAAACCACAGTGGGTACAGGGCTGCAGGGAGCCCAGGTGCTCCTGATCGTCTCCGTCAATGGCCACCCCTCTGTAGGTCACACTGTCCTACGGGTCCAAGGAGGGGACACTCCGAGCCCATTTGAAAAAGCCAGGCTTCCACAGGCACAGGCCACAGGCCTGTTTCCCTCAGAGCCTGACCCAGTCCACACTGTGGGTGTGAAGGGTCCTACACCCCCCATCCTGTCCTGCCCTGTCCTCAGTCTACGCTGTGCTCCAGCCATCGCTGCAGTCTCTGTGCTGGTCCATCTCACCCTCACCATGGAAGATCCCAGAAGGTCAGCCCTCTCGCTGGCTCTCTTGGGGGTCTCATCTGCCCAGGGGGTACACTCTGAAGGTCATCAGTCCAACCAGTTTCTCCTCTACTCCTGTAGGATTCATGACTTGGCCCTACAGTTCTGCTTCTGTTCCAGAGCTTTGCTCACTCAGACCCAATTCAGGGGCACTAGTTTGGGCGGGACAGTGGTTAAAACACTTGGCTGGTATCAGAATGGTTGTCTGTTCACACCCACCAGCTGCACCCCACAGGGCAATTCTGCCCTGTCCTCCTGTCACATTCTCGTTGATGTGGGGTCACCAGGCAGGCAGAAAGCTTTGGTGGCTTTGCACTGCCTCCTGCTGTTCCTGCTTCCTCTGTCACTGTCACCTTGATGCTTTGGATAGAAAACAACTAGGACACTCAGTTTCCAAAAAGACGTAACAGGAGAAGCCGGGGGCCAGAATGTCACAAAAAACAACTCATCCAAAGCTTGTGGGCAGACAGACTATGGTGAGAAACAAGAAGGCTACAGTTTTTCAAAAGAGCTTCCCAAGATACTTATTAATTATTGTTAATTGCAGGTGAATCAGTTCTGACTCCCCAGGTCAAGTATCTAAGGTACGACCCCTTGAGGGGGTGCCTCTGAGCAGTTCTATCAACCTGCTTGGCCTGATGTAACTCATCAGCCATGGCAAACAGGGTGAAGTGAGGGGAAGCCAGCGAGCACTTGACTCCGGGAGGGGAGGGGCACCAGACAGGAGGAGAAGCTCTTCCTCCGCTCTCAACATCTGTCTGTCTGTCTGTCTGTGGACCATGAGTGGTAGCAGGGTCCTCCTGGGCACTTGAATTGGGAGGCACACTCGTCATCCTCACTGTCCCCTTCCTCACATGGACCCTATTTACAGCGGAAAGTAAGGTCACTCTGTCCTGTATCATCTTCGGGCCGTTGATCTGAGACCGGTCATCTCAATGCTAGAATCTTTGTTGTGGACACATGGAATGTTTTGCACACACACCTTCCACCACTATATTGGACCAATGTCCTGCTGGCGTCTTGAGGTTTGCCGTGACGCTCAGGAGCGGAACACTGGCATTTCTCCCTAGTTCATCTGGGACTGGAAGCTCTGCCCAAGCCTTTCCACCATGACTGATCTTGCTGATGTTTGAAATATTGGTGGCATAACTTCCAGATGGCAGCAACATGACACACTGACAGCCAGGTGATGGACTTAGTGGTCACAAAGATGCAACAAGCAGAGAAATCCACCAGTCCTCCGCCAGCATAGCCAAGGCTCAAAGGTGAGTCACTGGGGTGGGATGAGCTGACAGCCCAGATTCCACCCAAAAGGAGAGGCTGAGAAGGGAAGGCAGCCCTCCCCCCACCCCACCCGCATCCCTGCTCTGGATGCAGAGTTGGTTGTGTCTGGGATCAAGGCAGCACAGAACAGCCCCAAACACAAGGATGGGTCAAGGAAGCCCCGACACACCCGTAAAACATGCTGGACGTGAAGCACAATGCTGATGAAACTCCCTGGATTCGAAATGCATATGCACACCAATATGAAATTTCTAAAAATACCGTGAAAAACAAAGACCAAGAAATTGTCCCAGATTCAAGGGCTCTAGAGGAGATGTGATGACGAGAAGCCCGGTGAGCCCCTGGCCCAGAAAAACAGATGTTGGTGGACAACTGATGAGGTGTCCGCAAGGCCTGTGGACCGCGAGGGACTAGTCTGCACCGTGGTCTGCTGATACCCCTGGCTGGGAACAGCAACGCTGCTTGGTGAGGGTTCACATCCTCTTCTGAATCGAGTCAGTTATAAAAGATCCAGATACCTGGAAGTCTGTCTGTCGTGAGACTTTTGCTGGCTTAACGTCAGCCCTGGCCAGTGTTTCCACCATGGAAATCAACAGATGCTACATACAGGGTTTTGTGGTTGCTGCAGCTGAAATTTCTGCCTATAAATAAGCCCACAGCACTGTCTGTGAAAGGGGTTAAATTAGAGGAATCTTGGTGAAGATCTGTGAAAATGCTGCATGCTACTTTGCAACAATTTGTGCAGGTCTGAGATTATTACAGGACAAAAAGTTGATCCTAAAAAAATTTTAATTTATTATTAATTTCAGTAAAAATTTACAGAGACTTTGGATTTCCATTCATTCATTGTTGCAGTTCCCCCCCCTTCTAATACTCCCCCCTAGTACACTACCCTCTTGGAAAAATAAAACAAAAATTCTTTCATTGTTTTACAACCTTCCTCCAGGTCCATTCCACCACATAGCCTTCTCTCTAGACTACTGTCATGACAAAAATACCTAATCACATATCCCTTTGAAACAGTTTTCTCCCTCATCTATTTCAGTGCAGGATACATTATTGAACCCATCTTTCTCAGCCTCTCCCCAACCCCAAGGTCAGTCCTGTTTTACAACAGTGGCACCTGCAGTATTTGTCCTTTTGTGACTGAGATACTTTACTCAGCATAATGTCCTCCAAGGTCACCCATTTTGAATAATATTGCGTGAGTTCCTTGTTTTTCAATGCAGCGTAGTATTTCGTTGTGTGAACATACCACAACTTCTCTATCCATTTGTTTGTTGCTTGTTATTGTGAACAAAGCCGCAATAAACATGGGTGTGCATATATCTGCTTGGATGTCAGTTATAGTCTCTTTGGGGTATATTCCCAGTAGTGGAATTGCTGCATCAAATGGTATCTCTATTTGCAACTTTTTGAGAAAGCGCCATACTGCCTTCCACAGTGGTTGCACCATTTTACACTCCCACCAACAGTGAATAAGGGTTCCAGTTTCTCCACAACCTCGCCAGCATTTGTTGCTTGCTGTTCTGTTACATTCATTTCTTCATGTGCTTGTTAGCCATCTGAATGTCTTCTTCGGTGAAGTGTTTTGTTTTTGTTTTGGTTTTTTTTTAAATTTGTAATAAGTGTGTGAAACCATCAGCCCTCCAGAAGTCCAGCAGGCCAGCTCCCACTGCACGCATGTAGTCACTGACTCCTGATGGCCCCTAGGCCAGCCCCGACTATACACATGTGGCCACTGACTCTAGGTCCCTAGCAGGCCAGCCCCCACTGCACACCATGGTCTCTGACTCCTGCAGAAGTGTTGGACACCAACCAGTCCAATGGGGCCTGACTAAGACATCTTGGTCACAGCCCTGCCTCCTTGCTTCCATGTCCTCAGCTTCTGATTTCTTCTCTCTTCCCCAGTACCTTTCAGGCTTTTGTTTTTTAATGATCTAAATTCAGTCACTCATTCATCCATCTATACATCTACCCACCCATTCTTTCACCCACTTATCTACCTGTTAATCAACCCCTCCATCCATCCATCCATCCATCTATCCATCCATCCATCCATCCATCCATCCACCCACCTGCCTACCCAACCATCCATCCAACCATTCATCCATTCATTCATCAGTCTACCTACCCATTCACCTATCCATTTATTCACTCATCCATCCATGTACCCATTTATCAACCCATATATCCATCTACCACATCTATCCATCCATCCATCCATCCAACTGTTGACTCATAACTCATACATACATTCATCCACCCTATCCACTTACTCATCCATCCATTTATCCTTATACCCATCCATCCATTCATCCACCCTCACATCCATCCATTCATCTGCCCACCCACCTCCACACATTGATTCACACATCCATCATACATACATACATCCATCCATCCACCCATTCACCCGTACTTCCATTTATCCACCTACTCATCTACCCGTCCATTCATCCACTCACCTACATCCATCCATTCACCTATCCAGCTATTGGTCTACCTGCCCATTCATCTGCCACCCATCCATCCATCCTCCACTCTTCTCTACACCCATCTGTACGCCCATCCATCCACCCACCATTAACCACTATACAGACATAAATACTTATTACATTTATCCATGTTCTCAGCAAATATTATTGAGCAAGTGTTACATGCAGGAAATTGTGCTGATTCACTGTTGAGTAAAGAGCCAAATATGGAAAGCTCCTGGCCTCATGACGTTCAGCTGTTTAAGATAAAGACAAACAAACAAGAAAAGAAACCCGTGACTGAATCAGGAAGGAGACAATAGACATAAAGAGCACAGAGAGGAAGAAAGCATTTCCTGGTGGGGTCAGAGACCCCTTCCTCTGTAGTGACGAGGCAAGGACAATGGGGAGAACAGCCAAAGTCACTACCCTGGAGTTGGAACAGACTCACAGCAGACCCTCTGGCAGGTTTCTGTAGACTGTAAATGGAACAGGAAGACATTGCCCATCTTCCTCCCACAGAGCTGCTGGTGGGTCTGAACCAGAGAGGGCACCATCTCTGAGGTAGTGATGCAACTCCCTCCAGACTTTACCAGCAGTGCTGTCCTACAGAAGGGACAGTAAGGATAAAGCCCCATGGGGGTGGAAAGCATCCACCCTTCTCAAAAGACAAATAGAAGGCCAGTACAAACGAATGGCTAGAGAAGCTGTGGTATATTCGCACAATGGAATACTATGCTGCATTAAAAAACAAGGAACTCATGCAATATTATTCAAAATGGTTGACTCTGGAGAACATTATGCTGAGTGAAATATCCCAGTCACAAAAGGACAAATATTACATGATGCCACTGTTGTAGAATGGGACTGTCCTTGGGGTTGGGGAGAGACTGAGTAAGATGGGTTCAATAATGTATACTGCACTGAAACAGAGGAGGGAGAGAACCGTTTAAAAGAGAGATGTAACTGGGTATTTCTGTCATCACAGGAGACTAGAGCGAGGGCTGCATGGTGGAGGGGACCTGGGGGAGTGTTTGTAAAACAATGAAAGAATCTTTTCTTTTACTTTTCCATAATTTTTGGACTCATGTACTTATAACTTGTTAGTCAAATTTGTGTCTTCTAGGTTGCAACACCCCCATGATACATCTTGAAGGATATGTACATGTACAGCCAAGCACAATCAATAAGAATGCATCTGAATTCCAAAATCAATCTCCATAATAGTCTATGTGTTTCCTACTGCCAAAGGGGCCCTTTAGAGTAGTGAGAGAAGATCTTCACCCTGAAACCCACAGCGTCCCTTTTCAGCAGGAAGTAGCTAAAAGAATACGCCATCCCCTTTTCCTTATGACTCAGGGTGAAGTCTCTCTCAGGGAGGAGTGATAGGGAATGGCAAAGGACACACTGACAAAGAAGATTAATCAGAACTGGCTTTGACAAGCACTGTGGCATTTGGACAAGAACAAACTGGGAGGAGGGTAGAGAGAATAGTGCAACAATGAATGAATGGAAACCCAAAATCTCTGTAAATGTTTATGAAAATTAATAAAATATAATTATAGAAAAAAAGTTAAAAAAAAAATAGAAGGCCAGTATGGTTTGAGCATGAGGTTCACAGAGGAGAGGAGACAAGGGGGTGGTCAGCAGGAGCCAGACCAAAGGTCCTCAGGAGACCTGGTGAGAAGTCTGTGTTCTCATTTGAATACAGTGGGAAACGTCAGGGGTGTCACCTGGGGTAGAGCCCTGTTTCAGGTGCATGAGCTGTGAGGTCCCCTGTGTTTGTGCTCATGTGACTTTTGAGAGGAGAGGGGGTCTGAGGGACAGAGCAGAGTAGTGAGCCCTGGAGGAGGTTGCTGGTGGGGTTCCAGTGAGGGAAGATGGAACTTACCTGTGGTGATGGAGAAAGTGGCTATGACAGTCAGACCTCATGGATGAAATTATGTGATGGGAGAGGGACATAGGACAGCTCCCAGTCGTTGACCTGTGCGATCAGGGAGACTGTGCACTTACCTGGAAGAGTGAAGGAGGAGGAAGAACAGCTGTGAAAAGAGCCAGTGGGCAGAGAGCAGGCCCAGAAGGACAACATATGTCTAAATGGACACGTGAACCATGGATTAGCTTGCATGGGAGATGAAAGTTGGGGCTATGAACCCAAAAGTGCACAGGTGCCCACCTGACGTCCCTGTGGTGGCTCCCCTGCTGTGTCACCTCAACACCCCATCTCCTCACACACTTCCTGGGGTTGTGACCATTCCCTGGCTGTCACTCCAGCTCAGTCCTGCTCATCATTCGACTCAGGCACATGGTAAGAGTCAGTGGCTTGGATAGTTCTCAAAGGGGGTGCAGACATGGGCTTGGGTCCTAGCATCCAGTCTGAGTATCCACTACGGAGCAGACAAGCTCTCTGCACCCTGATGGCCCAGCTGCTGGAGGCACAGAGAGGCGGCTGGTGTCTGCACTGCTGGGCATGCTGGAAATGTGTCCAGCCCTTTGGAGAGTGATTTGGCAGCATGCACTGAGAGCCATGAAAATGCTCATCGCCTTTGACCCAGCAATGCTACCTCTGGGATGCTCTTCTGAGGAAATTATCCAAGATATGGGGAGAGCTTTAGACCCAAAGATAGTCAACACAACATTATTTTTAATGACAAAAAAATTGGAAGCAGCTGAAATACTCAACAATAGGGGAGTCATTTAGTAAATGATAGCGCACACTCAGTAGAATACTAGGCAGTCATTAAAAGTGATAATTACAAAGACTGGGTGGTAATACGAACGGCTTCTGAGATACAATGCAAAAGGAGGAAAGCTTCATATAGAATTATGTGTACATTAAGGGTGTAATGATGTAAGAAACATATGCAGCAGGGAAATTCTGGTAAGGAGAGACGCAGAACAACAGTGTGGTGTAAAGAGTATGAAATGGATAGTGATTTCATTGTCCCTGGTTTGGGACTTTTTTCTGATGTGATGTATTACTCCACCTCATAGAGCCCAGCCTCCTGAACGATTTGTTCTGCATATAGATTGAAAAGGTATGGAGACAGAATGCATCCTGGATGCACATCTTTCCTAAACCTGAACTGTGTAGTGTTTCCCTGATCTCTTCTGACGACTGCCTCCTGGTTCAAGCATAGGTTTCACATGAGCACAATTAAGTATTCTCAGATTCCCATTCTTCTCAAGGTTGGCGACAATTTGTTGTGATCCACACAGTCAAATGCCTTTGCATAGTCAATGAAACACATATAAACATTCCTCTGGTACTCTCTGCTTTTAGCCAAAAACCATCTAACGTTGGCTATAATGTCCCTAGTGTCATGGCCTCTTCTAAACCCAGCCTACACTTCTGGCAGTTCTCTGCTGATGTACTGTTGCAGTTGTTCTTCTATAATTTTCAGCAGAATCTTGTTTGCATGTGATATTAGTGACATTGTTTAATAATTTCCACACTCTATTGAGTCTCCTTTTTTTTTGGAATGGGAATAAATATGGATCTCTTCTAGTCAGTTGGCAAGATAATTGTTCTCCATATTTGCATAACCTGGTGAGCACATCCAGGGAAGCATCTGTTTGCTGAAATATGTCAATTGGTATTCCATAAATTGCTGGGGTCTTGGTTTTTTTGCATCAGGATTGGAGGAAGACTCGTCAACAACCTGGGTTATGCAGATGACAAAACCTGCTTGCTGAAACTGAGCAGAACATGAGACTTTTGCTGAAGAAGGTCAAGGACTGTAGCCTTCAATATGAATTGAAGCTCAACATCAAGAAAACAAAAATTCTCACCACTGGGCAAATTTGCAGTTATGATAGATGGAGAAGAGACAGAGATTATTAACTTTAGTTTGTTGGGTTACACAATCAACTCTCTTGGTACCAGGAGTCAGAAAATCAAAAGGTGATGTGCATTGGGAAAGTCTGCTGTCCCTACCTCTGTAGAGTACAGAAGAGCAACGATATCAGTCAGGAGACTAAGATGCACCTGATCCAGACCACTGTGGTGATGGTGGTGATGGTTATGGTGATGAGGTTGGTGGTGATGATGATGGTTGTGGTGATGGTGGTGGTTATGGTAATGATGACAGTGTGGTGATGGTGGTGATGGTGATGGTGGTAATGGTTATGGTGATGATGGTGGAGGTATTGATGATGTTAATGATGATGATAATTATGGAGAAAGTGTTGGTGACAATTATGATGATGGCTGTGGTGATGATAATGATAATAATGGAGATGTGGTAAGGATGATAATAATGGTTGCTGTTGCTGTTAGGTGCTGTCAAGTAAAGTATGAATCACAGCAACCTTATGAACAGCCAACCTGAAACCTACCCTATCCTATGCTATCCTCATCGTGTCTTGGACACTAGAGCCCATTGGTGACATCACAGTGTCAATCCATCTCATTGGAGTTTTTCCTCACCTTCGCCGATCCTCCATTTTTTTCTGGCATAATGTCCTTCTCCAAGAAATAATCTTGTCTAGCCTACATGTCCAAAGTGTGAGAGAGGAAGCTTTGTCATCCTTGCCTCTAAGGAACACTCTTGCTGCACCCTTTCCAGAACACACCTGTTCATTCTTTTGGCAGTCCATGGGATATTCAGCACCTTTCTTCAGTACCACAACTCAAAGGTACCAATTCTTCTGTCATCATTTTTCAGTATTCAGCTCTCTGAAGTATAGCCAAGTGATTGAGAAGACCATGGCTTGAATCAGGCACATCTTAGTCTTTAAACTATCATCATTGTTCTTCAGTATTTTGGAGAAGTCTCTGACAACAGACTTGTCCAATACAATAAATTTTCTGACTACTGGCACTAAGCACTGGATCCAAGCAAAATGAAATCATTAACAGCTTCAATCTTTTCTCCCTCTACCATAATGTTGACTGTGGGGCCTGTGGTGAGGATCTTTGTCTCCTTGATGTTGAGATCCTATGGACACAATATTGAATGATACAAGAAGCACCAAAATAAGATGGAAGGAATGCAGAGTCACTGTAACAAAAAGAATTGGTTGACATGGAAAATTTCAGGAAGTACCATAAGAAGAAGAGCCAATGGTGATGAAAGAGGAAATTTAAGCAGCACTGAAAGCATTGATAAAAAATAAGTTCCCAGGAATTGATGGAATATCAATTTATGTGTTTGAACTAGCAGATGCATCCTTTGATGTGCTCACCAGTTTATACCAGGAAGTTTAGAGGATGGCTAACCGACTGACTGAAAGAGGCCCATATTTGTCCCTATTTCTCAAAAAAAGTGATCCAACAGAATGTGGAAACTATCAAACAATGTCATTAATATCTCATGTAAGCAAAGATTCTCACCGCTGGACCAATTGGCAGCATCAGGATGTATGGTGAAGAGATTGAGATTGTTCACCGCTTTAGTTTGCTTGGCTCCACAGTCAACACTCTTGGCACCAGTAGCCAGGAAATTAAAAGGCGTATTGCCATGGGGAAAGTCTGCTGTTAGGGACCTCTCCAAAGTACTGAAGAGCAATGGTGTCTCTCTGGAGACTAAGGTGCATCTGATACAGGCCATGGTCTTAGCAATCACTTGTTATGCATCAGAAAGTTGAACAATGACCAAGGAGGATAGAAGGAGAATTGATGCCTTTGAGCTGTGGTGCTGGAGAAGAGTATTGAGAGTACCATGGACTGCTAGGAAAATAAACAGATTCTTCCTGGAAAGGGTTAAACCAGGCAGCTCCTTGGAGGCAAGGATTCTGAGGCTCCGTCTAACATACTTTGGACATGTAAGGAGAGACCGGTCCTTGGAGAAGGACATCATGCTTGGGAGGGTGGAGGGACGGCGCAGGAGGGGAAGGCCCTCTATGAGGTGGATTGATTCAGTGACTGGAATAATTGGGATGGGAGTGTCAGAGACAGTGCGATTGGCACAGGACAGAGCAGAGTTTAGGGCTGTTGTACATAGGGTTGCTATGAGTCGCAAACGACTCGACGGCATGTAACAACAACAACAAGAAGCAAAATATTATGGAAGATCATTCAAAATTGGCTAGAAGAGCACCATTGACAGGGAATTACCAGTACAGCTGGTTCTGGAAGAAATGTGGCAAAGGGAGCTCTGGTGGCTCAGTGGCAAGAAGCTGCACTACAATCTCGAAATCACACAGTACGAATCCACCAGATATCCTGCTGGAGAAGGATGGGCAGTCTCCTCCTGTGCCAGTCAGATCTGATTCGACAGTATACAACAAGGGAAAAACTTGTTTTAAGAAGAAGAGGCCAAGGCACTAGGGACATGATTGCTGATATCAGATGGATCTTAGCTGAAAGAAGAGAATATCAGAAGAATGTCAACTTGTGTTTTGTTGACCATGTAAAGCTATTTAACAGTGTGATCATAACAAACTATGACTATCTTTGAGAAGAATGGGAATTTCAGAACACTTAATGTGCTCATGTGAAATCAATACCTAGATCAAGAAGCTGTTATCCAAACAGAGCAAGGAATGTTGCATGGTTTAAAAATCAAGAAGGACATGCATTATGGATATATCCTGTCTCCATACCTATTCAATATGTATTCTGAGCAAATAACTTGTGAAGCTGGATTCTATGAAGAGGAATGTGGCATCAGGATTAGAGGAAGACTCACCAACAACCTGTGTTATATAGATGACATACCTTGCTGAACTTGAGAATCTGAAAAATTTGTTGCAGAAGATCAAGGACTACAATCTTCAATATGGATTACATTTCAAAATCAAGAAAACAAAGATCCTCACCACTGGGCCAATAGGTAACATCTTGATAGGTGGAGAGAGGGTTGAAGTTGTCAATTATTTCATCTTGCTTGGATCCACAATCAACACCTTGGTGCCAGAAGTCAAGAGACTGGGAGACGTATTGCATTGGGAAAGTCCATTGTCAGGGACCTCTACAAAATGCTCTCCAACAGAGCAATAATGTCAGTTTGAAGACTAAGATGTGCCTGAGTCAGGCCACGGTCTTTTCAATCACTTGCTATACATCTGAGAGCTGGGGAGTGAATAAGGATAATAGAAGAAGAATTGATGCCTTTAAGTTGTGACATTGGAGAAGGGCACTGAATATCCCTTGGACTGCCAACAGAACCAACAGATATATGGGGAAACAGCAGCCAGACTGCTTCCTGAAGACAAAGATGGTGAAGTGTTGTCTCTCATTCTTTGGGTGTGGTGCTAGAAGAGGCTCTTCCTTGGAAAGAGACATCACGTTTAGGAAAGTGGAGGGACAAAAAAGAGAAGACCTTCAGTGAGATGGATGGACACAGAGACTGCCACAATGCGCTCATGTGTGTCAGAGATGATGGGGAGTGCTTAGGATAGGACAAGGTTCAAGTCTGTTGTTCACAGGGTCACTAGGAGGCATACTGGACTTGATGGCACTTCACAACAAAAACCGTGATGGTGAAAGTGGTGGTGGTATTATGGTAGCAATGTCAGTGATTTGATGACAACTCTGATGATAGTTTTTACAATAATGATGATAATAGTTACAGTGGAGGTGATAGTGATATTGATGAAGGCAATTGTGATTACCATGGTGAAGATTTAAATAATGATGATGTGATGGTGATGATGGTGCCATGATAGTACAATGGTGATGGTGAAGATGGCAATGATGGTACCTGTGAGGATGGTGCTGACAATGACGCTGATGGTGAAGATGGTTCTGATGGTGACAACTGTGGTGATGATGGTGATAATAACAGCAATGATGAGGACAATAATGATCTCAAAATGGTGATGATGGAGGTGATAAGGATGGCAACCATGCTGGCCATGGCAGCATTTACCGTCATCTCTGCACAAGCACTGAGCTAAGTTCTTCAGATAAATCTGCCCAAGCTGTTCAACCAGTGAGTTGTAGAACTGATATTTAACCAAAGTTCATGAGATTCCAGACCCTGGGGTGGACCAAGGTCTAAGAGACGCTAGGCTAGCTAAGAGTGGTGCTATATGCAGTAGGACCCAACTCCCCCAATTTGGAAGGATGAAGAGAGTTTGCTGAGCATAGAACCAGTTCACATAGGTGACATCTCAGACTACAGTCAGCGAGATGTGGTCCCTTCTGAGAAGGCAAGATCCCTTCTGGGATGAGGTCAGGCAAGCAGCAAAGAGGGATAAAAGGATTCAAGGGAATAAGCCCCTATAATGGCCTACATGGAAGGTGATTGGAGTTAAATGGATCATGCATCACCTGTTCCATGGACTCATTCTACAAATGGAAAGGTGAAACCTGAAAAGGGAGAGAAGGGACTGTATCATGGTCAACTATGAAACTAGATATGGAATGAATCATGGAACTAGATCTGATGCTGTTGTCACACACACCACAGTGCACTGTCTCCGTCATCCAGTGCTGCTGTCACAGACACCACAGTGCACTGTCTCAGTCATCCGGTGCTACTGTGACAGAGACACAAACACGTTAGAGGCTGGGTTTAACAAGCAGAAATTTACTGTCTTTGTTTAGAAGGCTAGAAGTCCAAGTATAAGATGCCAGGTCCAGGAGAAAACTTTCTCTTCCTATGTCAGCTCTAGGGAAAGGTCTTTGTCAACAGTGTTTCCCTGGGTTTAGAAGGTTCTCAACACAGGGACCCCAGGCCCACAGGGTGAATATTTCTCTCTCTGCTCACTTCTCTCTCCTTTCTTTCATTCAACAGAGAAACTCCCTTCACATGAAATCAGGGCTGTGAGCCGAGGAAAGGGTTGAATCTCATTCTAATCCCCTTATAACTGATTGGCTGATCAAGTTAGTTCACATTATGGAGATGGTTGACAAATGACATCATTCATACTTGCTACACCACTGGGAGTCAGGGCCTGGCTGAGGTGACACACTCTTGGCTGCAGTTGTTGTCAGATGACATCCACTATGGCTCACAGCGTGCCTATAAACAGATGAAGATCTTGGCCTGTCCTGCACGGTCCTCACTCTCCATCACATTCAAGCCTGTTGTTACAGTCAATGTCAAACCATCTCCTTGAGTGTCTTCTTCTCTTTTGCTGACCCTCTATTTTTCCCCCATGAGGTGTCTTTTTCCAAGGACTAACATCTCCTGGGAACATGTCCAGAACATGGTCCGTACTTTGGGGAACACAATTCAATTCCCTGTGGGATGGTCTGGAGAGGTTCTGCCTTGCTGGGTGGGGCAGCATCTGGAGACAGTGGGAAGAGCCCTCCTGTCTACCCTCAGCTCTGAACTTTGGCCCCTCCCACCTGCTGGGTCCATCTCTGGGTGTCTCTGTGAGCAGGGATGGGGGCAGTGTTTGGAGTGCTAGCTGTTGTCTGGCACACTGGTAAAGGATGGGTAACCGTGAGGCCAGGCCAATGTGGAGCCTCTTCATCTGCTCTTGCCCCTTCACTGGCGTCCGGCCCTGCCTGCCTAGGAATTGTGTGGCTGTCCCCACAAGCAACACAGTGCAACGAGGGCCAGACACTGGGGCTTGGGGGCAGAAGGCCAAAGGCAGGCAGGAGTGAGGGCTGGGCTGTGTGATGGGCCCTCCTCTGTCCCAGCTGGCACAGCCCCGACTGGTTACTGTTCCTGCTGGCAACGCATCTGGCTCTGGCCCGACACCCCCTTCTGGCCCCTGCGCCCTCTGTCCCCTAGGCCTTCTCCCTGGTGATGTCGGCCAGCATGCCTGCAACGTTGAAGCCCTCTCCCGTAATTGGCAATTTTGTTGTATTTCTTCACAACAGCCCCGACGTCCGGACTCCCGGGACCCTCCTGAGCCCCACCGTGAAATCAGTTTGAAATGGTGTGTCAGGTTCTCCTCTCCCTGCTGGAGCGACCATCTGGCCAATGGGCGAGGGCTGGGCGGACACAGTGACCCACGGAATTGTGGCTAAGCTGCTCCCAGGGGCTGAAGCCCTCACTGGGGGAGGCCCTGGGCTGTGGCACACAGAGAGGCTGGGAGTGACCACAGCTCTGCCCAGGACTGACTATGTGTACAGGGACCTCCCAGCAAGCTCTGTCCACCTGACTGGCAGAGTCAGGCTGTGGGTGGCCCTCACTTAGGCACAGGGGGCCTGGCTGCAGGGGCCTGGGTACAGGCCATGAAGCCGTGTGCACGTGTGAGCATCTTGTGTGTGTGTGCAAGTCACGTGGACCCATACACATACAGGTGCACACGAGTTCTGTGCATGTGGGCTGAGTGGCCGCACACACGTGTGTCACACACCCATGGATATATTTGCACAAGCTCTGCGATCACTAAGAGTGTGTGAACAGATGGTGTGATCCTGAGTTCTGTGTGGGCCTGTGTACGTGGGCCAGGTGTGAGAGTGTGTGCACGTGCACAAGCTTGTCAGGGTGAGAAACGGTAGCTGCTGAACAGCCTCCCAAGTCGCAGTGCTCGGTGGACTCCACGCGTGACCCTGACTTTCCTCGGAGAGATACTGCCATTCTAACATGTGATTCAGGGCCTCCTCAGTGGCCAGCAGTTAATAGAATGACTACAAACTGAAAGGTTCAAGCCCACTGGCCGCTCCAGGGAAGAAAATTTAGTCTCTTTGCTTCTATAAGGATTTAGTCTTGGAAACACTGTGCAGTGGTTCTACGCTGTCCTCCAGGGTCACTGGGAATGAACAGAAACAGGTGTGGGGGTTCTTCAGCTGGGAGGCAGGAGGAGAGGACAATTAGCCCATCAGAGACCTGGAGTGAACTCAATCCCTTTTGCTTGCCTTCTGTGCCAGGGTCATATGACCTCACCTCATACAAGGAAGGCTGGGAAATGTAGTTTCAGTGGACATCTGGGTGAAGGGATGGGCTGGGCCCATACAAGAAGCCTTGGTGAGGCCATGGTTGAAGTGTTCCAGGACAGAGATGAGGCCATCTGCTTCCATAAAGAGGACAGCCTGGAGACCCAGTGGGCAGTCCTGCTGTGTACGGCAGGGGCATCAGACACATTAGAGGCATGAGCAAAGCCAGGCACGTAAGATGTTTTATTAGAGAAATGGGGTGTTAATATTTAAAAATCAAACCTAATGAAAGTCAGATGGGTGTATATGAAGCTGCTGGCCCCTCCTCCAGGGTTGACTGTGGGTTTATCTTCTGTTAGTGAGAAGGTCACAAGAAGTGGTCGCTCTGAGGCTGGGCTGGGACTGCAGGGACGGAGACTCTAGGCCTCTTGGGCAAGGATGGGGTGGACCCATCCCAGGACCTCCCGCTGGACAAGGCTCGGGGACCTGAGCAAGCCCAGAGTGGGGGTGGGCTGTGGTGACACTGGGTCATTTATAATGCTGACAGTCACATTAGGAGAGCCCGTCAGACAGAGACAGTGGGAAATCAATTGGTTTTGGAGCAAAGACCAAAAGCCATGTGCCTGGGAAGGGCAGTGGGAACCTCGGGGCCGAGGGCCAGTTACACACTCCATTCCCACATCAGTTGGTCTGTTCTGAGGGGCCTCACGTCAGGGGAGGGTCCTGCTCAGTCCCTGGGGATGGACACTGGGGCAGGGACCACCTCCTGGCTACTGTAGAGCATATTTCTGGATCACTGCTGAGTCTCAGTTCTCCGTTCCCACTGGGCTGTGACTCGTGTCTGCATCAGGCCTGTGTACATTGTTGCACACCTGCCTGTACTCTCATTGCAAGGCCCTTGCTGGCTGCCCAAGTGACCTGGGCAAGGGCATCTCTCTGGTCTTCGGCTTTGTTCTCTGGACATGGAGGAGGACTGGACCTTGAAGGGTCAGAGTCTCCGACAGAGGCGTTGTCCACCTCCCATCCCGCAGAGAGTGAACTGGACACGTGTCCAGAAGTCACAGGGCAGACAGAGTGCTCCCACCTTTGGTCCGAGACCTGACTCAGTACCCTGCCCACAGCCTTGGCTGCCCAGTGAGCCCCCAGGATGGAGCCCCCTCCTCCGCATCCAGTTGCTGAATCTGCAGGAGTGGGCTGCTTGGACCATCACGCTAAGCGGCTGTTTGCATGTTTTAAGCCCTGAGCCGGGTTTGCTATTTTTCCAAGGATTAGGAGTTGCTGCAACTCTTTGCACAGCACTGTCCTCCAGCCGAGGAGAGCGAGGCCGCCTTCACTCTGCAGGCCTGGAGGGCGGGCGCGGTGTGAGGAGAGGCCAGAACTGTAGAGTGGTCATGGATGGGGTACAGGGCAGGGCAGATGAGCTGATGGTGCCTGGACTTTGCTTTCATCCTGGCCCATATGCAGCCTAGTGGACACCCTTGGTATTGTCTGACCCTCTGTCTTCATCTCTGAAATCAGTACCACAGTGGGGTGGGGGTAGAGGGGCGTGCAAGGGAGCTAAGGAACACTTATCAGTTTTGAGCCACAGCGATGCCCTGTCTCTCCCAGCCTTGAACCCAATGCTGTGGACACTATGTCAGTCCGTCTCCTGCGTCTCTGCCTCCCTGGCTTTACCCGGGCTGACGTCCCTCCCCAGGTCCAGGCACTGGCTCTGGGGAGTGGCTGCCTCCAGCCGGCTCTGGGGCCAGAGCTCTCCGTCCCGGCTGTGTGCTGTCCCGTCCATTTGCACTCATAGCACTGTGACACCACGTGACACAGCAGAACTGCCCATGGGGTGTCCTGGGCCGAAACCCTCGGAGCACAGACTGCCACAGGTGGGTGGGCACTCTGATACTAGTAGTGACAGAGGTAGAGAGCCAGTGGGACTGAGGGGATGCTGGGGCTGGGACAGTGGGCTTGGCACAGCAGTGACAGTGGACAGGCAGCCTGTCCTCCTGCTGTCCATGAGGCTGTCGTAGCTCAGAACCAACCCCACAACAACCTACCCCTGGAGGGTAGGACCTTGTCCCCTCCCTACATCTGGCAGCTTCACCAGCGCAAAGGGACCAGTGACATTAAGGCCAGGAGGGACTGAAGGCTAGCCAGTGGAAGGCAAGTGGCTTCTTCCTGGGTGTCCAGGGATCTTCCCTCTGGAACCTCCAAGCTGCCACCTCAGAAACTCACTGCCTGAGACCACGATACTGGCGCACCAGGTGAACACTCAGGTAGTCTGCTGTCCTGAGCCCAACCTTCCAGCCATCCCAGGAGGGCACCAGGCACCAACAGTGTCCATCTTGGGCCATCTAGCCCCGTACAATCCGTCCTGGGTGGCTAAGAACTTGTGGGTAGCTTCAGTTGACACCTTGTGGAATAGAAACCTCAGCTTCTTGAGTCTGGCCTAACTCTGACCCATGAAATACAAGCCTGTACAGAACAGTGAGAAGAGCAGGAGGGTTCCATGGTCAAGGTCAGGGTCAGCACTCAGCACAGAACAGAATGGTGGTCATCCAAGCGCTCTGGCT
Source organism: Elephantulus edwardii (assembly GCF_000299155.1). Taxonomy (NCBI): domain Eukaryota; kingdom Metazoa; phylum Chordata; class Mammalia; order Macroscelidea; family Macroscelididae; genus Elephantulus; species Elephantulus edwardii. Next base: position 892,781 of record NW_006399830.1, read on the forward strand.
GCTCTCCTCTGAGAGGGCCACAGCCTTGGGGACCCCACACTGGTTCTCTCAGGTCCTCTACTGCCTCTGTGAGTCAGAACTCACTCCTCAGAACCCAGCCACAACACCATCCAGCAGCCACAGAGAAGACTGCCGTCCACTGCTGCCAATAGTTTCTGGGGTGGACGCACATTTCCGCTTCTCTGGGACAAGTGCCCGAGTACACTGGTGTGAATGGTCAGTGTCTCATGGAGGTGGTGAAACTATTTTCCAGCACGGATGCACCCTCGTACCCCCAGCAGCCTGCAGCCTCACCAGCATCACCTGGCCACTAGCTCTCTAAGCTAGTCTGAGAGCTGTGGCTCATGGGGGCTAGGCTGGCAGGTACGGCTGCGTGTTGGGCCTCTAAGCGAACACCTGCAGTTTGTGTCCACCAGGTGCTTTGCAGAAAGATGGTCACTGTTCTCCCTTAGAGAGTCACAATACCAGAGGCCCAGCGGGGGCGGGGGCGTCACTGAGGGTCAGAACTGCTCAACGCTAGTGAGCAAGGGTTGTGTGGGGGCCCTGGTGGTACAGTGGTTAAAGTGCTTGGCTACCAGCTGAAAGGCTGGTTTTTCGAACCAACCAGTCACTTCCTGGCAGAAGGATGAGGCAGCCGGCTTCCATGAGACGGGCAGCCTGGCCATCTACGGGGCCATTCTCTCCTCCAGGGTCACTGTAGGTCAGAACCACCCCACGATGAAGGGCTGGGGTTGCTATGACCAGGAAGGCACGGTTCGAGGCTCAGTCACTTGGCGTGCTGTCTGTCTGGTTCAGGAGCACGACGTGGACTGCTGAGCTCTCATATCTCTGGTTCACCTCCCTTGTTTCTAGAAGCTTCCATTCCAGGCCTCTCAGGGGGACAGAAGTCCTGACTCTCAGTGGGACCAGTTAGCCCCTCTGCAGCACCACCCACCCCCAGGGCCAATGGTGGGTGGTGTCCTTGGGGAGGGCCTGGGGCCAGCAGCAGCTCCCCCCTCACCCCTCTGAGCAGGCTCAGGACCTGCTCCCACCACACCCCCACCTGCACCTTCCCACATCCTCCTCCCACTGCCAGACACAGGAAAGCACCTCACTTCCTCTACTCGCCCAGACCCCCTAAAATAACCTGAGCAGGAGGAGCCCACCACTGCGACTGGCTTTCCAGGAGGGGACTTGAGGTGGGGGAAGAGTGGTGGGAGGTATAAATGGACATTCAAAATCACCACCCACTGTGGCTGGTTCTCCCAGAAGAAGAGGTTCCAGAGGGTCAAGGAGAAGGTGTGAGGTTCTATTTGCCCAGCCCCTAGACCACATCCAGAGCTGTGGGGAGGTTGATCCTCCCCACAGCAAACCAGGGGCTCACACCCTCTCCTCCCAGTGCCCCTTCCCGCTGTCCTCTCTGCTCCCCCTCCCAAGGCTCCTGGCCACACACACACTTCCCTCACCTTGTCTGAGAGGGTCTCTCTGACCCACCTTAGGAAAGGGACTGATGGTAGACTACACACTCCTCCAGGGCCAGGGGAGCAGTGTCACCAGGCCAGGCTGTCCACTGGGCTGGTTATTCTGTCCTCTCCAGGACCATCTCTGCTTCTGTGCACAGGACATTATCAGGTTGGGCTGCTCCCAGGACCAGCCTGTCCACTCTACCTGGAGGAGGTATACCCATCACACCTGCTGGGCCCGAACCCCGGGGGTCCCTCCATCCTCTTCAAACGCAGGTTTTCCTGCCCTCACTCCCTGGGCAATCAGAGGGGGACATTGATCCTGCAGGCAGTGGGGGCGTTCTGTGCAGGGCGAGTGAGTTACCATCGACCGCTGTCTGAGCGCTCGCTCGACTGACGAGACACCGGGTGGTGCTGCCAGCTCTAATTGGCAGGATGGACTCGAACGTGTGTCTGTCTGGAAGCCCAGCCCCCATACCCATCCCTGCTGAAGGAAGCATCCCAGATCCGTGTCCACCCTTGCTGGAGGAGCTCACCCCTGTGGCCATCCCTCCTGGAGAGGGAGTCCATCTCCCGTTCTGCCATTCCCCCCTCTGGAGGGCAGCGCAGCCCTGTGCCCCACTCCCCGCAAAGAGGAGCACAGCCCTATGCCCATCCCTTCCAGGAGTGTCTGGAGATAAAGTCTAACACCAGCATCCCACCCACCTCCTCTGCCTGCCAGTAAGGTCTCCCGGCTTCTTGAAGAAATGCTCAAAAAGGAGGGGTCAGCAGGGATGCCAGGGTGGTGAAGGGTCTCATCAAGGGAGCACAGCTCCTCAAGGAAGGTGTGGGCCTCACCCCGGCTGAAGATGTTCCCCACATGCCAGTGGTATTCTGGAGAGGATATCCCACAGAGAGTGGGACAAGGTGGAGAGGGGCCACCAGGACAGAAGGACAGGTAGGTAGCTACTTGACAGCAGGGAAGAAGAGGTCAGCCATAAATGAGGGCAGCAGTGGAGCCAAGCTGCAATTCTGGGGAGGGTCTACATCCTCCTGTGGACTTCAGCTTCCTGGTCAATGAAGTGGTGGTTGACCTACCAGTTGCCTTCAGGGAGCCAGTGCATGTAAGGCACAGTTGAGCTGGAAACTCAGTTTGAGAGAACATATGAGGAATGGCAGCCAAAGCTGCCTGAGAGGTAATGAGCTGCCCATCCCTAGAGGCATACAAGCAGACAGGCAAGCCTGAGAGAGGTTTCCTGCTCTGCCAAGGTAGCAACTTGCTGGAGTATATACAAAACCCACAGAAACACCCTCAAGCTGGGAGGCGCACAGGAAGCCAAGTCCTTGTCCCTGACACCCCTCCCAAAGGATGCTCTTCACACTCTGTGAAGACTCATCGCTCACCTGACCTGCAGCCCTTCTCTCCAGACCCTTCAAACCCCAACAGCTGTCATGTCCATCAGCTCAGAAGCAGCTCAGTGCTGGGCTCCAATAACAAGACATCCCAACAACCTATTTCACAGATGAGAACATTCAATTCCCAGGGTGGCAGGCTGCTCCCAGGCCTTAACCGGGTCACTGCAGCCCAGGGCTGGCTGGCTGCTGCCCCAGAGATGCCCTGCCCTAGACCCCATCTTTAAGTGCATCTGGGTCCTGGAGGCCTTCATTCTGAGCCCCTTACCTGTTGAGGTGGCCCAGGAACTGCTAAGAAGCGGGGACTGTTTTTCTCTGGAGTCTGGGGTATGGGTGCATGGAATGGAGGTTCGAGTGCCTGGTGTTATGCTTGACCAACTGGACTGGCCCCTAGGAGCTGGTGGACGCCAGCCATTGCCAACGCTGCCTCCAGCCACAAGAGCACTGCTGTAGTATTGGCACCACAGGAATTGGCAGGACCTAACATCGGGGCTTTGCTTTGGAGTATGGTCATTGCCCTGCCAACAAACTCACTAATGAGGTCTGTCCCCACATCCTGGATGAGGTAACTGAGGTGGGAATGGGGGGACCTGGAGGTACCGGCTGGGGCTGGGCACTGAGCTTCTCCAGCCAGGACTGGCCCCCTCGCTGCCCAGTGGCGCTGACAGGTGTGGGCCGGGAGCGCGGCCGCGCCGCAGGAATCCACCGGCTCTCCAGCGCGCGCTCCGGTGATGGATGGCTCCGCGCGCGGCTGCAAAATCACTCAGCAGCCGGACAAGCCCTAAATCTGACGCGCGAGTGTTGAAAGGAAGAATGTCTGTTTTCATAACCTACCTCAGCTACAATAAATATTTAAAATGCACATTAACATCCTCTGCCGCACAATCCGCCTCTGTGGCCCGGCGCGCAGATTTAATTAGCTCGGGACGCCCCCGCTGGCCGCGCGCGGTGGACGGAAGGGCTTGTTTGCCTGGGCTCCCGCCCGCATTAAACACGCCGCGCCGGACAGAGGCCTTTTGTCTGCTTGGCCCCTCCTCATGCCTGGCTCTGGGTCTGCGGGGAGCCGGGTTGGGGGCATGGAGCCAGGATGTTCCAGCTCGCAGACCTTCTGTGAAGCCCTGGCCAGAGCTGCCTTAAGCAGGACGTCCACATGCCACACCCGGCCCCAGAGGGCCTGGTGAAAGAGGGCAGCCCAGGTCCTCGGTGGCCACCCTCCACCAGCATGGGCATTGCCTCCAGGACATCCACTGACCTCTAATCTAGATGTTCTTTCATTGTGAACTCTGCCTGGACAGCCCACCTTCCCAAGAGTCCAGGCCTAGCCCTGCAGGCAGACCCTCCCACCACCACCTCTGCTACCCTCCATGATGCTTGACATAAGGACTGTGCCAACCCATTTTAGAGATGAGGAAACTGAGGCCCAACAGAGGAAGGCAGTTACTCCAGGTCACAGGAACTGAGCGTCAGAGGCAGGGTTGTCTGGGCTTCAAGCTGTTAGAGCCGCCTGCATTCCCCCACCCATCTTCCCTCCCTTTCTTGTTTACATGTATTGTATGCCTGTCACAGCCCAGGGTGCAGAAGGCCTCCCAGGTTCCCAGCGCCCTCCCTGCAGGGTACCTGGGTAAACAAAGGAGGCAGAGGGGCCTGTGGGGCTGGAGTGAGGGGGGCAAGGGATCTCACAGGTGCTGGTTATGGCCCCTACGGGCTGGCACAGACCACCTGAAGAATCCCTCATGGGCTTAGAAACAAGACACTGAAGGTAAGTGAGAGGCACAAAGGTGACACCTAGAAGTTTTCCCAGAAGGAGGTGCTTGGGGTCAGTCTACCAGCCCCATCCCTGTCCTGTCCTCCACTGGCCTTGATATGTGCAGCCATATAAAATACTCCAGAGTGGAGGATTTTAAAGAGAAGTTCAAGTTCATGCTCTTGTAGCCAGGAAGCCAGATGTCTGAACCCAGGATGTTGAGTGTTGGATGTTGACCGTGTTGGTTCTGTCCAAGGCTCTGAGGGAGGAATCTGTCCCTGTCTCTCTCCCGGCTCCAGGTAATGATGGACAATCCTCAGCTGCAGCCAGTGTCACATGGAATCCTCCCTCCATGTCCTCATCATCTTTCAAAAGGTCACTGTTTTTATAGCGTCAGGACCCCTCAATCCGGTCCACCCTCCTGTTATCCTAAGTGAGCATCTTCAAAGACCCCATTCCAAAGGAGGTCAGCCTGACAGGAAACAAGGTCAGGACTTCAGGTCTCTTATCTGGGACACAGTTCAGGCCACAGTGGTATCTCCAGGCCCAGGCCTCTCTGCTTCCCACAGGGGTGAGGTTTCCAGGCTGGGCGTGAGGCCACTGGGGCCAGCAGGCCAGGCCACCGGGGAGGAGCTGTGATGCTCAAAGTGGGGCTTGGTGTTGTGGCCAGTGTGGGGAACATTCTGACCCATGGTGACCCTGTGAGTGAGGGAGAGCTGCCCCTGGGTTGTCTTATTTTGCTTTTCACTTTTTTATGTGATCCAAGTAAAACTTTACAGAGCACATTGGATTTGCCTCCAACGAGTCCTACACAGACGGTTTTGTGACACTGATTACAGTCCCCTTACGGAAGCAGCACTCTGCCATTTCCGTCCTGTTTTTCTGACTTCATTCCTCTCTTTCCCGCCTCTTCCAGCCTTCTGAACACTATCTCTGAACAATTGCTGGCCTTTTGACTTCATGTGGACAGTTATCCAAGGGTGCGCACCTCTGGATGAGTTTGATTCACCAACTTTCCGGCTGGTAGTCAAGCACTTGCCTGTTAGGACCACCCAGGGCTCCTTGAGAGTAGTGTTTGAGGGCATTGAGTACCTGGGAGCTCCCCATGTATTAAGTTGGGAGACTGATCTGTGGCCAATTGAGGAGAGGGCCCACGGGAAGCTGGACAAGGGTCAGCTGGAGCAAGGAGGCTACCATATTTTTATACAAATGACCCCATTGTGCCATTTTTGCAAGCCACACAATACCTTGCACATTATTTTCCTATTTGTATTGTGCACTTTATACGGGTGTACGTGTTATACACAGACACATGGACCATCTGCTTGGCATTGGATGTGTGTGATGGATTTATGATTGTGCACACACGTGTGTGTGTGTGTGTGTGTGTGTGTGTGTGTGTGTGTGTGTGCAGATCTCAGTGGCTGGCGTCTTATATAACAGTGCGAGGTTTCAAATCCGAGTGTCCCAGTGAACCAGGTGGCGTCTACTGGGCTGAGCTAACACACAGTGTTGCTTGCATACTGCTCTGCTACCAAAGCTGTCCCAGGCCTGCTCAGACCCCAGGGGCCAGAACGTCAACCCAGTGGGACCACAGCAGCATCTCACAGTGTCCCCACTGACAGCAACAACAAGGACAGCGATGCACGGGCCACACTGGGCTGTGCGGGGTCCGGTGCCTGAGGGTGGCAATGACCAAGTGGCTCCCTAAGTACTGGCACGTTGGAGCTCCAGTTTCCTGAAGCAACCTTGGCAGGGTGCGTGCCAGCCAGGTCTGCTGATGGGAACAGGGCCCAGGCAGGATTCAGGCAGAGACCAGGCGTCCTGCTTCTCGTGCCGCTCAGGAGGGAACTGACCACATTGCCATTGGAGCTCAGGTATTAGTAGCACCAGCTCTGACAGCGTCACCTGTGAGGTGCACACCCCCTAGTGAAGCCCTTGCATGGCAGACCTTTGTTCTGTGAGAGGAAGACCAAGGAAAGTGGGAACTTTTGTGACACCTCCACCAGAACGTCCTCAGATGCAACTTCCAGAGATGCCCAATCTAGCAGGAAGTGCAGGAGGATGGAGGCCAGGTGGCAACACCCTTCATCCAGGACATCAAACCAGCCTTGCTTCACAGAGTCAGGGTCCCCAGAGAGCAGAGACTTCCAAAGGCTGAGACTATAGGGTTACAGAGGCCCTGGCCCTTGGGCCAGTGCCGGTCAGTGGAGTCTCCTGGTTTTGTGAGATACCATCAAGTTGGTCCCTGCTTTAAAAACCCAAACCCTTCATAGTGACCGTGAAGCACAGAGTAGACACCCCCACAAGGCTTGCTAGGCTGTCAGTCTTTACAGAGACAGACATCCTCACCTTCTACCAAGGAGCCGCTGCTGGGTTGGAATCATCCACCATTGGTTAGCCGCCAAATGTGTTAGCCACCAGAGCTCCTTTTAACTCCTGTCAACTCCATGAGCAACAGAGACACTGTGCTCTGCTCCAGCCCTGCTGCTGTTTGTCAGCCCCGCTCACGGACGGCCTTCCTCTTTCACGTGACCCTCTGCTTAACCAAGCATGATGTCTTCCAGGTGTCTGGGAGTCGGGCAGTGGACAGAGGCAGAGGAGGCGGGATTTTGATCCAAGGAGATCTGGACCAGGACTTCCATCCCATCGGAATGACGGTTCCTCTGCTAGTCTAGCCACCAGCCAGCCCCAGAGCGGCCCCGAACGTGCATGCGTGGAAGTCTCTGACAGCTCATATTTCATCGGCACCCGCGCCAGCTCCCGCTCCCACCAGTGCACGCCTGTTTATGAAGCGAAGGGTAAGTGTTTAATTAGTCGCCTAATTGCCTGGGTAATTGGGAGACGTACTCGTCTCTCCAAGTAATCAGTCGGAACAGGCCTCGAAAATATCTGGCCCAAATTCATTAGTGCGGTTCAATCGTTAAACAGTTCGCGTGTTTGGTTCATGACAAGCCCTGCAAACAGCTGTGCGCCCTGCAGCCTCCCGCCAACCCTGGCTGGGCAGCCCTCCCTACACAGACTGACAGAATGAAGGACAGACAGCACGTTGGGGTAGGGACACGGGCCAGGCACGGGAAGGGGCTGCTCTTCGTCTAGACTCCTGGCAGCCTTCCCCATCCTCAGAGGGCCTGGAGGCTGAGGTTCCGGGAGGCAGGGAGTGGCAGGAAGCACTTGATCTAGGGGCCCGGCTGTGGGCCTGATCCCCAGGGGCAGTCTGTCTCCGTGGCACCCCACCTGTACAGCCCTTTGCAGTTTACAAAGCAGCTTCTCTTCATGGCTGTCACTGTAACTCTCTGGACAAGTGTGCAAAGTGAGACCATGAAGGTGCCCCTTTTACAGTCAAGGAGACTAAGGCCCGTAGGACCAGAGCAGCCTGGAGTGGAGCCAGGCCTCCTCCTCAGGTTAACAGCACTAAACCTTGGTCGTTTGGGTTAGGTCCCGTCAAGTTAGTTCCAGCCCATTGTGGAGTGACACCCTGAGCCGTCCTCACTGCCCCTGCTGCACTGGGGCCCACCATGCAGCCACTGCGTGGTCAGCCCAGCTCATGGAGGGCTTCCTCCTTTTTGCTTTAAAGCACCTACTTTACTAAGGAAGATGGCCTTCTCCAGGGACTGGATCCTCCTGACATCATGTCCAAAGCATGTGAGGTGACGTCCTCAACATCCTTGCTTCTAAGGAGTATCCGACCTCACTTTTTCCAAGACAGATGTGTTCATCTACCACTCTGTCCCATTAGGCAGTCACTCCCACTTCCCACCACAATCCCCAGCTCCTGGCTCCCGCTGGCCTGCCTTCTGTCTTTATCGACTGACCTACTCTGGGCTCTCCATATGAGTGGGATCATACGGTGTGCGGTCTGCTATGATCAGCTTGTTCATAAACACTGTCTTTTCGTGTAGTAGAAATACCAGTGCTCCATTCTTTTTTACAAATACCTTCTCGTTGTGTAGAAGTCAATGGTCTTCAGAACCAGGCATCTTCACCTTCGCTTCAGAGATGCAGACAGTGGGCATGAGGAAGGCTTCTCTGACTGAGCTGAAGACACAGGACATGAGGCTTGGCAATGCTGCGATCTGGACCAAGGAAGGACCTGAAGTCAGTTTGTGGGGTTTTCACATCTCCCCCGCCTCCCCTCAGACCTCTCCATCTTATCATTAGCTACATTCTAGACATTTTGTTCATTGTGTGCTTTTGCTTGAACTTTTATTTATTTATTTGGTTAAAATTCTTTAAGTGAAGATGTAAATGATGGTTCACATGCAGTTGTAAGAAATGACTCTTCATATAGTCCTCAGTGGTGACAGCTTGCAAAATTATAAAGCAACATCAAGAGCGTTTTCATTGCTCCAATCTCTTGGACATTGTTTGTATAAAAATCTTACTTTTTTTTTTCTTTTATAGCTGTTTGGTTTATCAGATCGTGAGGATCATTGTAAAACTTCCAAATGGTATTACTGATTGCATGCACATGTTTGGGGTGGGGACACACAATTCAGCCCACAATGTTCCACCTCCGGCCTCCTCTCCAGATTCATGCTCTTGCAGCTGCAGTTAACCTTTGATTTGTGCCCCCTTAAATCTTACAGTTTTGTATAATTCTCCCCTTTCAGTATGTATGCTGTTGTGCTGATGCATTTTACTAATACATAAATTATAAACTCCCCAATAAACTGCTGTTTTTTCATTAAACACTTAATCATTGAAAGAACTCTATAAGAAAATGGGTTAGTCCACTGGTTATCACCTCCAGTGCTGCCCTTTCCTGGGGGATTCAGTAATTCCATCTGACATGGCTTTCTTTCCGCTGGAGGAATTCCTTTAACATTTCTGCAGCGAAGGTCTGCAAATGAGGAATTCTTCCCGCTTTTGTTTGTCTTAAAATGTCTCTATTTTGTCTTTCATTTTGAAAGATAGTTTAGCTAGGTATAGAATTGTGGCTTGCTGGTTTTGTCTCCCACGTACTTTAAAGATGTGGTTCCACCGCCTTCTTGCTTGTATTACTTTCAACAAGAAATCTGCTGTCTTCTGATTTTTTTTTAAAATTTTCGTCTTGTGTGTGTCTTTATTTTCCCCTGTCAGCCTTTAAGATTTTCTCTTTATCATAGTTTTGAGCTATCCGATTATGATGTGCTTTGGAGCAGTTTTGCTCATGTTTGTCATCCTTGGGACACACTGATCTTTTATCTGTGAGTCAAGTTTTCATCTAATTTAGGAACCTTTCAGCCATTGCTGACTTCTTTCCCTCGGTGTCTCCAATGACTCTCCTATGAAGCCACCTGAACTTGTCCCAAAGCTCACTGATACTCTATTCACTTAAAAAAAAATCCTTTGTTCTTTCTACGTTTTGTTCTGGTAGTTTTTATTACTCTGGAAAGTTCACTAATCTTTTCTTCTGCCATATCTAATCTGTTATTATAACTCTCAAACTATTTTTCATCCAATATGATACACTGTACTTTCCATATGTAAAAGATCAACTAGGGTCTCTTTAGATCTTCCATGTCTCTAATTAGTTTTGAACTTATGGATACAATTGTAAGAACTGATGCTATTCAAATCTGCTAACTCTAATCTTTACATAAATTCTGGGTCCGTTTTGATTGACCCAACACTGTTCTTATCAGGCCAGGCTTACTGGTCTGACATACACTGGTATAACTCCCCAGGCCCTTCAGTCACCCGTTTAGCCCTTTAAGACACTCAAATGGTTTCGTTTTCAGTCATGAAACAGACAGGTCTATGAATGGAATAACAGCACAGGGGAGTTAGCTGCATGGCCTCCTAGGACAACCAAACCTACAAGATCATCTTTGACCTTTGCTGCCCTTCAGCAACTCCCCAAGGACAAAGCGCAGGAGGCAGGAAGGACTAGGAAAGCACACATGGAAACAGGAACTACAGCAAGGAAGTGGGAAGAGCGCAGCTGAGTTTGGGGACTCAAATAAATATCGTGGAAAATAAGATGGATATGAATTGTTGAGAGTCAATTTGATCTGCAAACCTTCACTCAGTTCACAGTAAAAAGTTAAAACCAGACATTCCATTGCAAGCTATGTTTTTCTGATTCTTTGTTGCCTGAGAATCTTTGATTGGGTGTTCAACATTGTGACTTATGTTGATAAGTGCTGGATATTTTTGTTTTCCAGTAAATACACTTGAGCTTTATTCTGAAGTGTAGTTTAAGTTGCTTGGAAGTGGTTTCACCATTTCTACTCTTGTTTTCATCATTGCTTTAAGGCAAGACCTTCCAAATGTCCTTCCAGGGCCTTACGGATGTGCTCTGATCTGGCTGGTGAGAAAAGGCATCATTCCTGGACCTCTGTGAGCACTTGGCATCATCCTTTCAGATAGCTCTTCCTCAGTCTTGTAACTTTCCTTGTGTGGCCAATGCCCAGCTGGATACCGGGAGAGGAGACCGTAGACAGACTCTTCCATGAACTGGAGCAACCTCGGCCTCCCCATGTGCTGAGCTCAGAGAATATTCCAGGCTGTTCTGGGCTTCCCTCTTCTACTCATGGTCTTGAAAAATCCTGAGACAGGAGCTGGAGCAAGAGGAAGACTCACATCACCTGTTCTGTTTCTCAAGAATGACTGTCCCTTACTGTCCAGTGTCCACATAGTTTGTCTTTCTTAAAAGTTGTTCTGAGTTCCCCAGCAGACCCATGGATCTGTCTCTTGCTTCAACAGTGTTTGGACGGAACAGACCCGGTGACTCCCCCCTTCCAACCTCCCTCCAATTTCATCTCCAGGCGTAACCTCGGGACCATCTCAACCACCTCCTATTTTCGGAACCAGCTAACACTTTTTTGTTGTTGTTGTTGTTAGTCCCAAAACCTCAACCAACTATGAGCTCTCAGATCTGTCAAAATTATTCCACCAAAGCAGAAGCTGGCGTCAACCGTCTGGTCAACCTGCACCTGCGGGCCTCTTACACCCACCTCTCTCTGAGTTTTTATTTTGACCGTGATGACGTGGGCTTGAAAGACGTGGGACACTTCCGTGAGTTGGTGAAGGAGAAGTGTGAGGGTGCTGAGTGGCTCTTGAAGCTGCAGAACCAGCGCAGCGGGCGAGTCCTCTTCCAAGATATCCAGAAACCATCCCAGGATGAGTGGGGTGAAACCCTGGATGCCATGCAAGCTGAGCTGGCCTTGGAGAAGAACCTAAACCAGGCCCTTCTGGATCTGCACACCATGGGTTCTGCCCACACTGACCCCCATCTCTGTGACTTTCTGGAGAACCACCTCCTGGACGAAGAAGTGAAACTGCTAAAGAAGATGGGTGACCATCTGGCCAACATTAGAAGCCTGGGCGGACCCCAGGCTGGGCTGGGCGAGTATCTCTTTGAGCATCTCACCCTCAAGCACAACTGGGGCCTGTGGGGACCTGCAGGGGGGACCTCTGCATCCCCCTGCCATCGGCAGCAAGCTTCTCTATCCCACCCTGATGTAGAATCTTATCCCCCAGAAGCCCTTCGCCCAAGCCTTGGACCAAATGAAACAATAAAGGTTTTTGCAACACACACACACACACACACGTTGTTCTGTATGAGAGTATCTTAGATATCAAATACTGCTGTATTAAAAAATACTACAAGCAATGACTTTAATAAGGGAGCGTTGGTGGCCTCGTAAGGAGCTGCCCTGTCAGCACTGAGGTACATGATGTGAACCCACCAGCTGCTCTGTGGGATAAGGATGAGCACCTCCTCCCATGCTACTTACAGACTGACGGGGTCAGCCGATGGAAGGTCAGCTATGAGTCGATTCTGATTCAATGCTACACGACAATGTTAAGCAAGAACATCTTCTTTTACCATATAGGAGGCTAGAAGCTGAATCCCAAGTGCCGGCTGCTGAGCAAGCTTTCTCCCTGCTGACTTGGCAGGTCCTTGGCATCAGTCTCCTCTGGTCCTAGGACTTTTGCAGTGCAGGGACTCTGAGTCGAGAGGACACATTGCACTCAGCTCATCCTTACTGCTGGCCCACGATGATCCAATCTCTGCTTGTCTCTCTCCTTCCATCTCATGTAAGGTAAAGGGGATGCAGGCCACACACCACGGAAACGCTCCCGTCCAACCACAGCTGTGACCTGATTGGAAGTGCTCAGCCCACCTTCACCCCCTCACAATCACATCACGAGGGACAATGACATCATCACACAACTGCCAAGACATCGAGAAGCAAGCAATGTCGATTTGGGAGCCAAGTCAATCTGTGCCAAAGAGGGTGAGTCTATGCGGGCACTTTACCTATTTGTGTCTGTCTTGTTTAGCAAAGGGGCCCTAGTGGTGCAGTGGTTAAGTGCCCAACTGCTGACTTGGGGTTGGATTCACCCCACACACGAGAGACACTTCTGCTTTTACTTGGGCTTATGACAAGCCAAAATCAACTCCACGGAGTCACCTTATCTTGGGTGGACATGGATATTCTCGGGCAGGTTTTGTAGACTGAGGTAGAAGCACATTTCAGGAAAAGCAGAAACTAGACATGAGTTCTGGGGGAATGGCGTGTGAGCCCTGGATCAAGCTGTGCCTGAAGTCAGACCCCATCACAGACAGTTCCGTTTCAGGAGGCAGCGGATCTCTTCCATCTGCACCAGCAGGGCTGGTTGTTTTGTGCCCACTGCTGGGTCCACTCCAGCCACCACTGCACCAGACAGCCACCTGGAGATGAGAGATGCAGCTGCTGGGAAGAGCAGGGAGGGATGCGAGGTGAGGGCAGGTGGGACTAGGGCAGGCCCAGCAGGTTCAATGGTACGTTGTTAAAGCCCTCCAGATCTGCAAAGGAATGTCAAAAAACACAGAGCAAAAGCCAGGCTCCTTATTGTGGCTTGTGTGGTTGATCCTTCCATTGACCTTGCTCCTACCCCTTCACTGCCCAGCCCTAAATCCAGAGTCCTCCAGTCTGTTCACCCCAGGGCCTTTGCACTTGCCACACTGGCTGCCAAAGCTGCTCTTGCCGCTGGTATCTGCACCTGCCTCCTCCACCAGAGGACTTGAGACACCTTACAAGCCTGCACAGGGCTGGACACAGGGTTAGTGTCCTCCCTCCTGGAAGCTGTATGCTAGGAAAGGAACAATAGAAAGGAGAGCTGTGAGGTATGGCCCTGCATCTCCCCAGACCAGACCCCACTCTTGGTCCTCAACGCCCTGAGCAGGGCAGCAATGGGGCCATGGTCCCAGCCCTGCACTCTGCTCTCCTGCAAAATATCCCCCTTTCAACAGAGAAGTGGGGGGAGAGAGGAAGGAAAAATAATTACTTCTCAGCCTCTAACCTTTCCGGCAAGTGACTCGGTAATAAATAATCCCCACGTCCCTCCCGTGCAATCCATCAGCAGGAGCTCCTAATTACTTTAGACTCACTTCGGAATCGCTTCCAGCCCCGCTCTCAAATAAATAAAAAATTAACACGGAACCGCAGTAGAGACCCTGACATGGGGTTCCCACTGTACTGCCTGTGAGGTGGGCCCAAGATGGGGGGGGCGGGGGCAACACTGATTACTCTGTGTTCTCCTGGCAGAAGCACCCAATCCCCACCTCCCCACACCAGGTCAGACCCACTGGTCACATTTAGGGTCAATTCCATATGGCCCCCTCCTTCAGCAAGCCCAGCACCAGTGCCCTCTCCCCATTACTCCCCAGCTGAGATCAGCCCTGTCTCTCCATCCAGCCCATGCTGTGCCCTGGGTAGATAGGTTGCAGCTTTGGATAGTGACCCTTCAATGTCCTTACAGCCTGGATATCAAATCCATACCCACTGTGGACGCTTGGAGACCCCACTGCCTGTGCAGGGCCACAGGCTGTGTTGGTGGGTGGGCAGAGCCTTCTCTGATGGTGACCAGATGGTGAACACAGAAGCAGAGTCCAGTCTGCACCCCCCACCCCCAGCTCTGCCAGGACATCATAAAGACTGGTGTCACCAACAGCCCAACTCTTGAGTATGGCTGTCCGCTCTTGGATCCACAAACCCAGTCCTGGGATAGGTGAAAGCTCCCTCAGCTGACCACACACACCTGGCCATCCATGTAGGGACAGCACAAGACAGACTCAGGGAAGGCATACTCTGGACAAGAACAGGGGTTTCCGAGCAGGGCGGAGGAGGGCTCTCATTGGGAGGTTGGGGGGGGGTGCAGGGAAAGGGCTCCACACCCGAGCTTCTGGGTGTTGAGAACAAAAGCCTGGAAGAGTGTCAGGTAGAAGGACAGAGGTCTGGGGCCCTGGTGGACCTGGAGGACAGCTGGGGGGGAGGGGGACAAGGACCCCCCTGCAGCAGCCTCTGCAGGAGAATTAATTAAAGTCATTTTCTCGGCTGCTGCCAAGCACTTTCTGCTGACCTCACCAAGCTGATTAATATTTAATTAGCCTTTTGGAAGTGGGGAGAGTGCTTATTAACCCGCAGGGCGACACGTCCGAGCGGGGCTTAGGACAAACAGCTGGGTGGGACTGGAAGCATGGTCACTGTGTCCAGCTCCAAGGTCTCCAGGGCAGCAGGTGCTTCCCTGCACCACCATCCTGCCCCTGCCAAGGCTGGTCCCAGGAGCCCACAAGACAGAGAGATCCTCTTGCCAGGTGCCCCTGACAGCCAGAGCCCAGCTCAGGCCACTCCGGGCCCAACTGGGAGAAGCCAGTTTTGATCACCAAGTAAGGAGCCGCTCAGGGTAGTGGCATAGGTTGCCCTGGCCCAGGCTTGCTGCTGGCCTCAAGCTCATTGCCTGACTTATGTTTGGGGAAAAGGAGAATGGGGACCCCCCGCATCCAGATGTCTCCATAGCAAGGCCCCAGTAGGGACAATGATTGGGCCACGCAGGCTGTGGTGGACAGAAGGGCTGCCCAGAATTAGTGAGTGGCCAGTACAGACACACTGCCACCCTAATCAGAGGCTCAGACACCAAGTGAGGACTCGTCACTCAGCACCAGCTCAATGTTGCCCCCTGGGGACCCACCAAGGTGTTACACTAAGCAAGAACAGCTCACGTGGAGCCCCCATCATTCCTCAGGTGCCAGGCCTTGGAAAGCCAGCATGTGGGGCGAGCACCCCCAGACAGCAGCCCTCCCACAAGACCTGTGGCCTTGCCCTCGTCCACCCCTGACCCCTCCTGCTCCCTGAACACCTCTCAAAAGGAGCTGATCCTTTCCAGTCTCCAACTTTTGCACAATATTAAGAAAGGAAAAGAAATAAAACGATGGATGGATGGATGGATGGATGGATGGATGGATGGATGGATGGATGACTGTGTGTGTTCTCTCCTAAGATTCCAGGAGGGGGAGGACATATGAGGAGACCCCCCCCCCAGAATGTCCTCAGGAGGACAGCAGATATTTGGGGAAGGGATGGCAAGAAGCTTGCCTTTCCCACAAGGAGCAGGACCAGGTGGTGATGCAGCAGGGACTTAACCAAAGCTGCTTGCCTCTGGGGGCTGGGAATCATGATGAGGGTGGCATCCATGTCAGCTCTGAGGGAGAGTCCCTGGCCTGCTTGTCCCCTGGTCAGGGCGGCAGGCAAGTCCTGGTAATCCTTGTCCTGTAGATGCAGCACGCCGGTCTTCATGAGCCTGTCTCCCACTGTCTCCAGGTCTCCCTTCCTTCTGGGGACACTCAAGCTGGGATCAGGAACGCCCTACTCCAGCATCCCCCTGTGTCAACTGACAGCATCTTCAAAGACTTCATTCCCAAACCCACCAGGCCTGGAGCTGGGACTTCACTATGTCTTTTTAGAGACAGGATTCAACTCAGACCAGATGGGCTGGGGGAGGTCTGCAGGGCAGGCTGCTGTGCCCCTACCTGCCAGCCATCTCCACCCTGCCCCTCCCTGCTCCAGGCGGGGTCTCTGCCGACAGAAGGGGGCTCCTGTGCTGGTCGGCAGCAATGAAATTTTTAAATAAGGCGAAAAATTGAAAAATCCCCTGAGTGTTATTAAGTAGGATGCAGTTAGGTAATTACAAACTGGCTAATTAAAATCTCCCCTCCAAATGCACAGGATGGGTGTCTAAGCTGGGAAGGGAGCTGAGGAGGGGTGGCTGCCCGCCCTGAGACTCAGTGTTCCCAGCTGTAACATAGGAAAAGAGTAGAGGTCAGCCCAGCAGGTAGTGGTCGCCTGGGAGACACACCCTCCCCAACAGCAGTGACTAACAAAACCAGGGTGAACTCCGGGGAAGTGGGGTGTCCCATCAGGTCTGACCTGTGCAAAGCCAGGGTGGGTCCCAGGACAGAACAGGAGTCCTGGGGGGAGACTAATGTGTACCCAAACTCCCAGAGTACACCAGGGCCACAGAATAGCCACATGGGGCTGTGAAGTAACAACATCCTCAGTGGAACCTTGCTCTTCCTCTGGGGCGGGTGACAGGCTGTCTGTGGGCTGAAGACCGTGGTCCTGGGACCAACATACCCACAGAAAGGACACAGCAGCTCATGTCTGTAGAAGCTTTGGCCTGGCGAGAGAGGGGTGGTAGAGAGAGGTGGGGGAAGGCAGAGGGAGGTGGGGCAGGTAGAGGAGGTGGGGGAGGAAGAAGGAGATGGGGCAGGAAGAGGGGGCTAGGAGCAGTCAAGGACATGTGAGGGCCAGTGAGATCACCATGTAGGTAAGGCAGGTGGGAGCAGGTGGAGGAGTGTGGGGATAGATAGACACATCCCACCAGCCTAGAGCCAGGCATGGGTTCCCTGCTATTCATTCTGTCCTCTCAGGAGAGTCTTGGAGTCTTGGAATCCATTCCAGCCGCTGGCCCCCACATCTCATAAACCTCTAAGTTTGATGCCTCCCAGACAGAAAGGACTGAGCTCCTCCCAGACCAGCCCCACACGGCCTCAGCCACCCCTGGCTCTCAGCTTCCCCACCCCCCTGCCTTCAATGACCTCCACACCCTGAGCGGAAGGGCAGCCCGATCTCACCATTCCCAAGGCAGGACACTACCTCAGCCCACCCAGGCTCTGAGGGGGCCTTGAACCAGCCTAGGAGTAAGACTCTGCGGGGGCAGTGGATGACTCAAGGAGGGGCGGCCCCTTGTCAGTCCCTGTGACCCCAGAAGGCTGAGGTCAGAAGGCACTCTCTGAGAGGGGGCCTGAGAGTGGCCTCTTCCCTGGACAAAGCACAGAGGGCCTCACAGCAGTGACTGACAAGGCTCATCCCTTTGTCTAGAGCAGAGATGGCCCAAGGCCCCCTGGCCTGGAGGTATCCATTGGTGGGAGACACAGACAGGACTCTTCTCTGAAATATGGTTTCCTCTTCCACCACCTCCCTGCCTGACCTCCCCAGCCCAACTCCAGGGGGGCCCACAGAGAGAGGGTGGAGGCAGCTGGTGGGGCTGGAGGCAGCTGGTGGGGTTGGAGGCAGCATGCCCTCCAGAGCCTTGCTGCTTCCTCCAATGGGGACCTCTCTCTGCCCCTGGGGTCAAAAACCCTCTCCATCCCTCCAGTAAGCCCCTCAAATCTCCACCAATGAAGGATCCTCAAACTATCCTGTTAAAGGTGGCATGAATATGGCCGGGCTGAGCAGCAGGGTGGAGACCACAAACTCGCTCAACCCTCTATTTTCATCCACCTACTAACCCAAGGGCTGAAGGTTCAAAGCCAACCACAGCACCCCAGAAGCACCTGTTGGTGTGGTTCTGACTCGGAACGTCTCTGTGGGCCTGAGAGGAACTTGCCTGAGGGTTCCAGGCTGTGACCTCTGTGGGCACAGGGGGGGCATGTCCTTTCCGCTGGAGAGCCACCGGGTGGGGGTGGGTGCTCCAACCAGCAAACTGGCATTTAGCAGCCATGGGCTTCAGGAGTGTATTACTGAGGCTCCTGCCTGACAGCCCTAAGGGGCGGTGCTGACCAAGCTGCCCCAACAACCACAGCTTCCACCCGCACGCAGGAAGGTGTAGAAATGGTGGGTTTCTCTGGTCGCAGCACGCTGTGTTTCCACGCACAGGGTGTCCATGGAAACAACGCCTGCACATAGCAGCACACAGCCGGCTGCACTCTGTGGTCCCAGGTGCCCTGACCACACCCTTTATTTACATAAAATGCAATCTCACTGCTGCGGTGAGTTTATCTGACTCAGGGCTCTCCACCGGGATTCCAGCCTCTACCCCTTCATGTCCAGCAGAGTGGCTGATGAATTGAACTGCTGACCTCTTGGTCATTCGACCATTTTGCCACCAGAACTCCTGAGAATGACCATGTTGTTGGGCACTGTCCCGTCAGAATTGACACCTAGTCAACTGGACAGAGGGTTTTCAGAGATGTTTATTTGCAAGGGAGTTTATCCACCCTTCTTCCACCGGAACGCAGATGAAAGCACTGTAGTTGCCATCAACAAGTCTGTAGAGCTGTGCTGTTTAACCCAAAGGCCCATCCCTGGTGGTTCGAATCCCCAGTGGCTCTGAGAAGAAAGACGGGCAACAGCCTGTGCAACTGATAGGTGGAAAATCCAGTGGCGGGCCAGCTGTGAGGGCCAGTGACTGATCAACCACCTAAAACAAAAGGTATTCCAAGAGAGAGACCCACCTGCTTCCCGGAGGGCAGCGCGATGGGGACTGTGTAAATGACCAGGACCTTTTCTGGTCAGCTTCTCAGGCCTGTGAGGCTGCGACCCCAGCGGAGCCCTCTGGGTGGTGTTCAGACCCTGTCCTGGGGGCTTCAAGGGAACAGGGCCATGCCCCTGCTCGCTGCAGTGTCCCCAGCACTGGCCAGGGTGGAGGAGGACAGGCGGCGCCTGGGACTCAATAGAGCCTGGCCTGCAGGCCCAGCTCCGCTGCCTCCCCGCCAGCCCCTCCTGCCGGCTTCCCGCTCGGAGCCCCGTCTGCAATCGACACATTTCCTTCCACGAAATGAGGCATGTTTTCCCTGTCGGTTTTACAAATAACTTCGGATTTTACTGTTTTCTTTCCCTAATGAATTCCCTGAAACGTGTTACAAGCTCCCCGGTAATGAATCCGTTTGGAAGCCTGGCGAGGCCGAGCGCCTCCGCCGCCGCGCACCGAGCGAGCCTCCAGCGCGCGCGCAGCCGCCACAGCCTTGTTTAGTGCAATTGGCAAGAATCCATTTTATTGACAACACCCACTTGTGTGACTCCTGCATTCGGATTTCGTGCTGAACTGTGTGGAAGGGCGCTGCTGACCCTGATTACCTCTTTAATTGTGCTGAGAGCCCAGATTAATTCATCAGGAAGGTGGCCAGGTGGTGAGTGCCTTGCTGGGACTCTCCAGGCCTGGCTCACAGGGTGGTCTCTCTCCCTGGCACCTCCATGCACTCCCCAAGGGCCCCCCAGCAGCCTGTAAACCAGAGCCTAGGGGACCCCCCCCCATGGGCAAGACACAAAGAACAGCATTAGCTTGGGGGTTTCTAGTCTGTGCTGGGTCCTGGGATCCTGGCACAGAGCACCTGGACTTGTCCCCATTTCATAGACGCCTACATGGAGGTGCAAGGCCTGTATCTTCCCGCGGCCCTTTATTTAACATCTGTTACAGATTCCACTCTGTCTCCTGAAAATGCTGCTGATGCCTTTGAGCTGTGGTGTTGGAGAAGAGTGCTAAACATCCCACGGACAGCCAAGAGAACAAACATACAGGTCTTAGAGAAAGTGCAGCCAAAATGCTCCTTGTCGGTAAAGATGGTGTCGCTTTTTTTCATACTTTGGGTGTGTTGCTAGGAGAGGCTATTCCTTAGAGAGGGACATCGTACTTGGAAAGATGGAGGGTCAGTGAAAGAGAGGAGCCCCTCAATGAGATGGATTGATGCTCCAATGTCAATGTCAAGTGACTACCACAACTGGCTCAAGTGAGTCAGCTATGATGGTGAAGGCACAGTACAGGACAGGACTCCACTGTTTACGGGGTAACGATGAACTGTATTCAGCTCCATGACACTCAACAACATTCTGCCATAAAGGGGCCCTGGTGTATGAGGAACACGTTACTGGGCTGCTACCTGAAAAATCAGGGTTCAAATCCACAGTGGTTCACTGTGGGAAAAATGGGAAGTCTCCTACGAGAATCACAGCTTGGCAACTGGTGGAGAGTGACGAGTCCAGCTCCAGATGGTGGGACACCGCCACAGAGAAGGAAGACCAGCCAGAGGCTCCTTAGAAACCAGGCTGGCGAGGCCGAGGGAGCAAGGCTCTGGAGAAGGGCGTCAGGTTTGGTGGAAGGTCAACAAAGCAGAAGAGGAGCAGCCAGTCAAAGGAGAACACGGGGCAGCCAGAGGGCACCACAGGGCACCAGGGGGCAGCCACAGGGCACCACGGGGCAGCCACAGGGCACCAGGGGGCAGCCACAGGGCACCACGGGGCAGACACAGGACCAACACAGGACCACAACAGGGCTGGCACAGGACACTACAGGGCAGCCACAGAGTGCCACAGGGCAGAATCAGGGCACCACCAGGCTGGCACAGGACACCACAGGGCCAGCACAGGGCTGCGACAGGGCCCCATCTGCTGTGCACACAGCTCAGAAGGCAAGAAGTGACAGGCAGAGTGGAAACAGGGATCCCACGGAGAGACAGGATAGAGTGTTGCCACCTGAGGAATAAACCACGTGGCTCCATTGTGGATGCAGGGAACCTGACACGCGCTGTCAGCTTCCTGTCAACCAGCAGTGGGGAGGGGAAAATGCACTCATTTCCACAAAATAAAGTCACCCTCAGAGAATAGCTGTGCTAGGACACCTGCAGGTTACCTGGGACCCAGTCAACTGGACAGCAAAGCCAAAACCACACCCAGCTGCTGGTGGTCAGCTCACTAGCGTGCAGGGCTGTGTCCCCAGCTGCTGTGTGGTCAGCTGTTGAGTGGTGAGCTTGCCAGAGTGCAGGGCTGTGTCCCCAACTGCCAGGTGGTCAACTCACCGAAGTGCAGGGCTGTGTCCAGGCAATGCTCAAAGGCTGAGTGGTCAAAAATCGCCAGACCTTTTGTTTTAATCTAGTCAGCAGGAATATCCACTGTTTGTGGCCTAGGGACCTCAGGTCCATGCTGTAGAAGCCCCAGGGTCAGACAAGATGAAAGTGGGGTCCCTGCTCACCCTGCCCCTTGGGGCGCATTAGTGCACAGTGCTCAGGGCTGTGGGATGGGCCACCATCCGCCATGCCAGCATGTTCTGTGTCCCAGGAAAAGACACTCTCCCCAGGGTGTTGGTCCCAAATGTGTGAAAGCCTCCAGGGGTCCTCAAGGAACTCCGAGTTTACTCCCTTCTCACATTTAGTATTACTTTAAGTTGGGTCCCTACTCAGCCCAGCCCCCACTGTACCCTATTGTTAATTAGTTGCAGGCACCCTAGGCCCCCTCTACCCACTGGCCGCTGGCCCTGAGCAGACCCCTCACCTCAGCCAGGGCCTGTGGGTAATTTACTCTACTTAATAACCTTTTATGAGGGCCTCCTAGCCACCAGGAGAGCCAGGCCCACTGTGCTGGGTCTGATTTTATTAACTTAAAGTCAGTGACATGCAGGTGAAGGGGCACTGCCTCCCAACGTCCAGCCCTCCTGCCCCAGGTGTGGGCTTTAATGAAATCCTCCATCCCAGGCGGGGCAGACAGCCCCCCAGACAGCCACCCCCAGCTGGCTAGCAGCCCGCTCACCTCCCCCCTGCCTTGCCCTCCCCCTGGCCACCTGCCCTGCCCTGCCTCAGTTCTCATTTCATCAACTCTGCCGGAGGGTCACTTAGGTGAAGCTGCACCCTGCTAACCCAGCCGCTGTATGTATGGCCATGACCTTTGTTGAAAATAGAGGTGTCCTGCATTGTGTCTCCCCAAAATATGTGTCATCTTTGGTGGACCACGAGTCTGCATGGTTGGGCAATAACACATGATGTAACAACCTAAGGTGTGCTCAGCCAATCAGATAAAAGGGGTTGGGTGCATGTGACAGGCTTACTCCATCTACAGCCCAATGGCATGTTCCATGCTTGTCGAGGTGTGGGGTGTAGGGTGTGGGGGTGTGTGGGTGTGGGGGGTGTGGGTGTGTCATGCACCACTTTGTGTTTCACAAGAGGGGAAAGGAGAGGAGGTGACGCTGAAAGGGGAGGGGCTCAGGACCACCAAGAAGGGCCATCGTTTCACCCAGGAATCTCCAACGGACACTGGGCTCCATGCTGAAAGGACACAAGGACTTTCCCTGGACAGAGGGAAAGCCCCTCCCCTCCAGCCAGCACCCTGCTTTCTGGTGACATCCTCTCAGCACGTCATCTCTGTCTCTGGTGGTTCAAATCCACCAACAGCTTCTTGGGAGAGAGGTGAGCAGTCTCCTTCCACTGATGCTCACAGATCAGGGAACCCACTCAGCGGCAGTGAGTGAGGGCCCTGAACGGAAGACAGTCAGTTTCTGTTAAAACCACCCCTTGTGGTAGGTCTTTGGGGTGAAGCAGCTGTAGGGAACAGAGAGGTATCAGTTATATTCTTGTGTTATCGGTGATGAATCAAACAACAGGAGTGTGAGATGGGTCTGAATGCTAATCCCCTAGCAGGATATTTTATAAACAGGGTCCAACAAGGGGAGATAGACAGACAGACAGACAGACAGACAGACACACACACACACACACACACACACACACACCTAGAGACAGATGCCCTGTGGGGGTGGCCAGAGGCATTGAGGAGCAGAAGGGGATACTGAGGACAGCCAGGGACCCCAGGGGTTGGAGGACAGGGAGTCAATTCCCCTTCAGAGCCTCAGAGGGAATCGACGGGGCCGACAGCCTGATTTGGACCCCCTCCCCTCTCCAAAGCCCTGAAACCATATGTCTGCTCTTTATAATCACTCACCTCGCTGAGAGTGCTGTGGCCACCTGGCTGCAGAGGCCTAGGTGCCACGCCGAGGTCCAAACCATTCCTTCCCAGGCCCCATGGTTTGGGGAGAAAGGTCCTTGAAGTCATAGTTGAATGAATGTTCCCCAAATGCAACATTTCCAACCATATCTTTTAAGTGGGATAAAATGTCTCATAATCAATGACGTTAAACGATGCCCCTGCAGGACAGTAGAGCTGCCCTCAGGACGGGGACTCCTTCCTCAAGATACTGACTTTCCCCTTAGCATCTTAATGCTTGCTCCACAGAGCCCCCAGGCCTTCTCAGGCCCCGGGGGTGCAGATGGCATGTGCTTGGGTGCCAACCAAATGCCAGGTGGTTCGACCCCATCCAGCAGAGTCAAGGAAGGGCCTGGTGGCGTCTTGTCATGACTCGAGGTCAGAAAGGCTGCCTCTGCTTCGTGACCCCTCTGGGTGGAGGCAGAGTGGACTCGGGGAGGGGTGTGGAGTGGTTGGTGCACAAACCTGGGTGTTGTGGGCCTGCAGGGACAGAGCACCACAGAATGGGGCTTACAGGACAAAATGTGATCACTCCAGTTAGAGGCCACTGCCAGCCCAGAGGTCAGGACAGGCTGCATCCATCCACTGGGACCCTAAGGAGTCTGTCCCAGCCATTTCCCCGGCCTCTAGTGGGGACAGGGGTTCTCACCTCCCACTGTTGCTTCCATGCTTCCATGGGTGACGTCCATATCCCATGTGCCTGTCGCCATGTCTGTCCTCTCCTGTTACCAGACACTATGGGTGAAAGTGTGGACTTTGGAGCCCTGGCTGCGGGCTGGTCCCTCACAGGTGTGTTGCTTGTCCTGCAGGTCAGTTGTTTGGCTGAAGGTGAAGCTTCACAAATTGGCTCAGATCCAGGTCTGAAGGTGTCTGAGGATTATGGTCCCACGGCTCCCACGGTCACTGAGACACCAGACGGCTCGGGCTGCTTTAAGGTTTTGAGTTTTGCACACATGCTCCTCTCACTCTGTCCAGGACTTTATGTTGAGATTTCTGTGAGACTGGTCAGTGGCGGCAGCTGGGCCCCATGAGTCCCCCGGTCTCTGGGGTGATGAGGCCCACCCCACCCTAGACTGGTCAGTGGAGGCAGCCACCCCTATTAGTCCCCCAGACTCTGGGGTGGAGGCGAGGCCTGCCCCGCTCTGGACTCACTATTTCCTCTCATCTTGAGGTGTCTTCACTCTTTTGTTTCTTAACACAAAGAGACCAAAAGTTCTTTTCTTATTTTTTATTCATTTATACCATCAATCACTTTGACCTAAGCATTCATCTCCATTGCCTCATTCATATACTTTTCTCGCTGTGACAATGTTTATTAGGGAGTCGAAAGTCTAATTCAAGCCAGCAGCAGGACATGCTTGCTCTACCAGCATGTCCTCTGGAAGGAACCAGCGGACAGGCACCCCCGAAGCTCCCAGAGCCTCCAGCTACAGCCGAGAGCCCACCAGTTCCTCCGCCTGCCTTCTTGAGGGTGGCCTGGAGCCCGCATCCAGCACACGTTTGGAAGGCAGTGTGCCCACCTCTGTTACTGGTACTCTCACCACCTCCTCAGCGCTCAGGTCCCCTGGAGCTTCCCCTGGCTACCACCGAGCCAGGCAGGACACCTGCCCTTCCTCCACGCAGAGGCTGACCGCTCTGGCCCTCCCTCTGCTTCCCAGGGTCCTCTGAGCAGGCAGGACCGTCCTATTGACACAAAGGTCCGGAGCGGCAGAGTGGTGGGTTCCACAGATGATGGGGAGCGAGGGTGTGGGGAGCACAGGTTTTACTGCGAACTGGCTCCCCGGTCTGCATGAGGGGCTGGCCTGTGCGCCCCTGCCTGCTTCCTGGCCCCTCAGGGCTGTGGACTGTCCCCATCATGGAGACCAGCTCATTAATAAAGTCCAAGGAAGGACCTGGGCTGGCCTTCATCCCCAAGTCATTCAAATGAGACTGAATGCTCCCGTCCTGTTATGAGGTAGAAACATCCACATCCCCAAAGATTCATTTCCGCAGATGACCGAGGTTGTAATCTGCTCATTTTCACAGGGAGGTCATGCTCAAGCTCCGCCCCACAGAGGAGGGGTGGGAGAGCGGGAGGGATTCTGGGATGGCAAGTGCCACCCCAGCCTGTCATCTGGGCTGGAGAGGAAGGTCGGATCTGGACCTGCCAGCAGGGGAGCTGACCAGGAAGAAGGCAGTGAGGCTCTGGATGGATCCAGACCCAAAGAGGTCCTTTCTCCACTGCGCAGAAACAGAGGGTAGCGGGCCCAGGAGACCACCGTGGCTGCCCTGCCCTGCTCAACTGACCACACTCCCCAACACCAACATCTCGCAGTGGGGGCGGGCAGCTCCCAGTCGGCACTGACCAGCCTGCTGTAAACAGAACATGGACAGGACTGAGGCAAGGCCATGTGTGTGTGCAGAGGCCGGCCAGATCCCCAGGGACAGAAAGGCTTGAGCTCTCTGAGTAAAGGAAGGACTGCTGGAGTCAGTCCGCTCATAGGAAAGGCCCGGCTCTGTTGGGGGTGGACTCCAGGGGCCAGTGAGTTCACAGGGACAGCATGGATGCTGTTAAAGGTGGACGTGAGGGACAGGAGAGGACTGGGGGCTTCAGGACTTGGTGGCTTAGTGGTCACTAGTGAGGGAGAAAGAGTGAGTTCAGGACAGATACCCCCAACACTGCTGTCCATCCAGGAGGCCAGGCCTTGGAGAGTGTCCAGCCACACAGCTCAGCCCGCACCTGCCCTGGTCACAGGTAACACCGTCAGCTGGTAATTGTTCTGATCTGTTTATCCTGGGCTTTAATAAATAATTTACCTGAATTGTTCACATGGAAATCTCAACACGATTAAAAATTAACCAACTTAAACGAGACCATGGTAAACAGCTGTGGTGGTAGTGCCAATGGTGAGAGTGCAGATCCCACCACGTGGGGCCCGCTAGGCTGGACATGTCGGCACCCCGTATATGCCAGCATCACAAAGCTGCCCAGTGGCGTTTACATATGATGTCCCATTGCATAAAACATGGTGTTTTATGCAAATAACCCACACGCTCTAAGCTTCGTGCACTGTGCCGTCTCTGTGAGTGTGGTGCGTGTTAGAGGTGTTTACGTTGTTGACATGGGCATGTTATATATGAAAACATGGCATGCTGTGTTGTGCTTTATTGTACTATGCTGTGTTATATTTTGTATTGTGCTGTTATGTCATGTCTGGTTATATTATGCTGCCATATCAACAACACATTTCAAAGGCACCAACTCTCCTTCTATCATCCCTAGTCATTGTCTAGATCTCTGATGCACAGCAAGTGATTGCAAAAAACATGGCCTGGATGGATGAGAATATGATGGCATCCCAGGAGGAGGCATTATGACGCTGTTGCTTTTGTTAGGTGCCATTGAGAGAACTAGGGCTCAAAATGACCCAGTGAACATCAGATCGAAACCACCCTGCCCTGAGCACCTAACTATCTCTGCTCAACCTCGCTCATCTGCTTGAGGGGCTTCCCCCTCTGTTTTCCCCAGCATGGTGCCTCTCTCCAAAGACTGACACCTCCTGACAATATGCCCAAAGTATGGGAGACAAAGTTTCATCACCCTTGCCATCATCACCATCAGGACCGCTCTGAAAACTCACCCCTGACTGGAAGGATAGTCACAGGTTCATGTGACAAAATTTTGGGAGGAACAATTCAGTCCACAATGACGATGGTGATTGATGATATGGTGAGGATGATGATGGTATTGACAACAGGAATGATGGTGATGGTGACAACAAACACTTCTACAAGGTCGTGACACAACAGGCACCATACTAGGTGTTTGACAAAAACACTAGAATTTCAGGAACCTACGCACAGCCTGGCTCAGGGTGTAGGCTGCCAAACTCTTGAACTTGTCACAGAAGCAGCTCTGGCTGAAAGGCACCCATGATAGTGACACTGCAGAGTCAGGAGCTCCGGTGGCCAAGTGTGTAGAGAGCTGCTGTGATTCTAACCCACAGGTGACGCCCATCTGTCGGTTCAAATCCACAAGCTGCTATGAGACGAAGATAGGCAGTCTCCGCCCTTGTGATTTATAGCCTCTGAAAACCCACTGGTGGGCCAGCTATGCCAGTTCAGACTCAGTGGCAATGAATCCATGTCCATTCATTCTATCTCTCCTCCATATAACTTCCTTCACCGATGAAAATTCTGAGGCACAGAGGAAGTGAAGAGTTACCCATGGTCACACAAGTAAGTGGAGAGCTGGGCTGCACTCCGGCTGCAGCTCCAGAATTTTAGTACTCAGACACTGCCCTGTGCTGCCTTGGAGGATTGGGAACCATGCAGACAAGTCCTGGACACAGGATTCCCCCATCCAGGACAAGGGGCCTCCTGCATGCTGGGGAAGTCAGCAGGGTAGGCAGTGTCTCCTGGGCCCCCTCTGCCGTCACCAGCCTGCACACTGTAGAAGGGATTCCAGGGACCTAGGAGGACAGTCAAGCCCCACCTGCCCATGGAACTGTGCGTTATGTGGTGCCTGCTGCCTTTCACCCCAGGAACTATGTCCCCACAGGCCCTGATAGGGCTGCCCAGGCCCTTAGCTTCAGCTTGGCTCCAGGAAAGGATAGACTCCCTCCCTTCAGGAGCCTAAAGCCCCTCTGTCCTACGTGCCAAGATTCTAGGACCTAAAGCCTCCAGTCCTGAGAGAATCCGGAGAAGCATCCCTCGTGAGAGAAGTCTCCTCACCCCAACTCTCCTTCCCAGGAGGCCAGCTACTGGACTCCCACCCACAGCGGCTCTGTGGGCATGAGACCCACAGCCCAAAAGATCAAACTGCTTGACCAGTGGCACATACCAGACCTGGGACGCACACCGGACAGTCCAGCTCAGAAACCGAGTCCCACCCACCCAGCTGTGGGCTCTGCACCTGCCCCAGCCCTCCTGAGGGGCTCAGTCCAGAGCCCTCCAAACACACTCGGTTGGTTTTTGTGGGGGGTTTTACTTCCTCATTAATTGCTCCAGTAATGCACGCATACATCTGGAGTGTGTTTTTAAACAAATCCCAGACACCGTATCATCTCACTCATAAATACCTCAGTATCCAAATGGGGCTTCCCATAATCTGCTGTTTCAATGACGCTGTTTTCACCTTCCATAAACAGAGCACAGCTAATGGGGCCAAGAGGATGGGACTCCCTCCCCCCAGGAGCCGCGGCTGCCTCCCCTTCCCCCTGTTCCTGCCCTGAGCCCTCTGGAGGTCTTCTTGGGGGTTTCCTGAAGTGAAGGGACCTCTCTGCCAGTGTCCAGTTTGTCCCTCACTCTTCTCACATAGGTGCCTCCATCAGCAATGCCACGGCTCATGCATGTCTGTCCAGGAGGGTCCTCAGGTGCCACGGTGGCTTATAGATGCTGCCCTGGACATGCTCCTGAGTACAGGCTCCCAGACACGCCTGCCTGTAAATGGCTTTCCAGGTGCACCTCATAAATCAGCAGGCCGTGGACTGACATCAGAGCTCAGTGAGGTGCTAAGGGCAGAGGGTGTCCGTGTGTGGGGAGGTGACGGACAGGGAAGGACGGCTGTGTGAGGGGGCAGCTATGCCCATCACCATGGGAGGACTAGAAGCTCCAGACCACGGGACTGAGGCACAACGGGTCACATGTTGGACTGCTAACGAAAAGATCAGTGGTTCCAATCCACCAACTACTTTAAGAAAGATGGGCAGTCTCTTCTTCTTAAGATTTTAAGCCTTGGAGACACAGTGGAGGGTCCCAGCGATCAGAATGGACCAAACAGCAGAAGGTGTGAGCTACCTGTGGGGGCGGAGCCTGCTGAAGTGTTGCTCCGGGCCACGCCCTCCAGGCCACACCCTCCCGGGGGCCTCAGCTGCCCCTGCTGCCCGTGCCCAGGTGAAGCAGGCATGTGAAAGCCCTTACCATCACCTTGCCTGCCAGCATCTTCTCTCCTTGTCTGCTCAGTCCTGGGGCCCAGAGAGGGCAGGTGGCTTGCCCAAGGGCACATAGCATCTATGCGACAAGCTCAAGCCCATCCCCACCCCAAGCTCCTGCGCCCAAGCTCCAACGTGGACATGGAAGATCAGGAGACCAGCAGCATTGTGCCGCCCCTGTTCGGCAGCTGGTGCCTCCGTCCTCACTCGGAGATGCAGGTCCTAACCACTGGGCTCTGCTCTACAGGCCAGGAAACGAAGGCCCTGCACGCACAACGCTGAGTGGGGGTGTCTGCTTCCCATCCCCCCTCCCCCGCCCTTTGTGAATATTGATACTGTTAATGTGTTGCTGTTGGGCTCGGCTGGGCTGGGGTGAGGGCAGACCTGGATGGAGGAAATGGGGTACAGACCTCCCGGGTCAGGGTCTAGGGCACAGACCCCCCCGGGCAGGCTCGGGGTGCTGACCCCCGGGCAGGCTTGGCCTGCTGCAGGTCTCTTCCCTGCAGGTCAGCCCAGTGCCACGTTCCACAGAGATCAGTTACAGGCTGTAAGAAGGTGTGGACAAGCACAGCTGGACCCAGCAGATGATGGAAGGAGCCCCATCCGTACTGAGTCAGGGGACCTCGCAGGCCAGAGCCGCCTCCTGACCATGGCTGCCTGTCTCTCACCACCCCCGTCCTGCACTCTGAGTGAGTGGCAGGCGGCGCCTGGACACACGTGCACACGCTTCCCTTCAGCTCATGGAGTGTGGCTCACCCAGTGTCCCTGTTTTACAGATGGTGAAGCTATCTCCAGCCAGCTTTGTGTGTTTGAATTAATTTAATATTTTTATATTTTTTATTCCAGGCTTTTCCTCTTTATTTTTTGTAGCAAACACAGTTTAATGTCTAATTACAAAAACTTAAAGAGGAGGGAAGAGAGGAGAGGCACCCCTGTTGGCACGAGGCTACTCTGCTTCCAGGGCCTGCAGGACAGCAGAGGAAACGGCGGAGACGCTCTGGGGACGCCAGCCCACGACCCACTCACCCTCTTTCTTGTGGTCAGTGGGTTTGGACTGCTCACCTTCGGTTACCTGTCGACTACTTTAACCTCCATGCCACCAGGGTACCCCTGAGTGACCCAAACCAAAGACACCACTTCCCATAGCCACTCAGTGGGACAGAGGACTTCCCGTGGGGTGGGACAGAGGACTGCCCATGGGGTGGGACAGAGGACTGCCCGTGGGGTTTCAACCGCACTCAGCTGACAGGTCCTTGGGGGAGGGGAGAACGAAGGAGGGCTTGGGGTGTGGGCCAAGGGCACCGTGAGGATGGCTGGACTGTGAGAGCACAGTTGCCCACCCACTGGGCCAGAGGGCAGAGGCTGGGACCCCAAGACCCAGAGGGGCTTCAAAGCATCAGGTCAGGCCCAGGCATGTCCTGGCTTCCCCTGGACACGTCCCACCCTGCACACCCTGTGCTTGTCTTCACTGGTCCTCATGTGGGAGGAGGGGTCCCGGCTGGGGGGAACTCAAAGAGCTGAGGAGGGAGAACTGGCCACTCTCCGCTGAGCTGACGAATCAGAAATGGGGCTGGGGTCCACATTACAGCATGCGTGAAGTGCTGCATGATTTGCTGAAACTTGTGTCATGAGCAAGGGAGCTCTTGCTGTGCCCTGGAGGGCGCTCCGTGCTGTGGGCTGGAGGGATCTGGGCTTTTAACCCAAAGACCACACCTCTCTGGTGACCCACAGCCACCAGCAGCTCAACAGGACAAGTCTACAGCCTCAGAGACACAATTGGGGGGGGTCATCTATGAGTCAGTTCCAACTGGGTGACAACTAGTTTTGGGTTTGAGTACAATGACCTGCTCTTACTCTCAGCTGATCCTGCCTCTCCAGCACATTGACCACCATGGGGTTTCTATTACTGACCTCTGGAGACATAGACACACAGGCTTTGCCTCCTTGGAAATGCCAAGGCATCGAGGGAGAAGAAATGTTCAGGCTGGCACCACCCTAAAGGCTGGACCAGCCCCTCCTGGGGGGCAGTCCTCAGACATCCTCCCAGTGGGGTAGGGGGTTTTCCATTATCCCCATTTTATGGATGAAAAAACTGAGGCTCAGAGCGGCTAGGACTCTGAGTTTAACACTGAGTTGACTTGATGAAGAGGAATGTAGCATCAGGATTGGAGGAAGGCTCATCAACAACCTACGTTATGCAGATGACACAACTTTGCTGAAAGTGAGGAGAATTTGAGGCACTTTCTGCAGAAGATCAAGGACTACAACCTTCAATATGGATTACATCTCAACATCAAGAAAACAATGGTCTTCACCACTGGGTAATAGGCAGCACCATGATAAATGAAGACAAGATTGCAACTGCCAACGATCTTACCTGGATCCACCATCAACACCCTTGGTGCCAGCACTCAAGAGACCAGGAGACATGGCTTTGGGAAAGTCTGCTGTCAGGGATCTCGCCAAATTCTTGAAGAGCAAGGTCAGTTTATAGATTAACATGTGCCCGATTCAAGCTACAGTCTTTCCAGGCACCTGCTATGCGTCTGAGAGCTGGATAACGAGTGAGCACAGGAGAAGAATCAGTGCCTTCGAGCTGTGATGCTGGAAACGAGCACTGAATAGCCCATGGACTGCTGAAAGAATCACCCGGTATGTAAGGGAGCAAGTGCAGCCGAGAGCTGTATTTTGGACATGTTGCTGGCAGAGGTTATTCCTTGGAAAGGGACATCATGCTTGGAAAAGTGGAGAATCAGCGAAGAGGAGGAAGGCCCTCAACAAGATGGATTGATACACCGTCTGCAGCAATGGCCTCACGTGTTGGGGAGATAAGGAAGGCACAGACAGGGTTCAGCTCTATTGTTCACAGGATTGCTATCAGTTAGTTGTACTTGACTCGATGGCACCTACAAACAACATGTGAGTCGCTGCAGACCAGGGAGAGTCCTTGGTTGACAGGAGTCAGGCACCCCATCAAGGCACCTAAAACGAAGCTATGGTTAAGCACGCATTCAAAAGGTAAGCAGTTCAAACCCACTCATCACTCTGTCGAAGAAAGGCGAGTCCACCTGCTTCTGTCAGCCGTGGAAGCCCTGTGGGCAGTGCTGGTGTGTCCTGCAAGATCATTGCAAGCCTTAACTCCACAGCAACAGGTTGCCTACCAACAACTTCACAAAATGGTTTATTACTTACTCACTTAAAGTCCACGTGTTTCACTCAAGTTGCCTATATATGATGTCGTCTACAACTCGACAGCACTTTACAACAACATATATGATGACTTGAGACCCGACTGTGCATTCTGCAGTCCCTCCCCACCATAGACTCTGTAGGTCCCACCCGGCTGGGGACCTGGGATGAGAGAGAGGGAGGGGCCTGAAGTTGGCTGACATCACTGTTATTGGTTCAACCCGAGTCCTGTGGCTACATTGGCTACAAGGGAGGCTGGGAAATGCAGTCTGGCTGGGTACCCATTAAGAAAAGAGAAACCACTATGCAGCCTTCACTCTGGACTCTTATCGTAACCATCCTACCCAATCATATATCGCTTTCAAACAGTTCTCTCCCTCATCCGTTTCAATGCAGTATACATAATTTATCCAATTTTTCTCAGTCTCACTCCAACCCTGATGTCAGCCCCATTCTACAACAGTGGCACCATGCAGCACCTGTCCCTTAGTGACTGAGATACTTCACTC
>NW_006399830.1:926239-961836 GCF_000299155.1 Elephantulus edwardii
AAAAAGAAATAAATAAATGAGCCAGTCCGGCTTTGAAAGGTCAGCTGAAGTCCAGGGGACAGGACTGAGCACACCAGGGTAAGGACTTAATGCCAGAGCCCTCTCCGTGGACTGCGCTCCCACCTTGGGAATGTCTCAGTCGCACGTTGGGCCCACAGCAGGGGGAGCTCTGAAGACTCCACCCAGCACAGTGTTAACAGTCAGGCTGGAAACCAGCAGACAAGGAGCCGGAGGGCGGGTCCACTCACGGGACACGTGGCCATTAGAAAGTGTCTTCTTATTTTTAGTTTAGCAAATTGATACTCATTTACTATTAGGTTGTTGTTATTTGCCGCTGTTGAGTTGACATCTGTAACTCAAAGCACCCCATGCATAACAGAAAAAAAA
This sequence comes from Elephantulus edwardii, assembly GCF_000299155.1. Lineage (NCBI taxonomy): Eukaryota > Metazoa > Chordata > Mammalia > Macroscelidea > Macroscelididae > Elephantulus > Elephantulus edwardii. Next base: position 926,627 of record NW_006399830.1, read on the forward strand.
AATCCTGTGTGGCCTCGCGTTACCCACATTATTCATCGGGGTTAGTGCTGCTCACTTTGTGCTCCATGACGCCCTCATCCACTGAATGTGGGAACTGCATTCATTCTCTTCCTCTCCAGCCCATCACAGGAGCAAAGCTCCGTCCAGGTGAAGGTTCAGCCTATTCTTCCAGCAGGATTCATTGTTCTATCTTCCTCTTTCACTTATTGAGAAAGTGTCCTCTTACAGGCAGACCTCCGAGATAGCAAGTCCTTCCATCTCAAAGCCCTTCACTTCCTCACAGCTGCCAAGTCCATTCTCCATGGAGGCAACATTCTCACGGGTCCTGGGGTTCAGACGTGGACTCCTTGGGGACCTAAGCCTACCGCACCAGGGCTGGGACCTGCGGTCTGTCCCGACTCAACGGCTCAGGGACTTGGGTCAATCAGCATGACTTCCTGTGTGCCCCACTTCCAGCCACACTTCCACCAGGAGCTGCCCCTGGAAACATCTCATGTGCTTTCTGGAATCCAGTCGTTACAGTGAATGTACCTTATGATCCGACAGAGGATTAACGGACAGATTTCAGAGAGCTCCCAAGACTCATTCCCACTGAGTCAAACAGGCTCATTCTGCCCCCTGGGGGCCTCCCCACTGAAGGCCGCTGGGAGGACAGGACTTCATACGTCCTCACTTCAAGCCCACAGCGAACCTTGCCCAGGAGTGCCCAGTTCTCGCAACAGAGGAGGCCTCCACCAGCACCCGGTGGGGGACTCACAGGAGCCCTGAAGCAGCATGAAGCAAGTTCCAAAGGGCTGAAACTGAGTCTGGGGCCCTTGCTGGAAAGACTGTCTGTACTCGGGAGATTTCATGGTTGAGGTACTGAAAGGTCAACTTGGGGCTTCGGGATCCAAGGCCTGGCCCCCAAGCCCCAGATTGCACCACACCCCAGAAGCAGTTGTCTGCACACCGGGAATTCAATTAGAAGTGTGTTTGGGGTGGTAATAATTTTGTGGCTCTGATGGTCAGAGGGGGCTGCAGCCAGATGAAGCGGGAAGGGGTGACTAGACCCCACCCCATTCAGGGTCAGTCCACGAAGGCGTGTGATGACTCTTGTCGAGGTATTAATGAAATGCCTCTAGGTGCAAATAACGGTTTAATAGGTGTTACTTAACCAGCACGGCTCCCCTGCGCCCTGCTCCCCCTGCACCCCCAGCTGCTGCCACCCCCTCCTTGTTAGAATAAGTAATTAGAGTGTCGGAACACTCACTTTGACACTTTAATAAAGTGTCAGCCATCGCCAGTTTGGGATTTAATAAAATAAAATTAAATATTTATTACATTTTCCGTAGCATTGTATTTAAAACACACTCAACCGCCATCACCACCCCATATACAGCCCTCCCTCAGCACATCAGCCCCCCAGGGTCTGTGGCCCAGGACACTCCTCAGCACCTTTCAGAAGTCCAAAGATGAGCCTGATAATGGGATATGTGTGGCTAAGAGAGAAAGAAATCAGGCTGGAGAGAAAGAAACAGAGAAATAGAGATGGAAAGACAGAGGGGACAAACAGATTGGGGAGAGAGGGAAAGTCAGAGGAGAGACAGACAGACAGACAGGTGGGGGTAAAGAAGGACAGAGGGGGACTGAGAAACAGAGGGGAAGCAAGATGGAGAAGGAGGGAGAGAGACGGAGGGCGTGGAAGGGGGGAGAAGTGGGGGGGGAGATGGGGAGGGAGAAGGAAAAGGAGGGAGAGAGGAGAGGGGAGGGTGGGGGCAGCAGGAGGGCAGAGAACCTAGAGGCCCAGAGGAGCGAGTGACCAGAGAGGACAGGCACCTGTGTGGGAGTGGCAGGACCATGGGGGGACATGGAGGTGCATTCTGGTATCAGACCCATTTCTGCCTTTCCCACCTTCCAGTCCTTGCCCACTGCTCTGCCATGTCCATCAGGTCTCAGCCACGGCCACTGAGAGGCCTGGGGGACCACCCTGGAGAGAGAAACATGAAATGGAGGCCTGGGAAGGGGGCCCTCAGCCCTGGTTTCATGAAGATTTGGGGGTCAGAGGAGGCAGGGCCACTCAGTCTGTTCCACACACAGCGATGCCCCCACACTGCTCCCAAGGCCCTACACAGGGGTCCTTGCTCCTCCTTCCTCCTGCACCCCCTCAGCCTCCATCTGACTCCAGGGGTTCTGGGGAGCAGACTGTCATCTTTCTCCCCCAGGATGGCTGGTGGTCAGCGCCTTTCAGCTGGCCACCTACTATCAGAACAACTGTGTCGCTGTGCCTCTTAGAATAATCACATGGAGGTGGAAAATAGGGTCACTACCAGCAAGCAATCCTGGTGGAGCAGGGGCTGAACCCACCAGCTGCTCCAAGAAGAAATACCAGGCCGCCTGCTTCTAGGAAGATCCTCGGAATCCCTGTGGGCACCCCCCTTCCATCATCAGGCTCGACTGCTGGGAGCAGGAGCCACTTGAGGACAGTGGGCCCCACCCGAGGACAGTGGGGCTGGCCTGAGGACGGTGGGGCCGGCCTGAATGGTGGGACCAGCCTGAGGACGGTGGGCCTGGCCTGAGGACGGTGGGCCCGACCTGAGGATAGTGGGTCTGCTTGTTTATTTGCACTGACACAAGTTAAGGTCCCATTGGCTCAGGCCCACTGACCTCTCCTGGGATGAGCCACGTGGTGCACGGTCCTGGGTCCTCGAGTCATAGTTGTGGCTGCTCTGACAGTCGAGTTCAGGCAAGCTTGTCTCAGTTTTACTGACCCTTACTCTACAAAATGTGACAGATTCGCAGTACGAGGTTGAAGCCACATCACCAGTCTCCCAGGAGCGCCCCAGGTGGATTTCTTCCACATCTGCCTTGTTCATTTTCCCAGCAGGCCACAGCAACACAGTATTTTTTTGCCAACACCACTTTTAAAACCTCCTTGGAAGGGGACATCATGTTTGGAAGGGTGTCAGGTCAGGTGTCTCCCTGACAGACACGGGCCTCAGTCTCGCAGCCACGGGGTTCAGAGCTGGGATCCTGCAGGGCAGGCTGCCTCTTCATCCCACAAGGAGGTGCACTGATGGGCCAATCCTGGGTCCCTGTCCACACAGCCTCAGTGGAACAGGGTCTCTGGAGATGTCTCCTGGGCCAGGGTGGGTCCTAAGTTCACCTAAGTGGTGTCCTTACAAATGAAGAAGGAAAAGGGGAGGTGCCATGGGAAGAACAAACTACACGGGGCCACCAGAAGGGAAAGAGGGGACTGTCCCATGTCCCTCTGGAGGGCACAGCCCTGCCCACACCCTGATTCAGACTTCCAGCCTCCACAGCAGAGGACATTTCTGTTGTCCAAAGCCCCCAAATCAGCCGCTCTCGCTTGCCCTCAGTGAACTGTCAGACAGGGCAGCCCACCAGCCCCTCACACACTGGGAAACAAAGGGTCCAAAACGAGGGTGACTTGCCCAGGTCCCCAAGAACTGGGGGATGCTGGGTATGCACATCCGGACCCATTTCTGCCTTCAGAGCCCCTCAAGTCCTACTGCCCCATCCTCAGGGGCTCACCATGCCAGGCCATCACCATGGATGGAGGTGGGGACAGTCAGGGGCGCACAGCCAATGAGGTCAGGTAGCGGGTGTGGGAGCTGATCCCAGGAGTGTGGGTACCCCGGCAACCTGGCAGTGTGGGGTCCCCTGAGAAAGCCCTTGCTGATGAGAGGTTGGTGGGGTGGCTTGGGTAAAATGAGGTCACACACACCACGCAGCCTTTCTCTATGGAAGTAGGTGCTGGGGGGGGCACAAGTCCTCACCCCACCTGTGGGCACCAGACCTCTGAGACTTGTTGCCACAGCAACAAGCTCCATTGCTAGGAGACTCTGGGCCCCAGAGCCCAAGAGGGCTGAGCCCAAGCCAGGTGCTGCAGGGCAGGGACAGGCTGGGCTGCACTGTACCCTTCCTCTGCCCTCACCCCAGGAACCCCTCCTGCATCACGGAGCATGGGGCCTCTTCTGCTGTACCCCTGACAGACACCACCACAGTCACTGAGGGCATAGCTGCTGATGGAACCCCGCGGGGGAAATCCTTGCAGGCACCATGTCTGTGAGAACCACGCCGCTGTTGGGCTGTTTCCCCAGCCTGAGTAGAAGAGGGCCCAGGTGGGGGGTGGCTCAGACCTTTCCCTAGCACTGGTGTAACAACTACCGCGTCAACTACCGCAAGGGAGTGTCTTTAAGAAACAGGAATTCATTTGCTCACATTTAAGAGGCTTGAAATCCAAACTGAGGGCATCAGCTCTAGGGGAACCTTCTCTCTGTGGGCTCCAGGGAACGTCCTCGACTCCTTTCACCATCTGTGGGCCTGGCATCCCAAGAGACCTCCAGGTGTCTTGGTACCAGCCTTTCCAGGGTCTAAGAGATTCTCAGCTCAAGGACCCAGCTCCAGACCCATCTCTTCTCTTCCAGTGGCAGTCAGATCTCCGCTGCTTCTCGCTCCTTCTACCTCTTCTAGGCTGGTGGACTCACAAACCCTCGGGGCTGTTCCACTCTGTCCAGTGTGTCATGAGTCAGAGATGATGCCATGGAGCTGGACAGAGGAATGAGGGGCTCAAGACACGTTTCCTGTTGTCAGGGACCACCAAGCTGACCATGACGCAGACACCCAGAGGACAGCAGATCTCACCATCCCCTCCACACCCAGATTCATTGCTGTGTTCACTGTGTCAGTCCATCGCAATACTCAAGACACATCCTGGTCCAATCTCATGAACGTGACCATTCATTTCCAAATGGGGCCGTAACCAGAGACTAGAATTTACCACATAGCACGCAACTGAGGAAACTACCTCAGATCACAAAGTGGAGACAGTCACACAATACAGTACAATACAATACAGCACAGCACAATATAACACAACACAATACAATACAACACAACACAATACAATATAACACAACACAACACAATACAATACAATACAACACAACACAATACAATATAACACAACACAATGCAATGCAACACAACACAGCACAATACAACACAACACAATACAATACAACACAACACAATACAACACAACACAATACAACACAATACAATACAACACAACACAATACAATATAACACAACACAACACAATGCAATGCAACACAACACAACACAATGTAACAACACAATACAATACCATCATGACCCAGCCAAGTTGACCCGTATTTTGGGGGAAAAGGACATAATTCCCTCCATGACAAGCCTCTCTCCTCCACCTGTCCCCTCTGAGAAGTTGGCCCTGCCTGGACCCCTACATCAGCCACCCTGACAATCCCAGTTCCTTGGGAAGTGGGAGCCACTACAGGGTTCTTGAAGGAGGGTGGTCAGGAGGAATGCCATGTTTAGAGCAGGAGGTTAAAAAGTTTGGGAGCTAAGTACTTGTGGGGAGATGTAGAGACAATATGACAGCTATGTTGGGGGTCAGTGGAGATTCAAGGGTCTGTCTCCTTGAGTAGAGTCCCCCTACAACTCATTCCTCAGAAGAGAAGCCCAAACTCCCATATCCTCTAGGCCGGTCTTCCGACCTGTTCACGTGGCCCTCCCACCCAGGACTTCATAGACTTCACGGCGTCTGCCCCTCTGCTTGGACCACCCCCATCTCTCATCCTTTTCACCCACTGTCCCAGCCTCAGAGGGTCAGCAGGATCATCCTGTGCACTGGGACAGCTTCACCTCAGTGACCTCCGCCTGCCTAAGGCCCCTCAAATTCCAGAACCATTGCACTGCTCACTGATAGGACCGAGGTTTAAACCCACAGACACTCCGAGGGTGAGATGGGGAGTCTCTCCCCCACTTCTGCCTCGGAGCACAACTGTGGGCCATCACAATTCGGAATTGACCCAAGGGCCATGGGCTGGGTGTGGCTTTCAAAACAACAGTACTGTGGGTGGGACTCCTTCTTCCAAGGAGCCCTGCGGCACAGTGGTTAAGCACACAGCTGTCAGCTATTAAGTGAGCAGTTCGAACCCACCAGCTGCTTCATCATAGAAAGATGAGGCTTCCGCTTCAGGAAGGATCTTCTGCCTCACCGAGATCACAAGGAGGCAAGGTGGGCTCAGGGGTCATGGCTGTTGGTGGTTTGGGGGTTCTCCAGTTATGGAGCGGGAGACAGGAGACAGCTCCTTGTCCCAGCAGGTAGACAGTCTGCACTCAGGTGTCCAGACAAGCATGCAGGGCACTGATCCTAGACCTTCAGGCCACCCCAGCAGGTGAAGGGGCCTGGCAGGTCAGATGGCCGCCCCAGGACTGACCGGCCCTGAGGCTGGTGGAGACCATACTCTAGAAGCCCCGCTCCACCTCCTATGTCATCGCTGTTCACATCTTCACATCTTCAGCGCCCAGGGAGCTGGTCCCCAGAGCTGCCTCCTCGCAGTAGCCTGCAGGACTGGTCCCCAAGCCCTGGTTGCCTGGCAACCACCTCATGCAACCGGGCAACCGCCATCTTGGTCCCGCCAGAGCCTCTGTTTTTTCCACCACGTCAGCACCTGATGCCCCTGGAGCCAGGGCCTGGACTCCAGCTGACCCTCCTGGACCATGCCCAGATGCCGACCCTACAGTGCCTCCAGCCTGGAAGGTCAGAAGCCCATCCCACGGCAGGGCGGGTCCCTAGTGGTGGGATCCAGGTGCAAGCAGACCTTTCTCTGGGCAGGGGACCCCTCTGGCTGCACAGTTGACCTGAGCCGGTGGCATCCCAGGGTCAGAAGGCACTGGGCCCCTGGTCAGGCTCACATGGAGGCCACTGCTGGCGACCGGTCCCCCTCAGCACATCTGTGCAAGAAGGATCAGATGGCCTTCCCCTGGCTCCCCCGACTCCACCCCGTCTTAGCCTTCTCACCTGTTAGGGGGTCACACTGCCAGCCCCACCCACAGCAGGCGGGGAGGGGAGGTCCCTCATTGCTGATAAGTGCCTCTCTGTGACCACTGCTCTGGGAAGCCCACCCCCAAACCCAAGCCCATTAATCTCAGCCTTCAAGACCCCACCCGGGGCCCAGCTGCAGCCTCAGCAGAATGAAATGCAGAGCACAATTAGTACTTCATTAATAATCGATGAGATGCCAATTTACACGGGGCCTGGGGACACTACAGAATCAGGCTGGCCTGTGACAGGCGGAGGTTAGGTGCCAGCCTGGTGGAGAGTTCCAGAAGATGGGAGGCTGGGCTTGGGCATGTGTCTATGAAGGAAAGAGCAAATGAACGCAGTCTTCTGGACTGGCCGCAGGACCCCGTCTCCACACACCCCGAGGTCCAGCTGTGTGAGACCAGGATGGTCTTGTTCCTGTCCAGGGGCAGGGCCTGACTGTTCTCCCCAAGGGCCTTTCCCTGCCCCTCCCCAGGGGCACAATGGAGTGATCCTGGTTCCTCCAGCTGACTGCCGCCTCATCCTTTAAGGCTGAAAGTGGGGTCCCCTGGAGCGTTCCCCGCATCTGCCTCCAGCTATGCTGCCTGTGGCTTTGGTAACTTAGATGATGTGTGACGCCTGTCAGGTCTGTGCAGTCGTCATGCAGGGAGCCCTCGTGGCACCCCGGTTAAAGCCCCAAGTTGCTGACAGAAAGGGCAGCATTTCAAACCCACCAGACACTGAGGAGAGAAACAAGGCCGTCTGCTCATCCCAGCTCACGGCTCTGGAGTCACTGGGGGTGGGGGGGTGGAGTTCTGCTCTGTCCTGCAGGGTCAGGGCCTGGCCGATGTCAGTGGACGGACAGGTTCCCTGACTCTGACCCATTTGGGTAGAGACGCCACGTGACCCATAACCTGCAGGGACGCCAGAGTGGTGGTGCTGGCACCCGGGCCTCATCCATTGGGAGCCATCAACCTTTCAGCTGGTGGTCAAGCACTTAACCACCTGCACCACCACGGGCCCCCTAGAGGCAGTGGGGGCTGGCCAGGGGTGTTGCCAATGGCAGGGTGATGGGCTTGGCGGTCAGTGAGCCACCATGAGTGGGTGCCATAGAGGAGGAACCATCATGGGGCACCAGAGGGGAAGGTGCAGGCAGAGGGAGCAGCCTGTGCAAAGGCCCTGAGGTTGGAAAGGCGGATGGATGGAACTGAAGGACACAGAGGCCGGAGGGACAAGACGTGGGACAGAGAGGGAGGCCGGCGTGTTCCTGTCAGGTCCCTTGAGTCCTGTCTGCCTCACTGAGAGCCCATGGGAGACAGAACAAATGTCCGTCCTGGCCTGAGGCCACTGCTATGGCCAGCGTCTTCCCTCCGAGCCTCCCCTTTGCCCACCCTCAGCAGGGTCCAGGCCCTCCTGACGACTTGCCCCTATGGGCCCTCCTTGCTCTTCCTCCAGGACAGGAGGTCCAGAGGCCACTCAGTGTCGTCGCCAGCTCCACAGCTCACAGGCACTGGTCACTCCGCCGTCTTCTTTATTCATTGTCTAACTGTCAGATCTGGAAGCAGGAGCGGCATCCACTTCCAAAATGGCTTGCCTCCGGAAACTCTATGTATGAACAGTGCTCAGGCTGTTCGTTCATAGGGTCGCTATGAATCGTCTACGACTCGATGGCATTAAACAACAAACAACAACAATTGTCAGATGCATGGGAAGCAAGCCCTGCCCCCCGCACCCTGCGTAAGTGCCGGCAGTGCGCCTGCCCGGGGTGACTTGGCTTTCGATCTCTGCTGCCACCATGAGTGCTGACGGTGGACCCACGTAAGATGAAATCCTTGACAACTGGAGTAACTGCTCCATCTCAGGACACGGCCCGTTTGCTCAGTGATGTGCTTCTTGTTTTCTTGACGTTGAGACGTGATTTGGCGGGAAGGCTGCTGTGTTGGATCTTCTTCGGCAAGTTTGAGCTCTCCTCACTTTCAGCAACACTCTGGATTGCCCTCTGGGTACAGAGGAAAGCTGCCAGGCCTGGCCGGGGACAGATGTGGCCTGGACCGGCCGCCGCAGGAGACGCGGGAGGAGCTGTGCAGTGGGTGGCGGGAGTGGGGGCGGTTGGCTTTCACCACCACCCACATCTGTAACAAGACCCCCAGCGGGGGTCACACGGGGCGTCTCCAGTTGCACCCAGAACCCAGATCCCTCACCGCTTCCCGCCTGCACCCGCCACCCTCACCACAAGATTGAATTTACAATGGACTCTGACACATTTAAGTCCATTTATTGCAAAATTACTTTTCAATAATTACATCACTGTGCCGGCTGTGTTGCATAATGAAATTAGCATGAGAGATATTAGAGAGAATATAAAATTATAAGAAATATTGAAATACCTCTCTCTCATCTGTCTCCACAAGCCCTGTAGTTTAACCGGGGAAGCCGGGCACCTCACAGAACTCCACGAGTGTCGTTTTATAATGTCTCTTGTATAAATTAATTATAATGGTTATTGCAGCCTCACATTATTGCATTGAAAGTTCCCTCCACTCGAGTCTTTTAGGGGGCCCTGGGTGGGGTTCTGAGTCCTCCGGGTACAGCCTGGAAAGGGTTCAGGGCAGAAAGTAAGTAAGGTCTGGGTTGGGGTCAGGCACTTGGGGGGTCCTGACCCTACAGCTTTCGAGCTGTGAGTTTTCAGCAAAGCTGGGGACTCTTCTGAGTCTATGCTTTCCTCAGCCGCTAGAAAAAGAATTTTAACAGAAAATCCCACTCCCTGCTTGGTTAGTAGAATCGAGGACAGCAAGACTTTGTCCCGCATATTTTAGGCAAGTGGTCAGTGGTGGGGCGGGGCTAGTCCCGGGAAGAGGGTGTCCTGCTGGGAAAAGCAGTCTCTGTCCTTAGATGTCCTCAAGGCCACAAGTCACTGCCACCCTGCAAACAGCAGGTCTAGACCCTGCTTGGTCCCGCACCGTCCTGACCGTGGCCATCATGTTCAAGTCCACTGTTGTCATCACTGTGTCCGTTCCTCTGGTGGAGGGTCTTCCTCTCCTTCACTGACCCCCCACCCTTCTCAGCCTGGCATCCTTTCCAAGGACTGTCTCCTCCTGAAGATATACCCAGAGTCAGACCAGGGAGCTTTGCCTGCACCTCCTGCAACACAGATTTGTTGATTCTTTGGTGGCCCAGGGGGTGCTGAATGCACCTCTAACCCCAGAGTTCCAAGGCACTGACGTAAATTAGAGGGTCATTAAAAAAAGAGGCCGAGCCTCATGGCAGAGCAGTGCAGGGAGGGGCTCACGCACAGCGGCGACTGGGCATGCATGGGGCCAGGCGGTGCTGTCATGTACGGGATGGGGGTGGTGGTGAGCTGCCCCCACAGCCCCCACAGCACGGCCTTCGCCAGGCACAGCTGAGCATGCGTTCAGATCTCACGGCAACGGCCGCTGAGTCGGGGCCCGGTCCTAATGACCTTGCTGCGTTCCGAGGCCATGAATCTCAACAAGAGGAGACTGCCCATCTTTCTCCCCTCAGTCTGGTCAGTGGATTCGAACTTCTGACCTTCCTGCCAGCAGCTCAGCATGCAATACACTGCATCAGGGAGCATCCCTGTACTGAGTGCTGTTGTCCTGAGCCGTCAAGTTGGACCCACTCACAACTGACCTCCTGGTGGGTTTTCAGAGACAGCACATCACAGACAGTACCCATCCTCCCCAGGGGACAGCTGGCAGATTCGAACCACCCGCCTCTTGGCTGACAGAGCAGCTCCTTCTGAGAGCTGTTGTTAGGGGCCTGTGACCCTGTGATCTGGCCCCTGCGCTGTCCTGCGCCGTCCTCATCATCCCTGACACACCGAGCCCGTTGCTGTGGTCACCGTGTCAGTCTGTCTCGCTGACGGCTTCCTCTTTCACTGCCTCCATCTTTCCAAGCATGATGTCCCTCTCCAAGGAACAGCCTCTCCTAGCAACATGGGCACAGTATGTGAGACGAAGCTTTATCACCTTTGCCTCCAGGAAGCACTCTTTCTAAGGCTGCACTTTCGATAAGCGACATCATGACAGATGGAGAAAAAACGGAAACTCTCAGAGACTTCTTCGTCTGACTCTGCTGCACCATCGCTGTACAACAAAACAGTTCTAAAAAGTGAACTGCTTAAATTAACATGATCTGTGTTTTTGTTGGTTTGTTATTTTAATTCAGAATCTTTTTACCTGTAATTTTCAATTGTACTTTGAGTGAAAGCTTTCAGACAAACTAATTTTCCATTCATCTCTCAGGGAGGAGTGATAGGGAATGGCAAAGGACACACTGACAAAGAAGATTAATCAGAACTGGCTTTGACAAGCACTGTGGCATTTGGACAAGAACAAACTGGGAGGAGGGTAGAGAGAATAGTGCAACAATGAATGAATGGAAACCCAAAATCTCTGTAAATGTTTATGAAAATTAATAAAATATAATTATAGGAAAAAAAAATAAAAAAAATAATTTTCCATTCAACCATTCACACACATTTTGGGTTACACTGAATACAATACATACAATCTCACCACACTCTCCCCACTTCCTCCCGGTGTCCTCATTTCCATTCATCCTTCTAAACTACCCCGTCCTGCCTGTGAACTTCCTTTCCGTGTAAATGCTGCCCTTTTAATCTCATGTGGCCAACTGTTCTAAACAGTACGTCTCTGGTTACTGTTCACAAAACAACACTAACCATTTCCACTGATGAAATTTCTCCAGGTCAAGGATTTGGGAGGGTGAGGTGGCCCTCTCTCAGGAAAGCACGAGGTTACAGGTGGAGTCAGAGAGGCAGCATCAGCTTGACCGGGGCTGGAGGACCCTCTTCCAAGATGGGGCACCCCTATGGCCGGTGAGAGAGCAGGGCCTGACCTCTCCACAGGGCTATCTGAGCAGCCCTCCTCCATGGTGGCCCCAAAGGTCAAGGTGGGAGCTGCCTGTCTTGCATGACTCCCCATCATTTCCCTCAGCCTCTGTCACTTCACAGGCCACCATCACGGGGAGCCGACACGAAGCCACACAGGTCAGGAGATGAGGCTCATCCCGGAGGCTGGCCAGCTCAGGTACAGTCCTCTCCTTGGGACAGCATGGTGACAGATCCCAAGAGCAGCCCCAAGTATCTGTCATCCTAATCCTGTTTCCTGAGTCCGCACCTGCCTCATCTACAGAACCTGAGGTTAGGGACCTGGTGGCAGCACTCATCCACCTGCTAAGAGTCAGCTTCAGTCGCTTCCGTTACAGACAGTTGTGCTGTCAAGGTGGTGCCAACGCCCAGATGAAACACTGCATCCTGGCTGCCCCACAACCTCCACGGTCACAGCAGCCACGACGTCGATCCGCCTCATCATGGTTCCTCTTCTTCGTGGGCCCTTCACCAAGCGTGATGCCTCCGGGCGCAGGTCCTTCCTGATAGCATGTCCAAACGACAAGTCTTGCCATCCCGCCTTGTAAGGAGCTGCCTGGTCGTGTTTCTTCAAGGATGGATTTATTCTGGAAGTTCGCGGCATATCCAGTATTCTTCATCAACCTAACTGTTGTTGTTAAGTGCCGTCAAGTCGTAGACGACTCATAGCGACCCTATGAATGAATGTCCTCAACACTTGAGTGACTTTCATCCTTTCTCCAGGTTCATAGGGTTTTCGGAGTCAAGCTATTTCAGAAGTGGATGCCATTCCTGCTTCCAAGCTTGTTTTAATTGGGGAGCTCCACCAAACACTGTCCACCGTGGGTAACCATTAATTGCATTTGACAGTGTCATGGTGTTCAGTATCACAGCAACCACGAGTTACCTCTGTATAGGAAATTGACAGACCAGTGCTGTACCACTTAGAAGAATGTTTGACCAACAATTAAAACCAGGCCTGAGGGCCGCAGATTAAAATCACCCACCTTTGGCTTGGTAGCATCACTTTCTATCCACTAGGCCAGCAGAGCTCTCTTGTTGTTGTTGTTGTTGTTGTTGTTGTTGTTGTTGTTGTTAAGTGTCATCAAGTTGTAGAAGATTCATAGATTAAGTGCTCCAGTTCTTCAGTCTTCTACACACACACACACACACGAGTTGACTGGAAATACCATGACCTGGATCAAGAGCCTTCAAAGCGACACCATTGCTCGCCAGCACTTTAAAGAGGCTTCGTGTGGCGGATTTTCCCACCCATTTCCTGGCCTCTGCTTCTCTGGGCACTGACTGTGGCTACAAGTAAGATGAAATCATCACCAGGTGCAATCTCTGCTCCAGTTCTCAATATGGTGTGTGCTGGTCCAGTCACGAGGATTTTGTTTTCTCTAAGTTGTAACCCATTCTGAAGGCTGTAGCCTTAGGCTCTGTCACAGCAAATAGCCAAGCCCTCTTCATTTTCAGAAGCAAGCGTGGGTTATCCGCCCATCACAGTCATGCATCTATCTTGAATTCCTGGTAGTTCTCTGTCCACACATTGCTGCAAATGTCCTTTAATTATCGTCATTAAATGTTACTTGCATGTGATACTGACCCTGCTTGATACGTCTGCATGCTGTTGGAACGCCTTTGTAATGGGCACAAATCTGGGACGCTTGAGTGAGCGTCACATTAGCTGGTCTTCTTACAGGATGTCCTCATCACCTACCACTAACAGCACTGCACATCAGGGTAGGTGCGGAAATTGTCCTTTTAAAGAATATCTTTCCTCTTCACATTGTCATGCTCGCCACAATCAACACAAACTCCTTGTTGCCAAGTCGGGACGGACTCCAGCAGTAAACCCCACGGGAGGAGCCTGGGCGTCTTTCTCCTGTGAGGAGCTGGTGGGTCTGAACCGTGTGTCTTTGGGTTGGCAGCACACCTCTCTGTTCACTGGGCACAGAGCCCAGCACGGTGAACATATGAACGACCACTGTCAAGGTGACCGCTGTGCTCACTAAAGCCTAGGACATTGATCTTCCTGTGTTCCATTTCATTTTCTTCCAGTTTTCTGAGAACCATACTTTATACCCTCCAAATTCCAACTAGTAGATGTTTGTGGTTATTTCTTCTTGTTTTGAGTCACAAATGAATGTTTTTAAAACTTGACTGCACTCATATCACCCAGGTCAACTCTCCTTGGAGAACACAGCCCTTTCCCATCATATCCTGAGACCTTTCCAGCCTGAGAAAGTCTCACGCTGCACTACTGCACTGCGTGGCCACGTATTAAACACACTCCCACAGCACTGCTGGGCAACGTTCCACTGTCCTGCCCACGAGGTTATTCAGCGTGGTGAGAGTTTAAGGAGTAAACCACCTTCTCCCTGGTCTGGAGGCTCCACTGACACCTGTCTAGCATGAATGATCCTGGTGGCTTCTGCTGGAATAACGTCCAACAACACAGCCACATGCAAATGAGTCCAGCATGGTGAACACACAGTGTCACCACAAAGTCCACAGAAAGTCCACAGCCCTGGAGAACCCACGGGGCAGTTTTTCTCTATTCTCCGGGGTTTCCAGGAGCTGATATCAACTTGATAGCAGTGTTTTTGGAGGGGTCACAGCAGAAGGAGCCCCAAGTCCATGCATTCTTCCCCCTGTTACAAGAGTGAGTGGCCACCCTGAGACCAGAAGAGCTGGATGGTGCCCGGGCACCGATGCAACAGGGTTACAGTAGAGTGGGAGAAAAAATATGTAAGAAAACGTAAAATCATAAAAATATTCCTTAAAAAGAGGAGCAAACGGGGTGGGGGGCTGGGAGAAAAGTGCAACAATGAATGAATGGAATTCCAAAATCTCTGTAGATGTTCATTGAAATAAATGAATGAATGAATTAATAAATAAATAAATAAATAATTTTTTAAAAAGTATGTTCCTTAAAAAGCAAGATTATAGTCTGACACAAGTTGTCCTTCAAGCCAGGAATTAAACGTGACTTTCAAACAACGTTAATTCTGCCATTGTTTGGTGTGGCTCCTGGAAGCCTGTGCTGTGGGACCCTCTCTGACCCGGCGTCCCTCCCACCTGTCTCTGTGCAGGGGCTCACCGAGGCATCACTGGTCACTCCCCCGCTGTTTCTCCTTTGTGGTCCCCAGACTTTTAAGCAAGAGACGTCCTCCCAGAACTGGTCCCTCCTTGCAACCCCAAAACACATTAGACAAAGTCTCACCATCTTGGCCTCAGCGGGGCACCATGGCTTCACGTCCTCCGAGACAGACTTGTTCGTTCTTCTGGCGGTCCACGGGATAGTCAACGCTCTTGGTCTACATGAACATTCACAGGCATCTCCTCGTCATCTTGTTTTTACATGCCACCCAGTCATAGCGACCACGGACAACAGGCCTTCACCCTGTCTATGCTGAGCCGTCCTCATCTCCGACATCCTCAGGTCTATCGCTCCATCACTGTGTCGGTCCACCTGGTTGAGAGTCTTGCTCTCCTTCACCGACCCTCCTCTCTCCAAGCATGATGCCCTTCTCCAAGGAACAGCCTCTCCTAGAAACATGCACAAAGTGTGGGACACAAAGCTTCAACACCTTAACCTCCAAGGAGCGCTCTGGTTGTACTTTCTTCTCTGAGCTTCCTTATTCATTGTCCAATTTTCACACATACTTAAAGCCACTGAAAACATCATGCTTGTGCCAAACAGCAAACAGCCCTGTAAGGTGACCACTAACGAACGCCAAGGACAATCAACCACACAGGTCAGAAGAGAAGCGTTTTCCTAGAAAGAGAGCAGAGAAGGCAGAAAGGGATATGCGAGCAGGATGGAAGTGGGAAACACCGGGAGGGATGGGGAAAGTGCTCCCCTGTTGTGTGGCTTGTAATCAACGTCAGGAAACAAACGCCTATGAAGGGCTGAGAGAAAAACACACTTGCTCTGCAAACGTTCATGAAAATCGCAACAAAAAGTTGAGGGGGAAAGACTGAGTGGCTGTTAGCCTCTCTGTGAACCCAGAGGCACCTCACCTCTTACACGTGTGGGGCCATCACCCCCAGAAAGAACAGCCATGCTTCCCACGTGGGCACAGGCCAGGTGACACTTCAACACGGCCGCACAGGAAGAGAGCAGGTGGGCAGGCGTCTGGGTCCTGAGGTCCAGCCACCATCCGTGTCACTCCTGCCACCCCGAGCATGGTGGGGTGCCATCAAGTCCAGAGCCAGGGGCCACTCTTCCCAAGGGGAAGACCCCACGGGGCTTCCCCGACTCGAACCACTAAGGAAGCAGGTGGTCTCGTTTTTGCCACGGTCCAGCCTGGCTCCCCTGCCTGATACCTCTCAGGCCCTCCTTCTCTGCCCTTTCTCTCTGTGGGATAAAAGCCGGTGCATCCCACCCCCAGGGCTGCGACTTAAGTAAGGGGGCTATGTCTCAACTCAGTCCCTTACAAAAAGTCAGCAGAGCCCAGCCTGGGGGGGTGGTCACATCACCCCGTAACCTCCAAGCCACACAATTCAAGGCAGGGTTCAAGCCTCCAATCGCTCCAGGGAGACTTGGGGTCATCTGGTTTTGGAAAACCACTGAAGCAGTGCTGCTGTGTCCTACAGGGTCGCTGCGTGAGAACCAGCTTCCAGCAGTGGGCATTCAGGGGCTCAGCAGGCACACAGCAGTGAGTGGGCACCTCGGGTCCGGCCCTGTCATACCCCTCTGGGTGTGGCTAACCCCAGCTCTCGACGAGGCACCTGGTTCTGGCAACAGGAGAGAAGGTGCTGTGTGGACGAAGCAGTGGCCACAGGTGACAAAGAGAGGACAGAGGGAGAGGCAGGAAGTGATGCTGCCTGGGCCTGCCAGCGGTCATCTGACTATAAGAGCCAGGACAGTGGGCAGAGCAGGAAAGCGGCCTGTGCAGGTCCAGGCCTGTGTCCTCACTGCCATCACCCCAGCCCCGCATGGCTGTTGGATCGATGGGGTGATGCCTGCAGAGGAGCCAGAGTGGCCTCGTCCAGGTCTAACTGCAGAGCTGGGCACTTTCGAGGGGCCGCAGAGCAGACCAGAGAGAGCCAGCTAATAGATGCAGCTGTTTGCTCCCCGCCCACCCTGGAGTGGGGATCCCCCAGAGGCTGACGTTACTCAAGTGTTTAATGAAGTGGAAGGAGACCACTGCCAGCAAGTCCCCCATCCAGGGAAGCTGGAGACCGGGGCACCTCCAAATACACAGGCTGTCCCCCAGGCTGCAGGGACAGTTCTGCACCCGGTGGGATTCTCGCCCCTGGTGCAGAAGGTGCTCTGAGCCAAAGTCTTTGGATTGTGATGTTGGCAATGAACGCAGAATCCACCATCGGCAGGACAAACCTGCCTCGGAGGGCAGGGGGCCAGGAGTGTTCCCAGGACGGGTCTTGTCGGCTCTGGACATCAAGGTGGAGGCGGATATCACAAGTAGAGGGACAGCAGAAAAGAGGGGCCCCTGAATGACACGGATTGACACAGTGGCTGCTGTGCTGAGGACAGGCCCCGTGACCTGATGGCACTTAACGTGCAGGAGACACAAGTTCAATTCCCAGCCAAGTCACCTCCTCACAGCCACTGTTAGTGGAGGCCCATGTCATACTGGACAGGTTACAACAGTGTCCAGACTACGTAAGACCAGAAGGAAAGGCTTAGTGTCCACTTCCTGAAAAAGCCCACAAAAATCCTGGCCTGGATGGAAGTCAGTGTTTTCTCACATAGAATTCTCTTCCAGCCTCATGGATACTGGCCAGGTGGCAAATCAGAAGACATGCCTATCCCACCACCCCATAGGATGTCACTCAGGTCCATGTTCGAATGGGACCTGGACGAGGTGGCCGGACCACCCCTGTGATGGCTTTAACACTGTCGGGTCCACTCTGACCCCACCCAGTCCCATGCCGTCCTGACCGTTTCTGCTGGCCTCGAGCCCGCTGTGGCAGCCACTGTGTCAGCCCACCTCGTCAACAGCTTCTATTTAACCAAGCCTCTATCTTAAGAGAGCACTGGTGGCCTCACATAAGGAGCTGCACTGCCAACCCAAAGGTAAGTGGTTCAAATTCACCAGCTGCTCCACAGGAAACGATGTGCAGTCTCCTTCCACGAGACTAACAGCCTCTGAAAGCTGGGAGGTCAACCAGGAACTGGCTCCGATGTGACAGCACACAAGACCTTTACCAAGTGTGGTGCCCGTCTCCAGAACTGGCCTGGCCCAGAGCGCACGAGATGAAACCTCACCAACTCTGCTTCTAAGAAGCACTCTGGCCCCACAGCTTCCAGGACAGATTTGTCAGTTGTTTGTCAATCTACGGTACAGTCAACGGTCTGGAACACACCACCATCCAAAGGCACTGGTTCCACTTTGCTCCTCCTTATTCATTGTTTAACTTTCAAATGCATACAAGGTAATTGAAAAACAGCCATGACTTGAACCAGATGCACCTTAATCCTTCAAATGATATCTTTGCTCTCAGGTGCCTTCAAAAAGGTCAACAGACGAACTCCTATCCATCCATTAAAGCCCAGATCTGGACTCACCTCCTCTAGGAAGGCTTCTCTGCCTAAACTCCCACATTGGCCTACCTGCCCAGACACCCTCTTATTCCAGAACAAGTCATACAACTTGAAGTCCTCCTGGCAGCTGGAGCATCCTGGAACCTCGACCATCTCCGGGCCCCGGACACTCAGCTCATGCTCTGACACCTCGCCGCTGCTGCATGACTTCGAGTCAATTCCAGCTCACTGGACAGAGTGGAGCTGCCACAAAGGGCGCCCAAGGCTGTGGCTTTATAGACGTGGGCGCTCCACAGTCCTCCCTCCAGCGGCCACGTGCTGAGCCACTGGGCTTCCAGGGCCCCTCTTCTCACACCGTCCACTGCCCTCCGGTCAGTGCCTGCTCATGGCCGTCTTTATCCTGCTGGAGGACACTGCTTCATGGTTCTCCCACGGAGCAGCTGGTGGGTTCAAACCACAGCTCAACTTGTCAAGTGCTACGCCAGCAGGGCTTCTTTCATGTAGTTGGCACTCACCACATGACCACGGCTGAGTGGACAAGCGCGTGGCCCAGCTCACCACATGACCACGGCTGAGTGGACAAGCGCATGCCCAGCTCATCATGTGACCACGGCTAAGTGGACAAGCGCATGTCCAGCTCACCACATGACCACGGCTGAGTGGACAGGCATGTGGACCAGCTTTACTGCAGGGTCTCAGACTTTGCTCTGAAGCAACTGTCACAGGCTGAATTGTGTCCCTAAAAGTGCACGTCCACCTGACTGGGCTGTGCCTCTCAACAGCTGGCAATTCTGGAGCGACTGACAGTCCCGGGATGGGATGTGATCAGCTGTAGGGGATCAGGGTGGGGGGCAGCACCCTTCCTCAGCTCCAAGCCCCGATCACCTGTGTGGGAGCTGCCCTGGGTGTGGCCTGATTTACCTCTTGTCTTACATGAGATATAAGGACAGAGAAGGTAACAGCCCACAGGGGCCTCAGTGCCACCAAGAAAGAAGACCGGGGGTGACCGGTTCCTGTGCTGAGAACCTCCTAGACTCAAGAGAGGGCCGGTGTCAAGGACTTTTCCCCAGCCGCTGGTGCTGACACCCTGAACCTGGACTGCAGGCCTTCTGAGCTGTGGGGGAACGCATGTTAGACTCTCCCACCTGTGATACTGCTCTCATAGCAGCACTAGAGCCGTAAGTGACAGACAAGAACAGCGTGTCCTGAGGTAGAACTGATGCCAACTCTTGCTACCTTCCACTGTGCCCCAAAGCTGTAAATCTTTACGAAAGGAGACTACCCATCCTCCTCCCACGGAGCAGCTGGTGGGCTTGAACCACCGGCCGTTGGATTATTAGTCCAATACCTAGCGCTCCATCACAGGGCGTATCACAAGGCTGCAGCACTAGATAATCAAGAGAGATGGTCATCACTTGGTGAAATACAGCAGAGGGAGGTGGCCAGGGCCCTGGCCTCCCTAACGGGCTTCCCAGAATCAGACGGAGAACTCCCTGGAGGACGGGGTGTCTGAGACTACACTTGGAAGCTGAAATGAGTTTCCCCTGTCCGAGAGGGAAACATGTTGCAGTAAAGTGTAGGGTCCAACTCAAGTTGGCCAGCTCCACCCGCACTGCAGCCTCCACAGGGGGCAAGGCAGAGTGTGTGAGTGGGGGCCTGAGGGGCTCCCCTGAGCACCCCTGCGACCCCCCTGCTCACCAGTGTACCTGGGGCTAGATCTCTTAGCCTGATGTCCTCTGAAGTCTTCTGTGACCTTGAGGAGCCCACTCCACCCCTGGGCCTGTTTCCCCATCTGACCAATAACCCTTTGTGTTAGTCACTGCCCCTGGGCTCCCTGGCTGTGACCTTAATGCAAACAGGCCTGGTGGCACCGCTGGGCTGTGAAGGAAAAGGCTGGCCGGTCAAACCCACCCAGCATCTTCGGGAAAGAAAGGCGGGGTTCAAGTGGGGTGGCTTTGCTGGGTGAGAGTCCTGAGAGGGCAGAACAAAGCCAGCCTTGCCCAGAGCAGCTGCATACAGCAGGCCACCAGCTCACTCTTTCAGATACACTGCGGCTTGCAGTGGATTCAAACCACCAACCTTCAGGTCTGTAGCCAAGTGGAAACCATCTGAGCCCCTCATATCAAGGCTGCAGGACACAGGAGACTGACCGCCCATGGTTTCCAAGGTTCTAAATCCACCCCACCTTGCTCCCGCTGGGCGCTCATAGACTCAAACAGCTCATCTGTGGTGGCCATTCAAGTGTTTTAACCACGGTGTCACCAGGGACCCTTACCTGTTCCTCAAGATCGGCTTCCAACCAGTTGATTCCAAGCCACGGCTTGCGTGATCAGGTTTCCAGGCCGTAAATCTAACACGTGCAGGCTCATCTCCCACAGTCTGGACAGGGATTCAAACCGCCGCCTTGACGTGAGCATCCCAGCCCTGCGGGGGCCTCTGAGGGCCTCCTGACTGCTCTGTGGCTACTCCTCCACACCAGGCTTCTAGAACCTTCAATCCAAACCATCAGCCTGCAGACCCGGCCCACTCACCCACTCAAGGTCGTTGCCAGAAAGAAGCCAAAGTCGGCGCATGGTGAGGAAGGGCAGGACGGGGGCGCGGGCAGGACGGGGGCGCGGGCAGGACGGGGGCGCGGGCAGGAGGGGGGCGCGGGCAGGACGGGGGCGCAGGCAGGACGGGGGCACCCGCCTGCCCCCAGGCCCGGAGCCTCGAGCCTGTTTGTTTTCCTAGCCACTTCCCTGTTTAAGGCCCCAGCCTGCTCGCGGGCTCCCCCTTCCTTTGTCTGCGCGCCCTCCGCCCCGCGCTCTGACGCACGGGCCACTGGAAAATTCATGAGTTGTCTCTTTTCTCCTCCCGCCCCCCCCTTTCCCAGGCAGCCCCGCGCACAATGTGTCAGCCTCTCCATCCTGATTATCTGGAGACGCCAATTTCAAAGAGACATCTTAATAGTGATGTCAACGAATTAATTAGATGTGTTAATGAGCTAAAAGCAACCCAAATTAAATTAATGCAGTAATAAGCGCAGACAGCAAAATTAGCTCCAATTTCTCTAAATGATTCTGAACTGTACACAACACCTCATCTCGCTAGAACATTACCATCCCCCAAAGCTAATCAAGACCCGGCGCAATTAACTGCTTAATTACAAACAGGCGCGCTTGGGCGTTCACACACACACACACACACACACACACACACACACACACACACGTGTATGCCCACGCGCACGCGCGCACACACAGGCAGGGTGCGGGAGACATCGCCAGTGCCCCCCATTGTTCTAGACGCTCTGCTGGCGAGGGCCCAGGAGCCAGGCTGTCCTAACTGCTGGGGCTCCTGTTCTTGAAGGGTGTGGGGGGTGCCAGGCCAGAGACCAAGTGGTCAAGCCAGGCAGGGAGCAGGGTGCCTGTGGGCATGGCGGAAGGGGAAGCGTGAAAGGAAAGGGAGAGGGGAGAGGAGGGACAGATGAGGAAGGAGGGAGAGGAAGATGAGGAGGAAGGGGGAGAGAGGACAGGAGGGAAGGGGAGGAAGGAGAGAAGGCGATGGAGAAGGGGAGGATGGCGAGGAGGGAGGGGGGGGAGGGCGCAGAGCGAGGAGGGGAGGATGCCCAGTGCTTATTGCTTGCATCAGAATCTGAGTTGCAACTAAAAAGCTAATTGTCCAGGCCGCTGATTTCCCACCAGGCTGGGAGAGCTGTTAATAGCTTCACAAGCGTCTCAGGTATCTGATTAGCTGTAATTGCATCTCGAGACAGCGAAGGCTGAGGACCTGCGTGGAGTGTGGGGAGGGCGGGGAAGGAGGAGTGCAGGGAGTGGCCTGAGTGTGGTGTCAGGGAGGCCAGGTGGGGACCAGGGACAGAAGGCCTGGAGCACAATGGAGCCAGCAGGGCAGGAGGAGGTGAGGGGGCTGTGATGAGAGTGCCCACCACTCAGTCAAGGAAGTGGGCATCTCATCTCGGGGGCCCTGTCTCTCTCCAGGCTCAGCTGTGACATGGCCACCTAGCTGAGCTGAGTGGACCTCCGGGTCCTGGAGCAGAACCTGACCAGTCAGCACTGAGAGCCAAGCCCAGAGCGGCCCCTCGTCTGTAACCTGGAGGGCCCTCCCGTCCTCACCCCTGCAGACGGCCCTCAGTCCATAACCTGGGGGGCCCTCCCGTCCTCACCCCTGCCGACGGCCCAGAGCGGCCAGTGTGAAGGGGAGTTTTGTTCATTTTCTGATCTGGGTCATTGACTGGAGAGTGGGGAGGAACTTTATCTAGGCAACTATGCCAGAGTGCAAGGGGCGGAAGCCCCAGGGGCACGAGTGGGGTCTGGACACACAGCCCACCTCTTTTATGGTCTCTGTCGTCTGACCTTTACCCATCCATTCAAGTTGTACCTGCCCTTGAAGGTCCGCACACACACTCCCCCTGACCCCACGGGGCCAGAGCCCAGGTGACCCCCACTGTCCCTACTCTTGCAGAGCATCCAGGACTGTGAGTGACACGTCCACTAAGGAGAAGACCACAGGCAGGGCCCTGGGACAGGGGCAGGTGGATGCCTGTGAAGGGGGCAGAGGAGTGCTCAGAGGAGGTGTTCCGGGGAGGGGGTGGATGGGCAGCTAGGGTGTCTGAACAACAAGGCTGGGATCTCTTGGGGAGCCACCTCCCACACTCCAAGAGCTCCCTCTGCACCCACATTCACATGAGAACATGGCACCCCAGCAGGCTGAAGCTGCAGACATACGGCATCTCAGAACAGAAGCGGTTCTGTACCCCACTGGGCCTCAGTTTCTAAGCCTGTGAAATGGGTATTCATAAGTCCTGAGTTCATGCTCTAGATCTTCAGGGCCAGGCAAGTCCAGCAGTGTCACTGCCAGGCCGTGAGAGCAGGGGGCCTCCCTCAGGGCTGTGCAGGGCAGCAGCAGGGCCGTGTGCCCCCTCTGGGCAGCAGCAGGCCCACTATACCGATGAGCGAGACCAAGGGCTTCCCCGGCTCCAATGCCAGGGGCCAACCTTTGGATGTTGTTACAGGGTTTTATTTCCCAGCAGAGAGAAGAAAAAAATAGAATTGTTTTGCTCAAACAAAAGCTCCAACGAGCTTTCCACTCCCGACGGGGGTGGGGGTGGGAGTCCCACGGGGTGGGGGCCAGGCAGCAGAGCCACCAGGTGATGAAGAGGGAGGGGCACGCCAGGTCCCTGGGGCCCCTGTCAGGCCTGGGGTGGAATGTCCTGGGAGGCTAGGGCCCCTCCCCTGTTCCCCAGCTTCCTGACCCGGGACAGTGCATGATCTGGGCTGCGCAGTTGTCCACCACCTCCAGTCATGTCATGGGCACGAGTGGGCAGCGACCACCACCCACTGCAGTCTGGCAGAGGGTGGGGCTGGAGAGCACTGGCCGCTGCCCAGCCCACACTGGAGGCGCCCGCTCTGGCACCCTCTTAATTAGGAACTCGCTTCACATTATTTTAATTTGTCTCTGGGGCCCTGGTAGGAAAGTCACGCGATTATTAGTATTATTATTATTTGTCTGGAAACCCCAGCCGCCATTATATAAATTACATATAATTGAATCCATCAGAGGTGGTTTGCTCTCAAATCCTGTTTGCTGTCCCCAACGACCCTCTCCCAAGGGCGTGGCACTTGTTGGAAGGATGGACTGTCCTCCTGGACGCCCCAGCCACTTTGGATGGGGGCTTACAGAGTCCCCGTGGGGGAGAATGGGGAAGAAGGAGGCGTGGGCCTGGTGACCAGACTTTCCAAGGCTGATTGCCTATCCGAGCTGGGTTATCACAACAGTCGGGTGTCCATACGGAGAGGAGCCCACGCGGAGGACCCTGCTTGGAGAAGCCTGTCTGTGGTGACCCTGATGTCCTCTCAGGGAAAACCAGGGAGAATGCAGAGCCCGTGAGGTAGGGGACTGGACGAGGGACGCCCCTCTCATTCTTTCTTCATCTTCCCGTTTTGCTTTTGCTGAAGAGGGAGGCCCTCAGAGATGATGGTGGTCACAACGGGCTCCAGGAGAGCAGACTGCGGACACGCAGGGTGGGGCTCCGTGCTGCTGGACACCGGTCTCTGTGAGGCAGAATCAGTTTGATGGCACGCAACAATAACAATTTTTTTTACATATCTATAAACAAAAACTACTGTCCAGTCAACCTGATACTCCGGGTGACCAGCTGTGTCGGGGGTCCATGCGCCGCAGGGCCTGTGACAGCCACCTCAGTCCACAAGGCAGCTCGCGAGTGCACCCCCAGAGACTGTGGTCAAAGACTGTCGTCAGAGACTGCAGGTCCGCAATGCCTTCCTAACAGTTTCCAGTGGGCGGTTTCTGGAGCAGAGGGTTTTTCCTCCCGTCGCGTTGGGCATAAGCAACAGTCTTCCGGAAGCTTCATCATCTCCCTAAGCAGAAACTCCCAGCCCTCAAGCAACATGCCCTCCCCCACCCCCAGTCCCCTGTTGGGACTGTGTGACACGAATCCGCTGTTGGTGGGCATCTGTCCTCTTTCACATTCGTACAAGTGTGGTCGGACCACGGTGGTCTCGTCCACTTTCCTTCACTCAGCATCATGTCTTCAGGCTTCATCTGTGTCACAGCTGCAGCAGGACCTCAGTTCTCTGAGGGACTTCATTCAACAAGGAACACTGCACTGCACGTGTCCAACCCTGTTGACGGACACTCGGGTCTCCTCTCTCGATGGCTGAGACACATGTGTGGGTAGACCACAGCGCACGTGTCCACCCCTGTGGATGGACACTGGGTGGTGCTCACTTTTTGGTCATTGTACAGGGCCCAGTGGACAAGCAGCAGTCACGGCCTTTGCAGATGCGGGAGGCCTGTGGCCACCCTGTGCTGAGCATCTGTTGATGCCACTTCCCCAGCAGCCTGAATGTCCTTCCCATCCGTCTGTCCGTCATTTTGATCTTTCTCACACTGTGTCATCATCTGTGCGTCATTTGATCATCTCAGTGTGTCGAGCGTCCTCACCGAGCTCTAACGCACCCCACAGACAGTGGTTGAGGGTGAACATCACTATTAAATGCACCAGGACACAAACAGAAGCACGAGTAGCTCCCTGTCTTAAGATCTGTGCTTTCACTTTCTCGACGTTTCTGAAGTGCAGATGGTCTGGCCAGACCACCATCATTTAACCCCGTCTCCCGGCCCCTTGTCCCTTCCCCCAAAAGCTCTGAAGAAAACAATTTGATCTAAAAAGAAATACAATCTGTGCTTCTTATGTTCAGAACCTGACCTGACACATCCCTGAGGCCGGCCTGGACTGTCATCTCAGAGGCCTGCTGACCAGTTCTGAGTCACAGTGACCCTTCTGGACATACTGGAACTGCCCCACAGGGTCTCCAGGCCGCAGTCAATACCAGGCCATGCCACTCCCAGTCCTCCCATGCATGTGGAAGCCAGACAACATGTGAGGAGGACCAAAGGAAACTCAATGCCTTTGATGATAGTTGCACGGCTGAAGGCAGTGAGCACATGACGGACTCCCAGGAGGACAGTCGCCTCCTGCCACCAGGGGGCAGTAAGACACCCTCCCACACAGGCGCCCTCCTGCCACCAGGGGGCAGTAAGACCCTCTCACACAGGCACCCTCCTGCCACCAGGGGGCAGTAAGACACCCTCCCACACAGAGGCCTCCTGCCACCAGGGGGCAGTAAGACCCTCCCACACAGGCACCTCCTGCCACCAGGGGGCAGTAAGACACCCTCCCACACAGGCACCCTCCTGCCACCAGGGGGCGGTAAGACCCTCCCACACAGGCACCTCCTGCCACCAGGGGGCAGTAAGACCCTCTCACACAGAGGCCTCCTGCCACCAGGGGGCAGTAAGACCCTCTCACACAGAGGCCTCCTGCCACCAGGGGGCAGTAAGACCCTCCCACACAGAGACCTCCTGCCACCAGGGGGCAGTAAGACACCCTCCCACACAGAGGCCTCCTGCCACCAGGGGGCAGTAAGACCCTCCCACACAGGGGCCTCCTGCCACCAGGGGGCAGTAAGACCCTCTCACACAGAGGCCTCCTGCCACCAGGGGGCAGTAAGACCCTCCCACACAGGGGCCTCCTGCCACCAGGGGGCAGTAAGACCCTCCCACACAGGGGCCTCCTGCCACCAGGGGGCAGTAAGACCCTCCCACACAGGCGCCTCCTGCCACCAGGGGGCAGTAAGACCCTCCCACACAGGGGCCTCCTGCCACCAGGGGGCGGTAAGACCTCCTCGCACCTGTTATCAGGAGGAACCAGACCCCGAGAATGGCATGGGTCTTGGCAGAGGGTCCTCAGCAGAGAGGAGGGCTTGCAAAGGCTGATTGGCATGGTGGCTGCAAGCATGGGCTCAAACCTGGTGGCAGCTGTGAGGATGGCACCTAACAATTACCAGACTCCTTACGGATGCTGACTGCCACTTCCTTCTTCAACTGGGCAGTTAAACTGCTGGCCTTCCGGTTAGCAGCCAAGCACTTCATCCCTGTGCCACCAGGGCTTCTTACAGCCCATTAGTTCCCCTCCTGAAGACACAGGAGGCTTGACAGCAGACACAAATAGATGCTCATGCACCCACATTCCCTGCAGTGCTATGTACAACAGCCCAAAGGCAGAACCAAGACAGCGTCCATGTGGATGTCAGTGTGTGTCCACCATCAGCTACAGAGACAGGCCCCAGTGTCCATGCGGTGATGACAGTGTGTGTGTCCACCGTCAGTCACAGAGACAAGCCCCAGTGTCCATGCAGTGATGGCAGTGTATATCCACCCTCAGCCATAGAGACAGTCCAGTGTCCATGCGGTGGTGACAGTGTGTGTCCACCCTCAGCCGTAGCAACAGCACAGTGTCCGTGCAGGTGGTAACAGTGTGTGCACCCACCCCCAGCTGTAGCTACAGCCCAGCATCCCTGTGGGTGGTGATGGTGTGTATATCCACTGTCCACAGACCAGCGTCAGTGCAGTGGTGGGGACACTTGAGGTGGTCTGTGCACACCTCAGTTAACTGATGGGAGTCCTGCGTCAGGCTGTGACAGGTGAGCACAGGCTGCTGAGTGAGAGAAGTCAGTCCCACAGGCCATCAGTGCATGATTCCACAAGTCAAATACCCATACAAGGGGAATCGGCAGACAGAACGCAGGCTGGTGGTTGTGCGGGGCCAGGAGTCCCAGGCAAGTGGAGAATGATTGAAGATGGGCTCTGGGTTCCTTCCTGGGACAAAAAATGTTCTGAAATTAGATGGTGGGGACAGTTGCCCAACTGTGGATATTCTAACAGCAGATGATCTGTACTTTGTGAGAAAGGATTGGACTGTATGTAGATCACATCTCAACAAAAGCCAGGCCAAATCCATCACTGTCAAGTGGATTCTGAGCCCATTCAGCCACCCCCGGGTCTCCCAGGCCACAGACCAACACCTGCAGACTCCCTGTCTTCCTCCTGGGAAGCAGCTGGTGGTCTCCAAGCACCAACCTTCAGCTAACAGCCCGACACACTACGCCATCTTCTGTCTCTGCAAAGGTCATCAGAAAATTTACATGAAAATGCAGATCTTGGAGATATTTTGAGTTCTATTCCAAACAGACACAATAACTTGAATATTATAGTAAATCAAGTCACATGAATTTGTTTTGGAGTTTGTTTCTCAGGGCGCAGAGACAGTCTGTTTATATGAAGGAGCTCCGTGGCATGGCGTATAACATGTCCAACTTCTAACTAACATCAGCAGTTCTGGACAGACCCCTCCACGCAGACTGACAGCTCAGAAACCCACGGAGGGTGGTCACCATGAGCCACAATCAGCTTGGAGAGTGGGCCCCTCTTGTCTATGGAGTGTGCAGTCACAAGACAGAAAAGTTTCAGATATTTCAAGAATGACCCGCAAGGCACAGTTACGCAGAGTGCACGCATGCCGTCAGGAAGCCAAGCAGACGGACTCGCTTGCCTCAGAGCTGCCACCCACCTCCTTCAGTAGGAAAAACCCGAAAACAGTATCCGTGAGAAGCAATAAATAAGGTCTGTCTGTGAGTAAACAGGGGCCCAGGGCAGAGGGTGCAGAGTGCAGCTTTGTCCTCACTCCCCGTGCCCAGTGGGTAGTAAGTGCTCAGATAACAGCAGTAACACCCACCGTCACGCCCTGGCCACCTCGCCCTCCTCGCCCTCCCCAGTCACACGCCCCCCTCCCCCGCCAGCTCTGGGCCTCAGCTGACCCTGGGCCCCCTCCTGGTCCAGTCTCCCTCCCCACCCCCACCCCCAGCCTGGAGCTGGCAGCATCACGTGAGCGCGTCCTCAAGTTGTAAAGTAACCTGTCACACGCACCACCTCTTTGCACCCAAAATGTTCTCTGATCTGTGTAAACTGCACTCGGTGCTGCGCGCTTGATATTAATATTTTTTGTTCGTGTGTCGGGTTCGGCAGGATCTAATTAAAGGAGTGTTTCCCGCGTATCCGGGGTGTTTGAACAATTCCGCAGAGCAGACAATGCAAGCTGTTGACCTGCACGATAAACTGCTTTAGGGGCCTGTGAGTCGGGCGGGTGTGTACACAGGCGCGTGTGTGAGTGGGCGGGTGGTCTTCCCGGGAGTGAGTGACGGCAACACCTCTGCACACGCATGTAGGGACGAGGCCCCTGCCACGACCCCGGCCCCGTCCTCTCCTGGTATGTCTGCCCTCGGCCCTGTGACCCCATGGAGCAGGTGGGGCAGTTGAGGCCCTTGGAGGTGAAAAGCAGAGCTCAGACCTGCCTCCCCACCTCTGGGGCACGTGGGCCTGGGCTGGGGGAGGGGGGACTCGATGATGCTTCAGACAGCCTGCACAGAGAGGTAGACGGCTTGTCTCCACATCACAGTGATTGGTGGCTGGGCTGGGCCCTTCTGGACCCCTCGGGTCCCATCCTGGTCTTTGAAGGGACTCACTTAAGCCGTTGGACCCCAGAAATAAATAGTCCTCAGACCCAGATGACTGACCGGGAGTAGTGGGGGGAGCCTGCAGGTCCCTGCACGGGAAACAGCGCTCCCACCAGGCCGAGATCAGCCTGAAATAACAAGGCCCCTGTCCCACCATGCAGTAGGGACGGTGCCATGGCTGCCTTTGCTGTCACCCCTCCAGGGACCCCCAGTGTCCTGCGCTGTGCACCCCTCCAGCTCAGCACCCACACCCTGACAGCCCGCTGCTCTGCCACACGCTGTGAAGAGGCCAGTGGTGCTGCGGATGAGGGGTCCCAGGTACCCCAGAGCCTGCGCCAGTTCAAAGGCAGAGACCACCTGAAGCAGTGAGTCCGCGGGGCGTGGGCAGCTGGGCTACGCAGGCCTGTGCGCGCATCTTCGAGGCATGCGGGCGGGTGGACAATGTGTGCTGGGCTGGGCTGCAAGCTGGGCACAGAGGCACCCAGGAGCCCGGTGCACCCGCCCACCCACCGCCCCACCCACCTGCTGCCCGCCTGGCCTGTGCCCGCTGCCCACCTGCCCACCACCCCACCCACCTGCTGCCCGTCCGCGAGCTGTTTAGGAACCACCACAGCTCCACTTGCCAGCCGCTCGCTTCCAGCCCGGGAAGGAGGACCCAGTGCGGATGGAACCTGAGGCCACGCCTCTCCTGGCCACGCCTTCCCCTGACCACGCCTATTCAGGCCTCGCCTTCCAGGGTCACGCCTTCCCCAGGCCCCGCCCCACCCAGTCCCACCTCTCTATGGTTGCCAGGCGCTTCAGGTCAAGTGTGAGAAGTGGAGGCCACCTTGAGGACAGTCATCTGGTGCCTTGCACACACACAGAACAAAGCCTCCCACTAGCCGTGGGCACTGTCACAGTCATGGCGCTAGGTCGTCCTGCTGAGGGTCTATGTCCTACTGCACCAAGCATGGTGTCCTCCCAGAGGCTGGCCTGGCCCCTCCTGAGGATGCGTCCACAGCTTTGATCTCCCGTCCCCACTTCCAAAGAGCATCCTGGCTGCGTTCCTGCAACTTGGTTTGTCACAGTCCAGTGAGCACTTTACTGGCTACCACGACTGACCTGTGTTCTCCAGAAACTGTGCCCAGAGCGCCACCCCAATACCTGAAAAGGAAACAGGTCTGCCGGTCAGGATGGGGTCACTGGAGGAGGGCCAGTTCCTACCCCACCAGAACGTGTCCCTTTAGAAGAGGAGAGACAAATTCACGAAGGAAGGTCACTCTTGAGTGACCACAGAGGCAGAGACTGGGGTGACCACAGCCAAAGACCCCTCAGGGCAGTCCACACCTGGACGAGCCAAGGAAGCCTTGCTTGGACACTGCCTGGCCTAGCTTCAGCCTCTCTGCCTGTGGAAGTCCTTAGAAACAAGGATGTCTCTACCTCGACCTCGCTTACTTTGGGTGTCCCCAGAAGGGATCAGTCCCCGGAGAAGGATATCAGGCCTGGTAAAGCAGAGACTCAGGGAGGAGAAGAAGACCGTCACCACGGTGCTCTGACAGCAGCTGCAGCAATGGGCTCAAAGAGGCCCGAGGTCAGCACAAGCAGGGCCAGGCAGCGTTTGGGGGGGGGGGCACTAAGAGTTGGAACTAACTGGACCTTATGAAGAAGAGTGTGTGGTCAGGATTAGATGAAGACTCATCAACAGTCTGTATCATGCAAATAACAATCTTGCTCACTGAAAGAGAGGACTTGAGGCACTTGTTGCAGAAGATCAAGGACTACAGCCTTCAATATGGATTGCTTCTCAACATCAAGAAAACAAAAGTCCTCACCACTGGGCCAATAGGCAACACCATGATAAATGGAGAAAAGATTGAAATTGTCAGTGATTTCTTCCAACATAGGTCTACAAGTTGGTTCCTTGGTTCCTGCATCAGGAGATCAGGAAACATAATTTTGAAAAAGTCTGCAGTCGAGACCTCCTCAAAGTCCTGGAGAACAATGATGTCAGTTTAAAGGTGGATGGATGGATGGATGGATGGATAGGTAAGTGGGCAGATGGGTGGATGGGTAGGTGTATGGATGGGTGGATAATAGAAGGATGGTGGATGTCTAGGTGGGTGGATAATGGAAAGAATGGTGGACAGATGGCTGGGTAGGTCGATGGATAAGTGTATGGGTAGATGAATGAATGAATGGATAATGGAAGGATGGGTGGGTAGGTGGATAGATGGGTGAATGAATAGGTGGATGGAGGGGTAATGGAAGAATGGGGAGGTGAGTGGATGGACGTATAATGGAAAGACGGTTGAATAGATGGATAGGTAGGTGGATGAATGAATGGATAATGGAAGAATGTGTGGGAAGGTGGATGGATAGAAAGGTGAATGGGTAGGTATATGAATGGGTGGATAATAGAAGGATGTGTGGATAGGCAAATGGATGCATGAATGGATAGGTGAAGGGATAGGTGGGTGGATAAGTGGAGGAGTAGGTGGGTGAATAGATAGATGGGTGGTTAGATGGATAACTCATTGGATGAATGAATTTGTGTGAGCAGATGTTGGATACATGGATGACGGATGGATGGATGGATGGATGGATGAAGGATGGATGGATGAAGGATGGATGGATGAAGGATGGATGGATGGATGGATGGATGAAGGATGGATGGATGGATGGATGGATGGATGGATGAAGGATGGATGGATGAAGGATGGATGGATGGATGAAGGATGGATGGATGGATGGATGGATGGATGGATGGATGGATGGTGGCTGGGTGGATGGATGGATGGATGGGTGGATGGGTGGATGGATGGATGGGTGGGTGGGTGGATAGAGGATGGATGGTGGATGGATGGATGGATGGATGGATGGATGTTGGATAGATGGTGGATGGCTGTTGGTAGATGGAAGAATGATTAACAGATAGGTAAAAGCCAAGTGTGTGGTGGACACCACACTGTTTCAGAGCACTGGTGGTGGGCCTCTAAAGCCATTAGCCTCAGTTTATGAATAAGGATCAAGCTGCAGTCGGGACTACAGGTCCTCCCAGGAGGCCAGGTCTTCTTCATGGGTTCTGCTGCCTCTTTGAGGTGGACGCTGCCCTGGAACAGGAGACACAAGTGCATCAGCACATCAGAACCACACAGACACCCAGTGACCACTCGGACCCCAGAGCCACATTGACCACATGGACCCCCAGTGACCACACAGAACCCCCATGATCTCATGGACCCCCCCAGTGACCACACAGAATCCCCGTGACCACACAGAATCCCCGTGACTACACGGACCTGCAGAACCACACAAACCTCCAGTGACCAGAGACCCCCAGTGACAACAGAGACCCCCAGAGACCACATGGACCCACAGCGACCTCAGTTATGGAAGGTGGGCTCAGACAGCTCTGTCCACATCCACAGAGAGGAGGGGCTGGGGCACCTGGCCCTTGGGGGCCACCTGCTCCCCATTGTCCAAGGCCCCTGACAGCTCGAGCTGCTCGAGAGGAGCCTGGAAGCACGTGGGGGCAGTGCAGGCGGGAGGAGGCCTGTGCAACCTGCACTCCAGCCCGAGGTAATTAAAGTGCATCGTGACATAGAAGTTTGTAATTAAACACTTGAGCTTCATCAGGCTCTCAGCATGGTGCCTGATGAATTAATTACAGGGACACCAGACACATGGGTGTGTGCTCCCCACCAACAGTGGAGGAGTGTCCAGAGCCTTCATATGAGGGTACAGTGTGAGGGGCCAGGCCCAGCTCCCACCCTGCCCTCCGCCCATAGCCCTTCTGAGGCCCTGCAGACCCAGGATCTGCCACCCACCCACCCAAAGTGCCTACAGCAGGGATGGCCAAGCGCTCTGGACCCAAACTCCAGAAATCCACAAACCATCCTCGACGTGTAGTGAGCCCCCCATCCCTGGGAGCAACCAGGTCCAGGCTCGGCGCACTCCTCAACCTCACAACCAACCCCCACTTTGATCACTGACCTCTCACCCCAATCTCCCTCCTCCTCCTGTCCTCACACAAGTCCTGCCCTGCTCCTGAGACTCTGACTCTCCTCTGCCAGCCCAGCGGCCAGCCCTGTCTCCTCCACCCAGTGAGGGCCCCCTGCTTCCCCTCTCGCCACTCCCAGACCACTCCCTGGCAGCAGCTCCTCAGGCCCAGAGCCAATAAGAATGAGAAGTCAGCTCACCTCTAAGGTCTTCCTGCCCAGCACCCCAGGAAATCCATGAGAAAGCCTTCATCACACGCGGAGGGACCTCTGGCCCCTGGCCAGCACCTCCTGCTGCCCAGGTCTCAAAGACTCCAGGAAATGATCACAGCTCAGAGGACACAGGACAGGACGGAGTGTGGGGTCCTGGGGACATTAGGGGACAGTGAATGAAACCCAGAAAGGATGTAGAGTTGGTTCAGCACCTTCGGTGACCTGTTTGCTGTTGTTGGGTGCCATCGCATCAGTGCTGGCCGATAATTACTGCGTGATACGGCAGCACTGGCCCACGGGGGTCCCAATGCTGCCATCTTCACAGAAGCAGCTCAGCGGGGCCCCTGCGTGGGCTGAACTGTGGACCTCTCTGTTAACAGCCAGAAGATTACTCATTACAGCCACTATGTAATATCGGACATTTCCAGGGAGGGAAAGGAAGAGCGGAGTGCGGGAGGTCCCCAGAATACAGAAGCTATCCTCTGTCTCTGCACCTTCACTATAAACCATCTGTAAAACATCTCTGAAAGCAAATCTAGCCCTGAAACCTAATCACTAAAACAAACATTTGTTTGAATAAGAAAGAGAGGGCACAGGTGTGTGAAAGGACCAGGCAAGTGTAGGGGTATCAGGACCCTTCACACACAGTCCCACCTCTGCCTGGTGCAAAAGCAGGGTCCCTGGTCACTGAGATGTTTACAGAGGAGACAGTGCAGGGGAGTACACAGGCCTAGCGCAGAAGCTGCTCACTGGGGCCCAGCCAGAACCTGCTTTGTTGGGCAGATGCATTATTCACTTTCAACAAGAGGCCTCATTTGTTCTCAGGTCCTCCTCACCCCTCACTCTCCTTCCACCCTGCCCTCCCTCCTGGTGCTGTCCGTCTCGGGGCCTTCGCACCTGCAGCTGACCCCTTCCCACTGATGTACGTCCCTCTCCCCACTGCCCAGCTCCCTTGCCCTCTGGCCCATGGAAGCACCTGTGTCTGCTGGGTGCACTCCTGGGCAGAGGGAGGAGGGCAGGACAGGCTGAAGACTTCCCATCTCCACCCAGGGCTGGAGCCAAGCGCTGGAGAGGCTGCTCAGCTCACCTTGTACTCCAAGTCCCAGAGTGCAGGTCCTCAGGAAGCCCTGAACCCAAAGTCCCAGAGCACAGGCTACCTGGAAACCCTGTATCCCAACTATCAGAGCACAGGGCTGCAGGAAACCTACACCCCAAGTCTAAGAGCACAGGCCTGCAGGAAACCTGCACCCTGAGTTCCAGAGGCCAGACCAGCAGGAAGTCCATTGACATCTTAGCATCATTCAACCCATCTCCCCCAAATGACCTCTGTACCCCAACTCTATGTAATCTTGGGAAGCCCCATCACCCCTCTGTGTCTGAACTTCCACTTTCCTACAGTGGGGACCCTGGTCCCATCCAGAAGACAGCTCTGGCAGCTCAGCTGACCTGGCCATCACCTCCCCAGGAGAGCATCACCATGCCCCTCACAGACCAGGGGTAAAGCATGACGCGGGATTTCTCCAGGGACCTGCAACTGGTACCCACTGCAATGCAGGCTGGGAAACTGAGGCAAGAGAGCAGAAAGAGCCACACAGGGTGAGCTGTGACTCTCTCCTCATTCATGTGCCATGAAAGCTCACACAGAAAGAGTGCACGCACATACACACAGAGAGTGCACGCACATACACTCACACACAGAGAATGCACACACATACACTCACACACAGAGAGTGCACGCACATACACTCACACAGAGAGTGCACGCACATACACACAGAGAGTGCACGCACATACTCTCACTCACACAGAGTGCATGCACATACACACACAGAGAGTGCACGCACATACACTCACACACAGAGAGAGTGCACGCACATACACTCACACA
>NW_006399830.1:962993-970255 GCF_000299155.1 Elephantulus edwardii
AGAGAGAGTGCACGCACATACACTCAGCATGCACACACGCACACACACACAGAGTGCACGCACACACACACAGAGTGCACGCACATACACACAGAGTGCACGCACATACACTCACACAGAGCATGCACGAGGATACACACTCTCACTAAGCCTACATACACATGCTCACACACCCCATGAACAGACACGTACTTACACACACACAAACACACAGAGTGCACACACACGCTCTTACACAGGATGCATACACACACATGTTCACACACAGGACACATGCAAGCTCACATACAGTGTACACACACATACTTACAAACACAGTGCACACACACTCTTACAGAGTGCACACACCATACACATGCACACATGTGCTCACACAGTGAACACACACATACTCACAACATGCACACACACATGCTCACACACAGGTTGGACACACAGAGTGTGCATGCATACATGTGCTCACACACAGAGTAAACACACAGCACACAGCATTCATGTTCACACACAGATTGGATACACACAGCATGCATACACACAGGTCTCTCACACACATGCTCACATACAGCGTGCACATACACAGCACACATGGACATGTCTGCTTATAAATTCATGACCACATATGGGCGTGCACACCTGGACTGTGGGAGACCCAGATCCTGAGGTCAGGATCTTCACTGCTGACAGTGACGTGTGCAAAGTCAAGTGTGTGATGTGTGTTACAGTCCTGTGCACAGTGCTTCTGTACATGCATGCTGCATGGTGTCTGAGTTGGTGGGTTCAGGGCTCGGTGTGGACCAAGAGGTAGGCAGTCAAACCTGCCAGCAGCGGCTCAGTGGGGACCTGCCCTCTAGAGACCGTTGTTGTTAGGTGTAACTCACAGTGATGAGGACCACAGAGGAGACCCTCCCAGGTCCTGCACGCTCCTCCCTTTGCCGCCATGTGGCCTGAGCTTTGCACATGCAGGAGTAGAGCAGGGGCTGATCTCAGCGTCTCCGCAGCCCGACTCCACGGTGCCAAAGGAAACTGAGGCCTAGTGGGAGGAGGCCTGGTTCAGCCATTTTAGAAACTTGCATTGGGGACTGAGAGAGCTCTGGGCCTCAGCCTTCCTGGCCAGGTGTGGAAAGGCAGGCAGGTGAGTGGCCCAGCTGGTGGGCAGATGCCACAGGACACAGTCGATGTCTTGTGGGAGAGCAAGGCCCCAGGTAACCCCTGGGGAAGTCAGTGAAGCCACAGGCCAGTCAGTCTGGCTTTCAGAGGGGAAACTGAGGCACAGAACAGCCACCAGGGTCAGGCTGGTCGCAGAGTGCTCTTACCTGGCCCATCTTCTCCCACCTCCAATGCTGCCTTGATGACAGGAAGAAGCCTGGCCCAGCAGTGGCTGTGTCCCCACCCTGGCCTCACCCTGCCCCAACCCCCGAGGAACAATTTACCTTTAGGAGCTGCTCCAAGATATTAATTAAGATAAATCTACCTCAATTTTGAGATTCTCTTATTGTGTAATTTATCAAAATTATGTTAATTATTTCTGTAGGGCAGCAAAATGATTACCTCTTTTGTGTCTGATTTGTATTAATATTCATAATTTAATAATTCAGCGTCCCGCCATCTGGCCCGGGAGCAGGGCCTCTCCTCCCTCTGTCCGAGCCAGGCTGGCGCTGCCATCCCTTGCGGGGTCCCTGGGGCACCCAGCCCCCACGCCTCCCCATGGCTCAGCCGGGGGACACTGGCGCCGCGGCCCAGGCCCACCCTCTCCCACTCCCCATGGACCCCCACCCTGTGGCCGGCGTCCAGGTACGCGCCCAGGTACGCACTCTGCACACCCTGCTTGGCAGGTGAGCAAGCTGAACTGACATTTTCCACACTCTGCGAGTTTTACACTGTAATTTGACATAATTAATGCCTACATTACTGCTGATAATTTAGCTAGTTAATTAAACTCGGAGGAGATAATTAAGGAAGGGCTACTGCTTGGATTGCTAATTGTTTTTGTCATTATTTCAGGGGGCCGACAGCTGCCGGCTGAGTCATCCTGTTTTGTCAGCTGATGGGTCATGTGATACAGGGGTCCCCCAAGGCCCCCCACGTCCAGGGAGGGAGGCATGCAGCCGGCTACCTGGCTGCCTCCTGGAGCCCAGCCAAGCACAGTGGATGCTGGTGGCCTGGGCCTCTCAGCTCCGCCTGTGATGCTGACAGCCACCCTCAGGGCCAGCCTGGGGTCACAAGGAGGTCAGCCAAAGGGAGCAGAGGGAGGAAGGGGTACCCTCAACCCCAGCAGCCAGGCCCCAAGAGATCACGGCTGTTGAGCAGTGGTCAGATATGAGGTCGGGCTTCCTGGGCTGGCTGGAAGTCAAAATGTGTTATTCTATGGGGGGAGAAAAATGACAAAGAGACTAGGAAGAGAGAGATAAACAAATCACATGAGAGAGAGACAGACGGAGAGTGTCAGAAACACAGAAAGACAGAAACAGAGACAGACACAGAGCAAGACCCGCGGACAGAAAGAGATACAAAGACAGTGAGTGGGACAGGCAAACAGACAATGAGAGAGACAGGGAGCGGCTGTCCCTCCACCCTTCCAAGCATGATGTCCCTCTCCAAAGACTGGTTCCTCCTTGCAACATGCCCAAAGTATATCAGATGAAGCCTCAGAATCCTTGCCTCCAAGGGACAGCCTGGCTTCACCCTCTCCAGGACGAACCTGTTTATTAGTCTCCTGGCAGTCCATGGTATATTCAATACTCTTCTCCAGCACCACAACTCAAAAGCATCAATTCTCTTTCTATCATTCCTAGTCATTGTCCAGCTCTCTGACGCATAGCAAGTAATTGTGAAGACTATTACCTGGATCAAGTGCACCTTAGTCTCCAGACTGACATCGTTGCTTTTCAGTACTCTGGAGAGCTCTCTGACCACCGACTTTCCCAATGCAATTTGTCTCTTGATTTCCTGGCTGCTAGTACCAAGATTATGATTGTGGAACCAAGCAAACTAAAGCTGTTAACAATCTCAATTTCTTCACCATCTATCATAATGCTGCCAATCGGCCCAGTGGGACAATTTTTGTCTTCTTGATGTTGAGCTTTAATCTGTATTGGCAGCTGCAGTCCTTGACCTTTTGCAGCAAGAGCTTCAGGTCCTTCTCCGTTTCAACAAGCAGAGTTTTGTCATCTTTATAACACAGATTGCTGATGAGTCTTCTTCCAGTCCTGATGCCACATTCCTCCTCATAGAGCCCAGCCTCCCAGATAATCTGTTCTGCATATACATGGAAAAGGGATGGACATAAGACACATCCCTGGCGTATGCCCTTCCCAATTTTGAACCATGCAGTGTTACCTTGCTCTGTTCTGACAACTGCCTCCTGGTCCAAGTATAGGTTTTACATAAGCACAATCAAGTGTCCTGGGATTCCCATTCTTTTCAGAGTCAGCCACAGTTTGTTATGATCCACAGAGTCAAATGCCTTTGCATAGTCAATGAAACACAGATAGACATTCCTCTGTACTCTTTTCTTTCAGCCAAGATCTATCTACCATCAGCTACAATATCCCTAGTACCATGGTCTCTTCTAAACCCAGCCTGCACTTCTGGTAGTTCTCTGTTGATGTGCTGTTCCAGTCATTTCTTATAAAAAATATTTGCAATAAATAAATCATTGAATGTACAGAATTCTATCATTCTATGACCAGGTTCATTTCTGTCACTTAGCTCATGTTTTCCAACTACTGATCCTTCTTCCCTATTCCCGACTTTTTACTCCAGTCACTCATTATTATCAGTGCATCTTGATAGCATGTTTGATCGATTTCTGACTGCAAACGGTGGTGGAGACCTTCTATTTCCTCCTCTTTGGCTCTAGTTGTTGGTGCATATATTTGAATGATAGTGGTATTTGCTGGATTTCCTTGTTTGTATATGTATATTATCCATAAAAATAACTAAAAGATAGAGAGATCATAACATTCTGATCAGTGGTATAGTGTGGTGAACCCTGGAATCATAATGTGGAGTGGAAGAAACCAGACATAAAGAGACAAACACTGGTGAGTTCTGGTGGCCTAGTGGCAAAAAGCTACACTGCAATCCCAGAGGTGTGCGGTTCAAATCCACCAGATGCTTTGCTAGAGAAGGAGGAACAATCTCCTATACCAGTCAAATCTGATTTGATGGTACACACACACACACACACACAAATGATAAAAATAAAATAAATTTTTTTAAAAAGACAAACACTGCATGATCCCATTGATATGAACCGTCAAGGGCAAATTCAGAGCAAAGCGATGTAGATGTTTGGTGGCCAATAATGGGAAAGGAGTTACTGCTGGAGGGGAACTGAATTTCCACTTGCAGAGACTGAAAGCTTTCGTAATGGATGGTCCGAAGGCTGAACAACAATGTGAAGTAACTGGTTGGTTAACTCCTCGACCCCGTGTGCACCGTAGCCAAGGGCACTGCTGTGTTAGGCCCCTTGCTATGGTCTCTGTGTCCATTTGCCCTGGCCACGGTTTTCCTCTTTCTCACCGACCCTCCACCTCTCTCCAAACACGATGTCCTTTCCTGGGAGCTGGTCCTCCCGACAGCCTACTGAACATACGTGATATGAATTCATCATCCTTGCTTCTAGGGAGCATTCCAGCTGCACCCCCTCCACGACCTGTCGGCGTGCCCTTGCCTTACATACTTACTTAACCAGATTAACACTGGGGAGCAGGCGCGGGAAAGGCCAGGTTGGACATTGCTAAGTACAAATTCAAATTCAAAAGATAATGTGGGCTCGAGCACTGGTGGAGTTGAAGGAAGAAGTCCAGGCTGGAGGTGTCTGTGAACAATGCGGCTCCAAGAACAGGTGGCCGTGAACCAGCAAATGGGTGCAGCGCAGAGGCCTTGTCCTGCCGTGCCCAAGAACCTGCAGAGAAGCTTCCCAGCCAATTTACGCCCATTCCAAAGAAAAGGGATCCAACAAAATGAAAAACGGCTTCAACAATGGTCGAGGAGTGCTGAGGCAGCCTTGGCAGCATGGCCCGTGGGCCGCCAACGGCTGTGGCCCCAACAGCTGGAGTCCACCAGCAACGCCCTGGAGAAAGGTGGACAGTCACCTCTAGAGCCCAACAGAGGGTCAGGTTTGAGTCAGTTGTGACTCGATGGCAATAGACGATGATCATTGTAATCATCAGATCACATGCACCTAAGATTTACTAACGGTTATGAAAAATGGTAGTACATCCACAAGGAATTGCTGGATTAGGACGAGGCCACGGAAGAAGTGTTGTTGTCGATATCAAATGGATCTTGGCTGAAACACAATCTACCAGAAAGATGTTTCCTTAAAACAACTTTGAGATACCATCTCACCCAGCAATAACAGGAAAGTTCAACAGGGCAGCAAACAACAAATGCTGGCGAGGTTGTGGGGAGACTGGAACCATTTATTCAACGCTGGTGGGAGTGTCAAATGCTGCAACCACTAGGGAAGACAGTCTGGCGCTTTCTCAAAAAGTTGGAAATAGAAATACCATTTGACTCAGCAATTCCACTCCTAGGAATATACCCTAAAAAAAACAGAGTCACAACTCAGACAGATGTATGCACACCCATGTTTATTGCTGCATTATTCACAATAGCAAAGAGATGGAAGCAAACCAACTGCCTTTCAACAAACAAATGGATAGGTAAACTATGGTATATTCACACAGAACCCAACTATGCAGCACTGAAAAGCAACGATCTCATAAAAACAACGATCTCATAACATGGGTGAACCTAGAGGACATTATGCTGAGTGAAATATCTGTCACAAAAGGACAAATACTGCATAAAACCATTGTTATAAAGCAGGACCGACATGAGGGCTGAGGAGAAACTAGGAAAAGAGGTGATATATGGTGAACACTGCATTAGAACAGATGAAGGAAAGAGCTGTTTAAAAGATATATATGATCAGGCATTATTTGTATGACTACCAGCCAGAATAAGAGGTGCATTGCAAAGTGGGCTGGGGAAGGGGGAGCAAGGAGGGAGGAAATTGTGCAAAAATGATTGAATATTAAAAAAAAAAAGAAAGTGAACTGGAGGAGGGAGAAGGGTGGAAAACATGCAAAAATGATTGAATGAAAATCCAGATTTTCTGTAAACTTTTGTTAAAATCACAGTTTAAAAAACATTTGCTTGTGTTTTATTGACTATGCAAATTCACTCTATTGTGTGGATCATAAACAATTATGGATAACATCAAGAAGAACAGGGATTCTGGAACATTGAATTGTGCTCATGTAGAATTTGTACATAGACCAAGAAGCAGTTGTTCAAACACAACAAAGGGCTATTTCCTGGTTCACAGTGAGGAGAAGTGTGTGTGAGAGCTGTGTCTTTTTTTTAATTATTATTATTATTTTTTGTGCATGTACCGTCAAATCAGATCTGACTGGTACAGGAGGAAATTGTCGCTCCTTCTCCAGCAGAGCATCTGGTGGATTTGAACTGGAGAGCTGTGTCTTTTCACCACGCCAGTCAATCTGTAGGGAACTCTGCTGGCCCAATGAGCAGAGAGCTGCATGCCCGCCCGAAGGCAGATGGCTCCAATCCATCAACTGCTCACAGGAAAAAGACGGGCAATCTCCTCCTGTACAATTTACATCTCTGAAAATATGCTGGAGAATCAGCTATGAGTCAGTTCTGACTCAATAGCCGTGAGAGTTTTTCAGATTCAATCTGTATGTGGTGTAAATCATCTGAGAAAATGAACGATCTGAAGAGGAATGTGGCTTCAGGTTTGGAAGAAGACTCATCAACAACCTGCGTTATGCAGAGGACACAGCCTTGCTGGGGAAAGTGAAAACTTGAAGCACGTACTGACCAAAGAGAAGAGAAATATCAAAAACTACCTCTCGCCATTAAGACAGGCAAGGTCCTCTGCATACCATTCATCAGCTGACGAGGAAGGAGGGCCAAAGAGGACTCCCTGTCCTGGAAGGACAGCATTGTCAAGTATTCTGAGGATCCCACGGGCTGCCAGGACAGACTCCTTTCGGAAGGAGCATGGTTGGTGCTCCCGGAAGTGAGAGTGTGAGGCTTCATCTCCCATGCTTGGGTGCCGTCAGCACAGGGACCAGTGCTGGAGGACATCATAGTCCTAAATAGAGAGTGAGCAAAAAAGAGGAAGATTCTGGAGAGATGGTCGGAGAGGCTGCCTCTCAGCAGGGAGGGAGAGGCTGGGGGGCAGACTGGGAGGGGGAATCTGGGCAGGGAAGGCTGAGAGGGGG
>NW_006399830.1:977945-990172 GCF_000299155.1 Elephantulus edwardii
CAGAGGACCCCCCAGGCTGCCTCAGAGGACCCCCCAGGCTGCCCAGAGGACCCCCCAGGCTGCCCCAGAGGACCCCCCAGGCTGCCCAGAGGATGCCCCAGAGGACCCCCTAGGCTGCCTCAGAGGACCCCCCAGCTGCCCAAAGGACCGCCCAGACTGCCCCAGAGGACGCCCCAGGCTGCCCAGAGGATGCCCCAGGCTGCCCAGAGGACCCCCCAGGCTGCCCAGAGGACCCCCCAGGCTGCCCAGAGGACCCCCCAGCTGCCCAGAGGACCCCCCAGGCTGCCCAGAGGACCCCCCAGGCTGCCCAGAGGACCCCCAGGCTGCCCCAGAGGACGCCCCAGGCTGCCTCAGAGGACGCCCCAGGCTGCCTCAGAGGACCCCCCAGGCTGCCCCAGAGGACACCCCAGGCTGCCTCAGAGGACGCCCCAGGCTGCCCAGAGGACGCCCCAGGCTGCCTCAGAGGACCCCCCAGGCTGCCCCAGAGGACGCCCCAGGCTGCCCCAGAGGACGCCCCAGGCTGCCTCAGAGGACGTCCCAGGCTGCCCAGAGGACGCCCCAGGCTGCCTCAGAGGACGCCCCAGGCTGCCTCAGAGGACGCCCCAGGCTGCCCAGAGGACGCCCCAGGCTGCCTGCCAGAGCACACCGCCTTGTCTTTCTCTTGTGGACCTGGTAGATTTGAACCGCTGTCTTCTGGTTAGCAGCCCATTTAGTCCACAATACCACCAGGGCTCCTTCCTGGATCCTGTGCAGATATGCCACCTCTCTGCCACTTGGGGCCACCATCTACACCTCCCCCCC
Source organism: Elephantulus edwardii (assembly GCF_000299155.1). Lineage (NCBI taxonomy): Eukaryota > Metazoa > Chordata > Mammalia > Macroscelidea > Macroscelididae > Elephantulus > Elephantulus edwardii. The sequence continues at coordinate 978,747 of NW_006399830.1, forward strand.
CAAAATAACCTCTGAGTTAGCTAGCTGCACTCACCCACCCTGGAACTGAGACTCGGGGTAAGTGTCCTGCCTGTTCTGAGCCCGACCAGCCTGGATTAACAATAGCCGCTCGTTGGTGACAGGACAGAGGGTGGCCTGGGCAGACCTGCTCCCAGGTACCTGCACTCTCAGCTGCCCTCCACAGCCGGGGCAGGTACCCTACGTGGGCCTGGGATACTGGGGACAGTCCTGAAAGTGTCATTAGTCCAGTTGCCAGAAGATCCCACATTCAAATACTCTTGAAATAAACAAAATATGGCCTTCCAGTTGCTCAGTGAGCACGTGTGAGCAGGGCACAGAGCCTTCCTGCCTTCTAGAATGTTCCACTAGACAATGCAGACCCCAAGAGCCAAAGAAACATGGGGCAGAAAAGGCTTGGTGACATATCTGGTCAGGGACTGCGGGGGCTGCCCACCTGAGCCGGTCCTCATCCAGGCAGTCAACGATGTCACTGCGGTCATTCACGGTGTCCACGTACCGGTGCAGCAGCTCATCCTCCCGCTGCCGGTCCCGGGGTGACTTTAGGGCCTCTGTGGGGACAGCTGGGGTGTCAGCAGGATTGGGGGCCCAGAGACACAGCACCCCTGCAAACCCAAGGGCCACGTCTCCCCAGCTTGGATCCACAGTCACTCTGCAGGGGACAGAACGCCAGGCTCCTCCTGTGATTTCAGCCTCAAAAAGCCAGCGGGTCAGTGACGGGGCAGTTCCAGCTAGACCGTCCAACACCCGGCTTGTGGAGCCTGGGTCTGCGGCATCCAGGGGCTGTCAGTAACACCGACATGACAGTGATGGAATGACCAGCCATCAGACCCCTGTGCAGGCCACCTCACTGTCCTCCCAAGACTCCTGCCCACAGTTGCTGCTGACAGCTGATAGGCCAGCTCTGCTTGGTGGTGACCCACGCGCCTCAGAGAGAAAGAGCCCTGGCCCAGCTGTCCTCATCAGACAATGCCAATGAGCCCCAGTCCACGGCCACTGTGTTCCCAGGGCCACCCTCCAGTGCCACGTCCCACTCTGTAAGTCCAAACTGGTAGGTCTCTAGTCCCATCCCGTAGGTCTGAACACATAGGTCCCACCTGTAGTCCCACTCTTAGTCCCACCGGGTAGTCATACCCTGTAGTCACACCCCACAGTTGCACCCCCGTAGTCACACCCATAGGTCCCACCCTGTAGTCCCACCCTATAGGTCTCACCCTGTAGTCACACCCATAGGTCCCACCCTGTAGTCACATCCTGTATTCACACCCATAGGTCCTACCCTATAGGTCACACCCTGTAGGTCGCACCCTGTATTCACACCCATAGGTCCCACCCTGTAAGTCACACCTGTATTCACATCCATAGGTCCTACCTGAAGGTCACACCCTGTAGTCACACCCTGTACTCCCACCCTGTAGTCACAACCTTCAGTCACACCCTATAGTCACACCCTGTAGTCACACCCTATAGATCCCACCCTGTAGTCACACCTTGTAGATCCTACCCTGTAGTCACACCCGTAGGTCCCATGGGCTGATTTTCAGGCCTTGCTTCTTCACCATCTTTGCCTTTGACCCTGCAGCACCGCACAGAGCTGCCCACAGGACTTCCAGGGCCGTGATCTTTATAGGAGTGACAGCCCCATCTTCATCCCATGGAGCAGCTTGTGGGCTTGACCCTTTGTCAACCTTTGGGTTGTTGTTGTGGTTATGTGCTGTCGAGTTGTTGGTGATTCATAGTGACCCTGTGTACAGCAGCTCTGAAGCCAGCCCTGTCCCGAGCCAGTCTCACTGACTCCAACACACCGTCCCCTATTCCCCTAGTTACTCTAGCAATCCATCTTATCTGGGGTCTTCCTCTCCTGCACTGTCCCTCCACCCTTCCAAGCATGATGTCCTTTTCCAAGGACCAGTCCTTTCCGACCACGTGCCCAAAATATGTGAGACGGAGCTTCAAATTCCTAGCTTCCAAGGAGAAACTTGGTTTCACCCTCTCCAAGACAGACCTATTTGTTTTCTTGGCAGTCCATGGTCTGTTCAAGACTCTTCTCCAGCACCACAACTTAAAGGCATTGATTCTTCTGTCATCCTTAGTCATTGTCCAGCTCTTGTGAAGACCACGGCCTGGATCAGGCATACCTTAGTCTCTAGAGTGACACTGTTGCTCTTCAGCACTCTGGAGAGGTCCCTGACAGCAGATCTTCCCAGTGCGCCTCGTCTTGATCTCCTGACAGCTGGTGCCCAGAGTGCAGATTGTTGGTTAGCAACCAAATTCTTAACCACTGCACCACCAGGACTCCTCACTATGGTGGGATGGTGCTAACTGAACAAAAGGAAACCCCATTTCCAAAAAGGATCCTATGTAAATCTTTGGGGGTATGATTCAATCTAAGATAGACTTTACGGAGGAAGGATGACGGAGGGGTCAGGAAATCACAGGCAGGCCTCCGTGGCCGGGGTGGCCCAGCGCCCCCAGTGGGTTCCAGATGTTGTAATCTGTATGAAGTGGACTGCTCCTCTCTCCTGCACAGCAGGTGCCTGGTTCAAAGGGGGTGCTCATGTTCTTGTCAGTAGCCAGCACGCAGGGACCACAGAGAAAGTGCAGGCAGAGCTGAGCACCTTGGCCGAGGTAACACAGCACACAGCCACAAAACCAGAGAACCGAAATCAGGCCTGTCCTGACCTTGACTCCAGCACCCCTCCAAGGGTGACCACGCTGGGCAGCTGGCCGCAAGAGGGCAGAGCAGAGCCCAGGTGGGCAGGGCCACTCACCAGGCTTGTCCATCAGCCGCCGCAGCTCCTCCTCCAGACCCAGCTGTTGCTGCTCCAGGCGCTGGTCCTTGGACCTGAGGGCGGGGGCGCATCAGAGGCCAGTCCTAGGCAAGCCGCCCCGCCCGCGGCCCACACGCACTTGTACATCAGCTCCGACTCCAGCCTCAGAAGCAGCTGCTTCTCGTGGATGAGCCGGAACCAGTCCACCATGAGCTCGTCCTCGGTGGCGTCTGAGAGAGAGACAGCTGAGTGGGCTGGGCCCAGGCCCACGTGTGGTGAGGGGGGCTGGTCAGGCCTAGAGGCTCAGGGGTCCTGGGGGCCCAGTGACTACAGGGTCCTTGGGGCTCAGGGGTTCTGGGGACCCAGCGGCTTGGGGGGCCTGGAGACAGGGGGTCTAGGGGTTCAGGGAGCTTAGGATTTCTGGGGTCTTGAGGCTCAGGGGTTCTGGGGACCTGGGGGCCTGTGGGGCTCAGGGGCCTAAGGGCTCAGGGATCCTGGTGGCTCAGGGGGCCTGGGAGCCCAAGAGTCCTGGGGGCTCAGAGGTTCTAGAGGCCTGAGGGGCTCGGGGGGCCTGGGGTCTAGGGTGGGGCTGGCCTGGGCCAAGCAGTGTCTGGGCTGCCTTGGATTCAGACATGGAGACACCATGGGCTGAGGACCTGGCCAGGATGTGGACATGAATGGGGTGGACAGGGGTCAGGGAGACCTAGCCAGGCAGTTCTAGACTGTCCCATGCAGGCACTCACCTCCCTCGGCTGCCCTCAGCTGCCGCTCCAGCTCCACGCCCTTGAGCTCCAGCTCATCCAGCTGCCTCTCGATGTCACGTACCTGCCGCTGGATCTCCTCCTGGGGCACATAGTCAGGGTGTGGCTGTGGACACAGGGGTGAGGGCAGAGGGGCAGGATTAGAGACACGGTGGTGAGGGCCGAGGGGCAGGATGGACGTGGGCAGCGAGGGCCGAGGGGCAGGATGGACACGGTGGTGAGAGCCGAGGGGTAAGGGTTAGGGTTAGGGTTAGGGTTAGGGTTAGGTGATGAGCACTGAGGGGTAGGATGTCCATCTCCCCCCTCACCCCACCTCGGCCCACTCACCCGGGCTGGAGACAATGGAGACTTGCAGGATGAGATAGGGACTTTAGCTGGACCTGGGAGTCTCCCTGTGGGGGCAGTGGACATGACCCCACCAGCATATATCACCCCAAAGTCCCCTGCTGTGGCCTGGCCCAATAGTCTTTTATGTAAATTGCCCCCCTATCACCCCCATCACCCAGAAGTGGGGGTGAGACCCCAATGGGAAGACTTTCTGGAGACTGACCCACTCTGTCCACAGGTCCACAGAAAGGTCCCCACCCTCCTTGGGCCCCTCCACTTGTCAGCAGTGCCCTGACTCCTTCTTGCCTTCAAGAGGGATCACTGTCACCGGGCAATGGCCTGGATCAGTCCCCCAGCCCTGGTCACAGGTATGGCCTGGCTCACTGGTGATCTGGAGGTGTCTGCACAGGCTACCCCTCCCCAAGTGGCCCCCACCTCTGTTCCAGACATACGAACTCCTATTTACCCTTCAAATCCCTGCCCAGCCTCTCCTTCATTCACACCCAAGTGGAAGAGGAAAGTGGGGTCCTTGGGGCTGACCTGCTAGGTCCCGAGTGTGGGCCTCGGCTTTCTTCCAGCCGACAGCCAAGGGTCCCTGTCCAGGGGACTCAGGCTGCAGCCAGGCCCCACTCACATCCAAGCTGTCAGGGACAGCCAACCTCCTGCGGCCAGATTGGGAGGAGGGCGAGTCTGCTCGAAGGAAGAGCAAAGTCACATGAGGGCCCCCCACCCCTCACTTCTTCCCTGAGCCTGGGGCCACCTGATGACCAAGGGCCTTGTTCTTTCCCAGCAGGGCTGGGCCAAGGCGTCGCCACGCCAACATCCCAAACAACCAGGGTTGGCTCTCTGCTCATGCTCTGCACGACTAGCCACGTCCACCCAGGGGGAACAGAGTGACCCTCAGAGAAGAGAACCGTGACCTGGCAGGGGGCCACTCACCACAGCCCCATCATGGGGACGGTGCAGCCCCAAGCGCCCTGGCTGGGCAGGTGCACAGCAGAGCCAAAGTCCCACCCATGTTACCTGAGACGGTGGGTCCAGGGTTCTGCATGGGGGTCAGCCGACTGTGGCCGTCCACCTGGGAGCTCTGCAGCACCTTCCTGGGCGCATCCCCCGCCTTCCACCCTCCAGGAGCCTGGGATTCCTTTGGCTCCACAGACCTGGATGGAAAGAGGGATGTGAGTCACAGCCCAGTGCCCACAGGCCTGGGCCACGGACAGGTGCAGACACGTCAACCTTAGGTCAAGAAAGTACTTGGCTGCTCTGATGGGACTGGACACCACTGGACCCCCACGTGTGTTATTTCACATCTACTTGTGCACCCACCTTCATGGGTCCACATGCTCAGGTGACTACAGGTGCAGTTCTAGGCTCCTGTGTATGGGAGTGTGTGTGTGTGTGTGTGTGTGTGTGTGTGTGTGTGTGTGTGTGTGTACGCACATGCGCACACAGGCCCCACCCCCTTAGCCCCTGCATGTACTGAGGGGCCTGGATGGGACAGACATCTGTCTGACGTTCACAGGTACAGTCTCAGTCCACACCTCCTGCCCTGTCCCTACAGTTTTCTGCAAGGAACCACCTTGCCTTCAGCCAAGCAGATGTGCTCATGTGCCCTGACCCCCAGACCCAGTGACCAGGGGAGAGGGCACCACAGAGGATGGGCCATCTGGGCCTGCTGTGCCTATGCTGTGCCCCGTTACATTCAGTGGTGCCCTAAGTGGTGCTCTACGTGTCACTGACATCGCACAGCCGGCTTTTAAGCCCTGCCGCTGATGTTCAGGTACAAACACACGTGCGTAGGCCAGGCAATGCGTGTGTGGTCATTCCTCTGCTCACCGCCCACAGGATGCCCACTTGGACCCCAACTTCCTGTCAGTGGCCATTATGGGACTCTAGCCACGATGGCTCCATGAGACCCACACCCTGAGGGGTTACAGTGGCCCCAACCTCTCAGAAGTGGAAAGGCCTGGGGAAAGATTTCGTCCGAGGTGCCTGGGTGGCCCTCATCGCCCAGGACAGTGTGCTCTGCCCCCCCGTCCTGCTCAGGTGGCCCAGGCCCTGCAGAACACCGTATAGGAGGCGTCCCGCTGGGCAGAACCCAGGGAGCCTCAAGGTGTGCCTCTGCGCAGCGGGCTCCCACACTTGCCCCATTCTCACCTGTCGGGGGTGTTCTTCTTATCCACAGGTTTCAGGCGGGCTCTCCACCCGGCTGGACTGTCCTCCAGGGGACCCTGGGTGCTGGCACTGGGACCTGGATGGGTGGGGAGATGAACAGGTGGAAAGGTTCAATCACCCCATCCTTCAGCACAGACACGACCACACAGGGTCCCAGGGGGAGCTGTCCATTCCCAAGGCTTGTTGTTCCTCCTGCCCATGTGAGGTGACTGGACTACCCACAGTGTCCCCATGGGGTTCACAGCAGATCCATGTGACATGGCTCTATCTGCTTCTGTGACACTCTCACCAGCCCAGGTGGTCCGGAGCGAGAGTGCAGTGACTCTAGAGGACAGAGCAGAACTGCCCCGCATGGCCCCCACAGCTGCCATCTTTATAGAAGCCAATGAACACATCTCTCTCTCCCAGAACAGCCAGGTGCAAACTTCCAGCTTTTCCATTGGCAGCTGGACACTTCTCCTGCTGTGCACCAGCCTTCTGAGGCCTCAGGCCCCTCACAGTCCCAGAGTCCCAGCAAGAAAACAGCTGCCCATTTGGTGCAAAAGTGGACACCTCAACAGCACAAGGCCAAACATCAGGAGCCCACTACCTAGGGACCTCTGTCCTGAGAAGGGGTGCCAAGCTCCTTGGAGCCCAGGAGGCTCCCACTGCCACCAGCCTGGTCCCCAAAACCGAGGACACTTGGCCGAGTCTGGAGTGCAGTCCAATCAGGGGACAGGAGAGGGTGGGACAGGGTGAGGGCAGTGACCCTGGACACTGTGGGCACAGTTACAGAGGACAGGATGCCAGGTCTGGACACAGCTGACCAGCAGGGGGCAGTGGTCAGAAGAATGACCAGGCTTGGGGCACAACAGCTCACCCTTCGTGGCCAGGGGCTCCTCTGGCTTCATCCTGGTGCCCACACTGGCTGTGCTGCCCGCCACAGTGACCCCTGTTCTCTTCCTTCCAGCCTGGGGTGACCCAGAGGTCCGGGAGGCGATGCTCGTGCTTAGGGGTGTCCCCTGCCCAGCTTTTGAGGGGTGACCACTTCTCCAAGAAGGACTGTGGGTTAGAGGAGATGCCACTCCCAATGGCCTGGCTGACGGACTCGTCCATGAAGCCTCAGTCTTGGGAGGTGAACTCAGAGCCCCGGAGGAGGCAGGGGATGATCTGTGGGTGAGAGGTGGGCTTCAGGTGTAGAAGCAGTCAGCAGTCACCCCAAGCCCCCAACAGAGGCCCCTCAGCATGTGGAGGTATGAATCACAGAGAGTGGCCTGAGGCCTCCACTGTACAGAGGACAGTTGATCACACCCCACACTTGAAATCTGGAGTAAATGAAGACACCCCGCAGTCTGACACCCAGCTGTAGCAGCACAAAGGCCCTGAGTTGAGCTGTGGAGGCCCCTGCCCAGCGCCGTGGCTGTCCAGGGCCTGCCCAGCCCAGTCCTCGTGTCCAGCAGGCCCTGAAGCCTTCTGTGTAGGTACTTGGCACAGTACTGTCCATACCAGTAGCTTGACCAGGGATATTAGTCACCCCTAGGCTGGCTATTCTGTCCCCCTGACCAGGCCAGCTCCTCCCTGTCCCCATCTCCTCTACCTCCAGGCCCAGGTGGGTTCTTCAGAGAAGATGCCCTCTAACGGTACCCCAGATGGCCTACAGCTGCTGAGTTTAATAATAAAGGGTTAAGATTGGGCAGGAAGAGTTTTATAGGCTTTCTGCTTTCTAAGCACTTGCTGCGAGAGTTTTACTTCCTGCTTGTCCAGTGGTTTCAGTGTTAACTGGGACAGTGATCTTCACATGGCCTAAGACAGACATGGAGTCCTGCCTGAGCAAGGCAGGCCACCGAGATGCCCCAGGCCTGGCCCTTACAAAGCCTCCCTAGGTGCCCCCCATGGCAGGCAGGCTGTGAGGTTCACACACCATCCCCTGCACACAGGTGGGTACCCATGCCCCTACTGGCACCCTAGTCTCTAAGACCGCCCCATGATGCCCTGGGCCTCCCACCTCCCCCAGGAGTGGACAGACAAGCTCACTACCCTTCATGTCCACCTCCACTGCTGGGACCACTAGGCACCACGGGCTGACCAGCAGGAAGTTGTGAGTGGGTGGGCCTGAGCCAAGCATCCCACCCCAGGACAAGGGCTGTGCTGGGCTGTGAAGCGGGCAAGCGGCTTGGCCTGAGTGGTCACAGCTACACACCAGGCCGTCCTGCTCCGTACTCTCCAAGAGAACAACCTGCCATCGGTCAACGAATGCCAGCTCAGGGTCCAGTGCTCGGGAGACCTTGGACATCTCCAGGTAATCTGAGCCTGACTCAATTGTCCAACTGGTTAGCACCCTGGCCTGGTCAATGGGTCCCACTCACACCGCACTTTCCCCATCTATCATATGGGCACAAGTGTGGCGCAAATGATCTCTGTCCAGTCTGACCAGACAAGAAGGTGACCATGAGTTCAAAGGACTGTGGGCCACATGACCCCAGTGTCCAGGCCACATGACCCCAGTGTCCAGGCCCCAAGACCAGAAGGACGAGATAGTGTCCAGCTCCCAGTGCTGACCGCTCTGACAGGGGCCATAGCAGAAGGATGACGAGGGAGATAAATGCAGAACAAGACACCCTCACTAAAAACACCAAATTTGCTGGTCTGCTGGAGACTGGGGCACCCTGAGACCGTGACCTGCGTCACCTTGCAAGCCTGGGACTGAACTCCCCCTGGTTCAACTTTCAGTCAAACAACAGACAGGCCTACAGGTGACCAACACCACCAGAGAAGTGGACACTGCTTGGAACAACCAACCAAACAAGATTCTGTCAAAATCATCCCAGAGAAAAAGCTCAGAAGGCAGAAGGAAGGACAAAGAGAAAGAGGAATCCCAGGGAGGGGGTGGGAAGAGTGCTGCTGCATCATTGGCAAAATGCACCGAACACAAACCTTTTCTGTAGACACCCACCCGAACCACAATGAAGTTAACGGAGCATCAGACCCTCAGATGCCAACTTTGTGAAGGCAGCTGCCTGGCACACAGGCAATCCCAACATCATGAGGCAAAAAAAACAAACAAACAAACAAACAAAAAAAACCTCTAGTCCCATGATCTCGTGCTCCCATTTCTCAGATCAAGGAAACTGAGGCCCAGGGAAGCAGTTCTTCAGGTCACTCAGCCAGAGAGGACAGACTGGTCTTCTACAGGACAGAGCCCATGTCCCCAACTCCTTCACAGGTCCAAAATTACACTCCTAGACCTTCCTAGAGGACAAGACCCATTTCCCCAGCCCCTTCCAGAAGGCACAGGCCCCGCCCCAGCCCCTTCCAGAAGGCACAGGCCCCGCCCCAGCCCCTTCCAGAAGGCAGACATTATACCCACAGCACCACCCAGAGAACAGAGCCCTCACCCCGGCCTTTCTGTGTCCACTGACCGGCTGGACGCGGGAAGGGCCTTCCTGAGGAAGCTCAGTGCTTGCTGTTTGCCACTGTCCACTGATGGAGTTGTGTCCACTGGAGTCCCCTTCCTGGAGCCACCACTGGCCGAGTCATTGCTGGAAGCCTGGAAGAATTTCTCCCGGGCCTGCTGGGTCCTAACGGCTCCAGGTGTCCAGGCAGGATGGTTCACAGGGGCCAGAGACACTGGGCTTGGGCTGAGCTTGGTCTGTAGAGATACCTCTCGAGGGGCTGCCTGGGTCTGTGGCACAGCTGGGAAAGGGTTCTGGGTGTTTATGGGTCCAGACGGCTGAGGCTTGGCTGCAGAGGTGCCCTGTGCCAGTGAGGACCACCCGACTGGCGAACTGTTGGTCACCCGCATGCTGGCCTTGGCTATGGGGCTGGAGGCCACAGTGCCCACAGGGAGCCTGGGTGTGGTGGGGCTCCCCCGGTGGCCGTGAGAGGAGGCAGCAGAGGTTGGAGGGTCAGGTGTGGATGGAGGGAAACGTCTGGATGCCGAGTTGTCTACCATGGGCTCCCGGGCCAACTGCCTGGCCCCTGGAGCTGCCTCTCTCAGCCCATTCTGCTCCTGGGCCTTCTGGGAAGTGCTGGGGTCCCTGGGGGCAGCCCTCCTCTGGTGCAGTGTCATGGGGCTCACAGAGTCAGCTGTGGGCTGATGGCTGGTGCAGACAAAGATGCCAGGCTCCTCCGTGGTCCGGTAAGTTCCCGAGTGGAGCGTATTGGAACACTGCTTACACCTGAGGGGACAGAAAGAAACCAGGAAGCCCCCACTCCCCGAGTGGATTGCTCACTCACTCACTGGTTTGTTCACCAGTTCAGTCCTCCGGTGTCCACTCCTGTGCTCCGCATCCGTTCAACAAACGCCTCTTAGTCTTAGCCGTTCCATCTCTTTAGTGAGGACAGCCAAGTACTTGTGAGTGTGAACACCCCCACACACATATGCTGCCCGGCCAATTCAGGGGCAACCCCGCTCATTCTTGGGGTGGTGGAGGCAATAAAACTAAGACCCTTTTAAAAGCTTGCAAGTGGCATTCCAAGAGACATGTCTCTATTGGCCCAGAAGCACAGGAGAAGATCCAGGCAGCGGGAGAGGAAGTGGAAGACATGGCTAACTGCACCCGTGAACAATCACCTCCTGTGCATATGACCAGAAGAGCCAAGTGCCACCTGGCTACCATGACAGCATCTTCAGTTTATAGCTGAACCCTGATCAAAAGGAGGGAAATGAAGAACAGAATTTCAAATGTACATGGAATCCAGACTTCCTGGATCCATGGAGGATGGACAAACTCCTGAAACTATTGTCCTGAGATCATCTTTAAACTTTTAGCTAAAAATACTCCCAAAATCATCTTTGAACCAAACAATAAGCTCAACTCGTTGCTGCTAGTCGGTTCTGACCCACCAGAGAAGCCCAGACCTTGGGTCAGCTGTGCAGTACGCTTCAGCCTGCACCACCAGAGCTCCGCAGCCCAACAGCAGAGCGGCTATCATTTAACCAGTAAACAACATCTGCCCTGAGCACTACACTCTTAAAAACTACATCTGGGATCAAATTGGCAAGAGCCCCCAGAAAGGTTACCTAACCTCACTTAGGGAATGGTGTGTTGTGGGTGGGGAAGCGAGCCCAGGAGGTCGGGAGGGCCAGAACAGCTGCCGGACTCGGAAAATCAGTGTCAGTAAATTGTACCTACAGAAAGAGGTGAACTGGTGTGTGTTTGCCAGTGTGTAACAACAATAAAAAGAAACCATTTCAAGTTAAACACTGATAAAGAAAGAGTCCTAGGAACTCCCAGCCAGAGAACCACAGGCGGGGGGTGGGGTTGCTGTTGTTGTTATGTGCTGTCGAGTCGCTTGCGACTCATAGTGACCCTATGTACAACAGCCCTAAACTCTGCTCTGTCCTGTGCCATTCGCACTGTCTCTGACACACCCATCCCAATTATCCCAGTCA
>NW_006399830.1:990272-994018 GCF_000299155.1 Elephantulus edwardii
GGGAGGGGGCAGCTGGGAGGAGGAGGCTGGGAGGGGATGCTAGGAGGGGGAGGCTGGGAGGGGAGGCTGCAGGGCCAGGTGGGTTCGCTTACAATGTCCAGGAGCCCCAGCCCACCAATTTCCGTTCTGCAGTACTGGGGTGCCATGGTGCTGACCACCTAACCTTCAAATACCCTCAGGGCCACAGGCCCTCAACCCTCCCCCAGCACCTGCCCGAGGGCAAATCCAACAGGTGGGCTCACAAATCAAATCCAGACAGTTCTCTTGAGTAGATAAATGAAAGAAAAATGGCCCATATTGAAAAGTAACATTGTCAAAACCACTGATGAAGTTTACAGAAGCTTACAGGAGCCAACCAAAAGGGGTTAGCTTTTCATTTAAGAGGACTGTGAGATTATCTGAACTTGTGGTAAGATGTTCTCGATATTGTGGGTTCTATTGGATTGGTCCTAATGTGCTTTATGAAGTGTAGCTCCAGTTGAAGGAGTGGGTACAATACTCTTTCTTAACAGTCTAACGGGCTGCTGTTCACTCGACCCACCTTCACCAGTGTTTCAGGCCCACCTGGAGAACTCATCAGCGTCAGAGCTGAAAGTCCGGTCCGGGACCAGAAGGCAGTGCTGGCCAGCCCAGGGAGGCTCTGCCACAGCCATCTCCTCAAAGCTGCCCCGAGCGGCTACATGGTCAGGTCTCGGGAGCCCCTGTGGAGGGAGGCTCAGGACAGAGCTGTTACCTCACAGCTTCAGACATGTGCGTTAAGTGGGAGCCAAAGCAATTGGAGAGGGAGTTCCCAGACTGCTGAAGGTGGGTGATCCAGCCTCCTCTGGCTCTGTCCTCCTACTGGATGAGGAGCCCCAGACCATCTCCACCCTGTTCATGCTCCAGGCACCTAGGCTTCCAGAATGTTCTGACCACACACACAAACCAACACCACAGGTCAAAGGCACCTCAGGAGGCAGTGGGCCTCAACCCCAAAAAGCCCAGACCCACTGTGGGCAAGTCCATTCCAGCTCTGAGGGACCTGGCAGGGCAGCGTAGAACCACCCTGTAGGGTTTCAGGGAGCAGACTGCCTCAGCCTTCTGCCACAGAGCGGACGGTGGGTTCAAGCTGCTAACCTTTAGGTAAGTAAACCAGCACTTAACTACCAGGTCCCCCAGTGGAGCCGTGTTAAGGTTAATTCCTTCATATCAGGGTGCAGGAGGAACCCCAAGGGCAGCAACCCAAGAATCCTGACTCAAAGCCCCCCACCCTCACAGCTGCACTGGGGGGTGGCAGCAGAGGTTAAAGGACAGGGACCAGTGGGGTTACCTCTCTGGGCCCAGGAAGTGGGACACCCCCACCCAGGCTCTGAGCTGCCCCAGAAGACCCTCACACACCCCATGACTGGGGATGCGGAGAAGGGGAGTCTGTGCCATCAGGGTGCTGGAACCCGAGCTCTCACCCCCTCACTGCCCCTGGGAAAGGCAGGCAGCCCCTCAGGACAGGCTGACTCCCCCCAGGTCAGTCCTTGTACTGTCCCGACTAGGTGACGAGACCAAGGCTAAAGACGTGGGCAGCGGTCCCACAACCTCAGCACGCAGGGGGCCCAACAGCATCCTAGGAGGATGGGGAGAGGTGTCACCCTGCCCCTCACCCTCCCTGGCATCTCTCAGCTGCTGGGGCTCCCCTCAACTGAGTGGTCAGTTCAGCTGCCCCCAGAACTCTGGACAACCACCAACCCCTGCCTGGAGTTCCAGCCCCAGATTCCATCCCCAGGGCCTGCATGTAACCTGCTGTGTGGCCTCCAGGCACGTGCCTCTGAGCCTCAGTTTCCCTGTCTGTAAAATGGAGCTGGTTTGTATGTGCCTGTGCCCAGCTCGTCTGGGTGGCGCTCTGCCTCCCCCTGGTGGCCATGATACCACATTGCGGGAGTCTGCAGCCCTGTCCCTGGTGGGCCCTGAACGGAGAACCAATGGGGGATAGTGGACCAGAGACCAGCAGGCTTGACCAGTCCCCTCACCTTCCTGGTGTGTGTGACTGTGGGGCCTCTGCTCTGAACCCCTCAGCACCCTGCACCCCTCCATCCAGCGATCCCATACACACACACACTCTCTCTGGCAACTTGAACCTGTCTGGGTCACTGACTGACTGCTCCTCACTGCCCACTTGGTGACCATCGGCCTAAAGCTGAAGCCGAGGTCCTGAGAACTGCGCCCCAGTGCAGCTAAGCCCTGACAAGCTCACCCGGGACTGTCTGCTTCCCTAATTGAGGTTCGGGGCGGGGGGAGCAACACATGTCACACATCTGGGTCTCAGCCCTGCTGGCACCCCAAGATGATGATCTGGGTGGAGCTGTGCCCTCCGACTGCACTGAAATCCCAAACCATCTGTGAACACGACCGTGTTTGGAAAGAGGGCCTTTGACAATGTCATTGTAACTGTGACCAAATTGGGGGGGTGGGCCTGTATCCTGAGCGCGTCCTCACAGAGAAGACGGAACACACCAAGGTGAGCAGGCACAGACCAGGGCTGGAGACACCAAGTGGACGAGATGGGGGTACAGAACGCTGGGGACACGTTCATCCAGGGCTCCAGGACCAACAAGGGCTGGCAAGAGGGAGCCAGGTCACAGCCCACGCCCCAAATGCCAAGGAGATAGCCCAAGTTCTCACAGCACCCCTCCTCCGAGTGTCAGTGGGACAGCAGCCTCAGTCTCAGCTCTGACCGGGGAGCCAAGTCCCTGAGGCCCAGGGGGGTGCAGCCTGCCCTCAGGGTCCACTGTGCCATGCCCACCCCGTGCTGTCCATGTTTGACCAGTCTACCCAGGATGTGGACAGTCTGTCAGCACCTGGTTTGCACCGTCTGCTGCTGGCTTGTCTCCCATGAGCACAGCCAAGCTGGGAGACCAGCCGCACAGTGGACACGTGCTGCACTATGACCAGCGAGGTCTGTGTCAGGAGGACCTGGAGTAGGGACACATGGGCTGCCAGCATGACAGACAGGAGGTACACACCGTCAGTGTCTTTATTGAGCCACTGGACCCCAGAGAGAAGACCTTCCATGTCCCCACTCCACAGTCCTCTCTTGCATCTGCATCGTGCCCGGCCCCCAAGGCCCCGCCCCCACAGCAGCTCACTCGGGGGTCCTGCTCTTGCTCCTCGGGCTCCAGATGTTGGACAGGCGGAATTTGGCCTTCTTCCTCTGGCTGCTCCTCTGAAGGCCTGAGGGGTAGGATGCAGTGAGGTCCGCAGGCCCTTCTGCAATGTTCCTCCTCTGCATTACCACCTCCAGCCACAAGCAGCTCCTGCAGGAGCCCCCCCAGGGTGGAATACCTCTAGACCCCCAGGCCAGGCATGCTGGGGTGCACTGGAGGGACCTCCCACAGTGGCCCCCGAGCCCCCACACCACCCGGCCACCATCAGTACCCAGTTTCTGGATCATGTCCTCCAGCACTTGGTCCTCCTCTTGTTCCCTGAAGTGGGGCAAGGGGTGGTCATGAGGGCGGCATGCCCTGGGGCAGAGCCCTAGACACCCTCACCCAGAACCCAGCCCCTGCTGGCCCGGTTCCTGCTCTCCAACCCCAACCCAACCTGCCATCCCCACTCTGCACCAAGGCCTGGACTGCCAAGCTGCTCAGCACCCAACCATTTGCGGGACCCAAGGGACCTTCAACATGCCTTCAGAAGCCCTATGGTCACATCAACTCCCACTCACCACAGCCCTGAAGGGCAGAGAACACCCCAGGATTCCGCAGAGGATGCCCCAG
>NW_006399830.1:1013846-1045162 GCF_000299155.1 Elephantulus edwardii
AAACTGAGGAGGACCTGAAGCATTTGCTCCAGAGGGTCAAGGACTGTAGCCTCCAATATGGATTGAGGCTCAATGTCAAGAAGACAAAGATTCTCGCCACTGTGCCAATTGGCAGCATCAGGATGGATGGTGAAGAGGGGTGGGGTAGAGGGCTGAAACTCTGGACAAGAACTCCAGGAGTCCAGGCGCATGTGCTTGGCTGCAAATAAAAGGTGTGGTGGCTTGGATCTGCCAACTGCTCCTCAGGGTGAGGCCAGGCGGTGCCTTCCCTAAAGATTCACAACCCAGAAACTGACAGCGGGCGCACGGCCGAGACCCCACTCCATAGTGGTGGGCTGTTTGTTGGCTTTCCTTGTGTTTAGGGTTGTTTTAACACAGGCTGACCTTGGAGACACTGCACCTAATAAACAGAAGGCTGCAACTGAGCCACATGGACTTTTCAAGTTCCCAGGGCACACTTCCTATTGAGGTCCACTAAAAGACATGGTGGCATAGCACATAATGCATAGGGCTGCTAACCCAAAGGACAATGGTTCAAGTCCATCAGGCACCCTGTGAAGGAAAGATGGCCACCCCAGAGATTTATAGCCTCGGAGAGCCAATCAAGGGCTGTCACACACTTGATGGCACTGGCTTGGTGTTCTGCTGGTGAAAAGTGACAAAATGGGACCCAGGGACAGGAAGGATACACATGTTGCTAGAAAAATGACATCTGTAGACGTGGTGAGGCAGGTGGCTACAGACCAGCAATCTGTAAGAAATAAAGTTTCTTGTAGAACGGGATCAACATCAGGGTTGGGGTGAGACTGAGAAAAACTGGATAAATTATGTAGACTGCATTGAAATCGATGAGGGAGAGAACAGTTTAAAAGCGATATATGATTGGGTATTATGGTCATGAAAAGAGTCCAGGATGAAGGCTGCATATTGGAGTGTACTCAGGGGATGGGGGTGGGGGAGATTTTATACCAAGGAAAGAATTTTTCTTTTACTTTTCAAAGAGAAGAGCAAACTGGAGTGGGAGGGGGGACAGGGAGAAAAATGCAACGAGTGAATGGAAATCCAAAATCTCTGTAAACATTCATCAAAATTAATAAAATAAAATTAAATTTTAAAAAAAGAAAGTGTCTGTGAAGAGTTGGAGAAAGCATGATCAAATGAGCTCTGCCTACACAAGGGGCTGCGGCCCCACATGGAGACAGAGGCACCCGTCTGGAGGCATCAGGGAAGGCTTCCTGGAGGCGGTGCTGGGAAAGCTGAGCTGAATGGCAGGACGGAGGGGACAGCTGAGCATTTGGTAAGAGAGGGAGGCACAGCCCACGAGGGTCCCACAGGAGGGTCTCAGTGACGCCCAGGTGAGCGGAGCCGCGCAGGTGTGAGGGGAGGGGTGGACCCACCTGAAGCAATTCCGGTGGTAGAGCTTGCCGTCCACCAGGTGTCGCTGCACAAGGTGCACGTGCTTGCCACAGGCAGCACAGATGCTGCTGACCGAGCTGCCCAAGGGGGCCAGGCCCTGGGGAGGGGAGTGGAACCCAGCTGAGGTCTATTTTCTGCCCCCCTCCTTCAAGGACAGAAGTGAAATCCAGCTCCAAGTCCAGTGCCATGTTTTACTCTAGCTGTACAGAGCCAGGTGTGGCAGTTTTGGGCAGCACAAGCTATCCCAGCCTCAGGCACCATCCCTAAAAGTTGGGTCCCCTGCTCCCTTTTGCATGGTGGGTACATCAGCATCCCTTCCTGGCACTGCCCGGGGAGCCTGTAGGGCCACAGCCCTGAGGACAGAGCTGAGTCCAGAAAAGCCAGGTGTGCGTCTGAGCTCCGGAGCCCCAAGTCTATCCACCTGCAGAACGGGTTATAATGCTGACCACACACAGCTGAAGTGGCTCTGGGCTCTTGTGAGGGGCACCGGCGCTATGCCCTGGTTCCTGGGGAGACGTATCCCTTTGTTTTACTTTGAGGTCCCCACTCCCATGAACTCCCCTCGATGGGAGCTGTTAGAAAATGCGGAAATAGAGCAGGTGGGAGAGCTTACAGCTTTGAGGGGCGGACCCTGTATCCCTGTAGCCCTGTTCTGGATGACGGACAGTGGCGGGCCCCGGGGTGGGCCAGCTGAGGCCAGCTGGGCTGGAGCTTTCTTCCCGGATGGCTCCTCCATGGACTCTGTGGAGGGCCTCTTCACACCAGCCATGCCCCCAACTGGAGAGAGAGAAATGGGGTGAGGGTCTGGTCCTCTGGGGGGGGCAATTCTGCTAAGAGTGTAAATTGAGAGAGGCAGCCCCAAGGCAAGCCCTGCCTCCTGTCCCCTCCCCGCTGTGAGGGGAGAAGGGACCTTCTGTTTCCCAGGACGAATGGGACATGAAGGCTACTGGCCCCCTGCCCAGTGATCCTGGGGAATTCTAAAGCAGGACGAGGAATGTGGGAGGAAGGGCTGGGATGAAGAGTCCTGGGTGAGGCGGGGAGCCTGGGCCTGCCCCCCCCCCAGGGCTGGACAGAGACAGGAAGCGGGTGCTGGAACTGGGCCTGGGGCCCACCTGGTCACTGCCAAGCCACCTGGAAAAAACCGGGGGCACAGAGCAGCGGGGTACAGAGGGGCACAATAATGCCTGAGGAGTGGAGAGGGTGTCTGGGGTTAGGGTTTAGAGTTTGAAGTTAGGGGTAGTGTTAGGGTGGGGCTGGGACTAGAGTTTAGGGTTTAAGGTTGGCACTGGGGGCTGAGGGTAGAGTTGGGAGTGGAAGAGGGAAGGGTAAGCTGACTCCTTGGTGGGTTGCGGACTAGGGTCTTGCTCATCAATTGTAGGTGAAATGGGGCTCTGGCCCCCTAGAGAGAGGCACAGCTTTGGGGGGGGCCTTGGAAACTATCAAGTCCGGTGGGGACCAGTGGGGAGGGGCAGCACTCACTGGGGGAGCGGCCGTGGAAGTAGTTGTAGTACTGGGATGCATATGTCAGGATGCTCAGCCGGTCTGGTACCTTGAGGGCCACCATGTCCTCTGCATCCAGCAAGGCCGGGATACCCAGCTTCTCCTCAGCCACGGTGAACGCCTGGAGGGTGAAGGGGGCAACAGTCAGCAGGGACTTGGAGCCCAGCTTGGAGCCCAGAAAGGTCCACTAGCTGCACGGCCTGTGGGGGGACACAGTCCTACCCAGGCAGGCCAGAATGGTTCAGGGCCTGGGTGAGGCGCTCTCAGGAACAGAGGGCTAAGCTTTGGGGACATCAATCCCAGGGGACACCCTAATGCTGACACACCACAAGACCACACATTCGGGCTGACTAGTACCTTGGATGGTCAGGATTTAGGGTCCCTGTGGAGGAGCTGTCCTGCTCAGACCCAGACCCTCCTTGGGGCCGGAAGGGACACCAAATGGTGTGTCCTTGGAGTCCAAGCAATGGGGTGGACCCTAGGCTGACGGTAAATGAGTGGGTGGGGGCAGCTGGACTGAGTCACCTGCATCTATAGAATGCCTACTGCATGCTTGCACTGGTGGAAGGTGAGTGAAGAAGAGGAAGACCCTCAACTGGGTGGACTGACATGGTGACCACTGCAGTGGGCTCTGGTGTGTCGGAAGTGTGAGGTGACACAGGACAGGACAGGGTCCAGATCTGCCCTTCACAGGGTCATTACGCTATGAGTCGTACTCAACTCTATGGTACCTCACAATAACATCAACTGCATACTGGGCATTTATAGAGCACCTACTGCATGCCGGCGAGCCCTGGTGGCTCAATGCTTTACACCCTAGGCTGCTAACACCCTTATCAACCCATCAGCAGTTTGAATCCAGCAAGGATAATCAGCCCTGCCTACGAAGGTCTGCAGCCTTGAACCCACGAAGGGTTGCCCCAAGTCAGAATCAAATCAATTGCAGGCAGTTATCTCTGGTCTAACCAGAGGGTTCAAGGCTGCAGACCTTGACACTGTCAACAACTTCATCTTGCTTGGACCCTCAATTAACCCCTTTGGTACAGCAGTCAGGAAATAAGGAGATGCACTGCACTGAGAAAATCTGCAGTTAGGAACCTCTCCAAATTACTGAGGAGTAATGATGTCATTTTGAGGACTAAGGTGTGTCTGATTCAGTCCACAGTCTTTCCAATCACTTGCTATGTATCTGAGAGCTGTACAATGAATAAAGATGACAAAAAAAATAAGATGCCTTTGAGCTGTGGTGTTGGAGAAGAGCTCTAAACATCCCATGGACAGCCAAGAGAACACACCGTTATGTCTGGGAGAGGCTGCAGCCGGAGTGCTCTTTGGAGACAAGAAAGATGAGGCTTAGTCTCACATATTTTGGACGTTTTGCTAGAAGGGGCTATTCCTTGGACAGGGACATGACGCTGGGAAGGGTGGAGGGTCAGAAAAAGGAGAGGAAGACCCTCGACCAGGTAGATTGACACGGTGACTGCTGCAGTGGGCTCTTGTGTGTCAGGAAGTGTGTGGATGGCACAGGACAGGACTGGGTTCAGATCTTTTGTTCATGGGGTCATTGTGAGTCGTGCTCAACTTGACAGCACCTGACAACAACAACAACAGCAACCTCATCTCCGGTCTTGCGGTTACTGCTCATGAGGCTGACCCTCACCCTACAAGTGCTGACCCCAATAATCCCCAAATCCACGATGGTCTCAGCCCCCAGCCCCACAGCTCAGCACCCAGAGGGCTGGGAAGAACTGACAGATGGGGACACAGCCAGGCCATGCCCTGTAGCTGGAGAGCAGGCAGCCAATCTCTGTCCTCCTGGCTGATCTTCATGCCTGGCCATTCCAGAGGCTCCACACACTTCTCACCTATCAGGTGACCACAAATGGACACACAGTTCCCCACACCCATACGGCGGGCTCTGGACCAGCACCCAGGACCCTTCCCCAGCTCTCTGTTTCCCCTCCTGCCTCACAGCTGCCCTGTTCAAATCGCAGCCCCTCTCTCCCCCAGCCTCACACCTGAGAGCCACCTCACCTTCAAGGCCCCAGCATCCTCAGAAACCACAGGGGGGGACACTGAAAGACGTCCCTACACTCCCACCAGGGTGCCCAACTCCACTGCCTTTCCCTGTGCCGAGACCCGCCCCTGTACCTCTCACGCTGGGCCCCCTCAGCTGCCTCTCCAGCACTTGATTCCCATGTGGAACTTGCTGGGCAATCTGAAATGGCCCCCATTTAAAAACAAAAGCCACCTTGGCAAGCTCTGGTGGCCTAGTGGCAAGAAGCTGCACTGTAATACCAGAGGTGAGTGGTTCAAATCCACCAGATGCTCTGCTAGAGAAGGAGGGACAACCTCCTCCTGTACCAGTCAGATCCAAGTTGATGGTACACACACACACACAAAAAAAAAATTTAAAAAAAAAAAACAAACAGCTACCCATGCCCCTTGTTTTCAGCAAAATGCCCTGCCCAGATCTGCTGCTCAGACTCCCCTCCACGCCCCCACCCCGTGCTGCAGTCCTCTTGGCACCCAGCTCCATGCCACCCTCCCCCCATCCTGTGACTCAGTACATTGGTCAGCCTGTGGCCTGGCCTCCCTCGGTGACCGGAGGCTAACCTTGATGGTCACTCCTTCCCCTGGACCACCTCGCTCTGTCCCCCACCAGCTGCCTTATGAATGCTCTCATGACCACGCTGCTTCCCCTCACTGTCCACCCTGCTTTCAACCCTACCCAGAAGCCAGGGTCCCCAAGCTCTTAACCCTCGTCCTTCCTAAGGACCAACCTGACATGGTTGTGGACATTACAACTGTGTCCGAAACAGGGATCCACAGTCCTGTACCCATCCTCATCCACACCCCATGCACACTCAGACCCCCTCTAACCCACCTTCATCCACACCCCATCCGCCCTCAGACCCCCTTCTAAAAAAATCCATCCCCATCCACACCCTATCCACACTCAGACCCCCCTCATGCTCATCCCCACCCCATCCGTGCTCAGACCCCCCCTTCTAACCCACCCGCATCCACACCCCATCCACACGAAGACACCCCCTACTACCTCCCTCCACATCCCTGTCCACACTCAGGTGTTATGAGCCGTGGAATCAGAGCTGACCACCCAGCAGGTCCTCAGAGGAGACAGTGAATCGCAGGGGAGGAGCCTGCCCGCCTCCCTCCAGGGGAGCAGAGGAGGATCCGAACCACATGCTCTGGGATTACAGTGCAGCTTCTTCTCACCACTAGGCCATCTAAATCCATCCAAGCCCAGACCCTGTCCACACTCAGAGCCCCTTCTAATCCATCCATGAGCCCCGTCCACGTTCAGCCCTCAGCCCCTGCACCTCCTTCTCCTGACGCACCCCTTCTGGGGCCCTGTTCTGCCTCCCCACAGCCCTGCTCCCCTCGACACCTTCTCAGGATGGCCCAGTGGCTCTCCCGGAGGTGATGGAGACATGGCTGGTGCAACCTTTCATTCTTTTCTGTTGTCATATATGAGCCACCGTGATGCAGTGGTTATAAAGGATGGTGCTGCCAGCTGCCAGGTCAGTGGTTCAAACTCACCACTTCAAGGAAAGTTAAAACCCCGAAGCCCCAACCCCATGGCCAGCACATGAACTCCAACGCCTATGACCTGCACCGGGGTTCAGAGCTGGCCAGCTTCCTCTTGTGGTTTCAAATCACTGGCCTTGCAGTTTGTAGCCCACACAGCATGTTATACCCACCAAGACGAAGCCCTGGAGACCAGGGGGCGGCTCTGGCTGGCCCACCGGTGTCTGAGCACAAATCCCTCAAGAGCAGTGGGATACATCACAGGTTTTAGCTTCAGGGGCCCAGAGACTGTGGCCCAGGGTGATTGGCACAGCCCTTGCACATCTGCTGACTGCTTGCCCCATAACAAGAGTCATGGGGGACACACAGAGGCAGCAAGGGGCTGAGGGACATTTGCTGAATGAATGAATGAATGCTCTCTTTTGGCCCAGGAGCTGATGGTGCAGCAGGGAAACTGAGGCAGGGCACAGGGCTGGGTGTGGATGCCATGGCTGGCCAGTCAGTCATACACGCTGGCCCCCCAGGGCTGTCAGCTTTACAGAAGCAGACCCCCTCCACTCAGAGCAGCTGCTGCGTTCAAAGCAGCGGCCTTTCAATTAACAGCCGAGTGTTTAATCCCTGCACCACCAGGGCGCTGTCTTGAGTGCAGCCCTGCCTAACCCCAGGCCAGCTGTGGGTGCAGCCAGGCGAAGCTAGAAGCTGGTCACGTGCGGTGGGCCTCAGCAGCTGGGCCTGCCAAGGTCACCTCCTCCTGCTGGCCTTGGGTGGGCTGGGCTGGCCCAGGGCACGGATGAGGGTCACTGGCCACTTCCTGGCCTTCCCTTCCAGGCAGGGTGGGCAGACCCTGGACTCCAGGGTCTCTCCAGGGCTGGCTATGGAGCTCAGAGCAAGCCCAGATTCAGGGCGTGCAGAAAGCCGGCCCCTCAGGTGCCCTGTGGACCCTGGACCCGGGTGAACAGCTGGCCCAGCTCAAGGTCCATGGTGGCAAGGGTAGGTGGGGAAAGCAGGGGGCTCACCAGCTTGTTGTTTTCATAGATATTTTCCTTCCTGAGGGCATCGAAGTTTCTGGAAGAGAAAAACACACGTGTCCACAGCCACTCAGAGCCCAGGAAGGTGGGGAGGCCTCCAAGGTCAAGGTCATCCCACCCAAACAAGGCCGCTGGGGTGCGACCATGAGGCAAACCTGAAGATTCAGACCAGAGACCAGACATGCCCAACACACCATCACCTGGGGCACAGATGCCCTCAACCTCCCCCCGTCCAGCCTGCCTGGGCCAGCCCACCCGATCCTCACCCCCATCCTCACTCCAGCAGGACTAGCCAGACCAAGGCCCAGATAAGTCAAAGCCACCAGACCAAGCTGCCTGATGAGGACACAGGGCTGGCAGTCACCATCGGGGTTCCCAGGGGAGGAAGCCAAGGGCAGCCGGGAAGCCATATGTCTAACTCACCGAGGTAAACGCTAAAACCAACAGCAAGCTCACTACCATCAAGTTCCCAGCCCAAGATGACCCTTAGCACAGAGCAAAACTGCCCAGGGAAGTCGAGGTCTTTCCCATCGTCCACCAGCTTGTCCCATTCTTTGGGGGACAACTCCCACCCGTAGGTAATGAGGTCCAGATGTTTGGACCACCAGCCAGCACAGAGGGGCATAGGCACAAGGGCAGCCCCAGGGGTGCAGGCAGAGCCTCTGGTATGGAAGGCAGAGAGCACGCCGCCCTAACCCCCACCCCTGTCCAATGGCCACCCTCTTCCCCCCACCTCGGGTTTACCATGTCATTACCACAGGTGGGTCTGAGGGAGGTAGCAGTCAACCTCCAGGGCCTAAGACCCTCGGCCTTGCCCTCAGCTTCCCCCACAGCCCAGCCTTCTCCCCCTCCTCTCCCTACAACATCCCAACCCCTCCCCAGACTAGTCCCAGCCCCCATCACTGACAGGAGGTCTGGCCAGAGGGCACAGGGTTACAGGTCCTGTTTTGTCTCAAAACATAGAGTAGATTCCCTTCACTGTCTGTTTGGCCTTTAAGGGGCCACTTCCCTTCCCAGATGGACCCAGAGCCAGCCATCTGCCCCCCATCTAGTCTCTCCTGCAGGCTCCTGAGGTCATGCTCCAAGCCCCAGGCAGAGCAGGGCACCCTAGTATAGGGGGCAGAGTGGGACATTCCAGAACAGGAGATGGCGGGGGACACCCAGGACAGGAGCAGAGGAGGACATTCCAGGATAGAAGGCAGAAGGGAACACCCCAGGACAGAGATTCATCCCAGGACAGGAAAGCCAAGGTCATCTGTGTTCATGGACTATACCCTCAATAATTCAAGTTTGAGGTCTTCTTCAGGGTGGAAGTGGAGTAGATGAACTTCCCTGTCCAGCGTCATGGCCCCCAAACCGCTCTCAGTCCCTGGCCACTGCATCCTTTCCATCTTGACCTAAAGTTTCCACCATGTCCCCATGAATCCCTGGGACCCCCACTCTGTCCCCAAGGATTCTCTCAAAGCCCTCATTACGTCCCCAAGGATCTGCTCAAAGCTCCCATCATGTTCACAAAGATCCCCCCCAATTTGGTGGAGCCAGCTGAGCCTCTGGGTGGTGGGGCCACAGCCTGTAGTGCCCAGCACCACCCCCATTCTTGGAGCTGAGCAAGGTGGAAAGTTAAACCCCCAGAAATAGAGGTGCCCAGCTCCACATTCGGGGAGCACCTTAGAGACCCCCATGTGCCTTCCAGAAATGTTCCTAGCACAGGCCCAGCTGGGTTGGGCAGGGGAGACCGTGGTCTCTTTTCAGTTGTGTCTTCACCGTTGGACATCAAGTCCAATCCTCCAGCAGGTTTATGAGGCCGTATATCGCACAGGAGGAGATCACGCAAGTGTGTCTGAGCCCCAGAGGCCACGTCTGCAGGAAGCTGCATGGCTGACACAAAGCCAACAATGCGTCTCTCATGGTTCAAATCTCCCGTGGGAGTTACAGCCTCAGAAAGCGCTGGAAGGCCAGCTACTTACTTCTCGACCGCCCTGAGGTGATGACTGTGGAGACAGATCTATAGGAAATGTCTCAGGCAGGTCCAGGCGGAGGCCACAGGAACTGACCCACAAAGCAGGCCACTGGTCCAAGGAACTAGCAAGGTAATTAAATGGCAAAGCAGATGGCGGACAAGCAAGACTCACTTATACACTGGTGAAGGCCACACCCCA
The DNA here is from genome assembly GCF_000299155.1 of Elephantulus edwardii. Taxonomy (NCBI): domain Eukaryota; kingdom Metazoa; phylum Chordata; class Mammalia; order Macroscelidea; family Macroscelididae; genus Elephantulus; species Elephantulus edwardii. The sequence goes on from NW_006399830.1 coordinate 1,023,502, forward strand.
AGGAAGTTCCCTTCCACCCATCGGCCTCTCATAGCGAAGTCCATCTGTGAAGTGATTACACTCAGTCAGGCCTCCTCAAGGGAGTGACCACAACACACCCACCAAACCAGAAAGCTACAAGCAGCCAAGCTCAGGCACCCCAAGCCTTCACCACCAAGCAGCACCCCTACACGGGAAAGGGGGAGTGCAGGAGCACTGCTATTACATTGTAGCACTGCCGCTACATTGTAGCACTAGGAGCTAACAGTTACCCACAGAATGTGTACACCTGTACCCATTGAACCTAACTTGCTCTGAAAACTTTCACCCAAAACCACACCCTAAAAATTATGGAACTTGCAGTAGTGTGGCCCTGGAAACTGCTAGGGTCTGCGGACAGCGAGCTGGGACAGAGGACTGAGGTGGACTCACTAACCACAGAGCCAGGAAGTTGAGCACTTTCTTCCTGGGGGCACCTGTGTGCAGAAGCCAAGGTCAGGAGGGTCAGGAGTGGCCCTGGTGGACAGATGCTTGTCTTCCCTCCTGGCTGTTCCTGTGCCTTCCACGTGGTTCTGACCCTGATATACAGCCTGTTACTGCCCTGGTGACCCCTTGCTGTGACCATGGGCTGAGTTTTGTGTCCACAGAGCCCAGAAGAGAGTGCTATGCAAGGACAAAGGGGAGCTGGGGAGAACCTGAGGGGGGACATCTCTCACAGGAAGCCCCCTTGAGGGTGTATCTTGATCCTTCTCTCGCCTCGTGAAGCTATACGAGGTCTGATCCCACCCTGTGACAGGCAGCCAGGTGCACAGGTGGTCGTGGTGTGTGCTGTGGAGTGGGAGTCAACTCCTGGGTGTGCACTGGAGAAAACTGTCCATAGAGCAGCTGGTGGGTTTGAACCACATACCTCTAGGTTGGCAGACCAACTTCTTACCACTAGACAACCAGGGCCAATGCACTACAAATGCTTGTGGATAAACATTCATTTAATATGGTCTAAGAGAGGGGACACTGTGTGACAGGTTTATTCTTTCAACACTAACTGGAGCATTACTTCCTTGAGTCTACACTGGCCCCTGGTGGTGCACCATGTTAAGTGTTGGGCCCTAAAGGCCAGTGGTGGGTTCCACCCACAGCTACTCAGGAGAGAGGCTTCCTGCTTCCGTGAAGATGACCTCACAGACACTCAAGGGGAAGGTGGGCTCTGTCCTGGGGAATAAGTCAGAATTCACTCAACAAAGAGGGGGAAGGGGGGCGTACCTGTCAGAGCCTCACGTGGGAAGTGCCCTTGGCTCATAACAGAGAAGTGGGCACTCAAGTTTACCCAGAGGTGCTGGGGAGAAAGGCCTGGAAACTCACTCCCAATAAATCAGCAGGGAGAGCTCTAGAAATCACAGCAGTGCCAACCCCCAAACCCCCAGCAGGACACTGGTCCAGGGGACAGTGCGGGGCTGGGCAGGGCTTTATGCTGTGGTCCATGGGGTGACTGTGGGATGGGGCTGACAACCCTCAATGGTCAGATGTGACCTCTGTCACCTCCCACCACATGACTCATACGACTGGCCTCCGGCCCTTGGGGATAGTTGGCCCCCAAATTCCTGATGTGTTGACCACATGCCTCTGGCTTATTTCTTGGAACCAGAGGCAGTCCCTGAGGTGGTTCTGGGGGGAGTCTGCCTTCCTAAGGCCCCCAGCACATCTGGAGTTAATACAGCTGAGAGGGGAGCAGGAGGGATGAGGGAGGGGGGCAGAGACAGTGAGGGACAGGGTAATTAGGAGAGAAACTGAGAGCAACAAGACAGCAAACTGGATTAGAAACTAAGGAAGAGAGAGACAGAGACAGGGATGGTGTAGAGGACAGACCAGGGACAGGGACACACAGAGGGAGGGAGACAGAAGGGGAGTGAGGCAGAAGGGGGTATGGGGAGAGGGAGCAGAGAGAGAGAGTCCCAGACAGAAGATGGTGAGAAAGGGAGACAGGGGAAGCTAGTGAGGGGTGAGAGCCAGCCGGATACAAAGAGGGAGAGACTCAGAAAAAGAAAAGGGGAGGAGAGAGTGAGAGGGGAGCCAGAGAAGGTGGGGGATGAACATGGGGCTGAGGGAGTGTCCAAGAAAACGCAGCCCCAGGAGTTAGACCACCACGGGGCAGACCCAGGCGGTCACAAGTGGAGTGGGCAGCAGGGGCGCATTTAGGGACAGGCAGGAAGGAGCAGGCTAGGGCAGGTCCAGGCCCTCAAGTGCCCCATGCCCTACCCTGGTTGAGCCCTCCACCCTGAGCAGCCCTCTCCCACCTAGAGCTGGCTCTGGTCATGGAAGTGAGGGCACTGGCTCTGGAGGTCCCGAGGGCCCTGCACAGCCCTGACAGGAAGGCATGGACAGTGGCTGGGCAGTGGGCCCAAGGGTGAGAACAGAAGGCCTCTGTCCCCAACACGGCTCCCTGCTGACCTCTCGGCCAGCGTGGGAGGTGAGGTCCACACTGACTGGCTCTGCAGCCACCCTCCTCGCTGCTCTGGGCTCTGTGGGCCCCTTCTGACCCCAGCCAGAGGGACTCCATCTCAGGGAGCACTCAGATCACCCCCCTCCTGCATCTCGGGGCAGGAAAGCCCACAGCACACAGCTGGACTCCACCTTCCTGAAACCTCATCTGGGGCCCACCCATAATGCACCCCTTTCCCAAAATACCTAGGGGACAGAGGCAACACAAAGTCCCCTGTGGTGGGGTCTCCCAGTCTAGCACATGTACCCCCACCCATGTCCTCTGCTGAGAGGGCTCCTGGCCCATCACCAATCCCCTGTGCCTTCTGCTCTGGGGATCCAGGCTCAGAACCCTGTTTCCCTGCCCTGTAGCCCTTCCAGTCCCGCCCCTCCCCTCCCAGAGCTGGTCACCCCAGGAGGAGCCTGGCCACTCCCACCAGAGACTGGTTTACAGAAGAGGGAAGGGTGGGGCCCAGAGCCCAGGTGCTTTCCAGGCTCACCTGGCTGCAGAGGTGACATCAAGGGGGCGGTACTGAGGGCAGAGTGAGCCGGCCCATCTAGAACCTTCCTGGCCTCCAGCTAAGAGCTGTCAGTACCAGGGGGCAGGACAGGGGCTGCAGGAGCACTAGGCAGGCAGCTGGATGACAGGGCGGACCAGGCAGCAGCATGTCCTGAGTGGGCCCACAGAGGCCCAGGCACCTCTCCCCCGGAGAAGTGCTGATCAGGGCAGGGAACCTGTGCTGGATGGGGACACCATGACCATAAAGTCCAAGTTTCCTGACCAGCCTGCATGCTTGGGCCCAACAGTCACAGGAGGCACTGAGACTGGCCCATTGCCCCACTGAGCCCTCTTCACAGCTGCCCTTTCTAAGAGGAAACAGCTCTGCATGCAGCAGGAAGGACCACGATTAGACAAAGAGAGAAACTTCCTGGTGGCAAAGCTAGGAGATATTGAAGCAGGAAGTCCACATCCAGAGCTCCTTCAAAGGGAAGAGAGTGGAGGACAGGAGGTGCCAGGGAGCTACACCCAGGCCAAGGTCCATGCACCCAATGTCTGACTTTGGACTGGGGTCCTTCCCCACGTGTCTCTGACCCTGGAGGCTACTGGTGAGGGCCATAGGGCAGCTCAGGGGCTCTGAGACTGGAATGATGGGGTCAGGCCAGGTGGGGTCCCTACCCCAGCCCCCACCTCGCCCAAGGCCAGGACCAGATGAGGACATAGAGGGGTGAAGCTGACCCATAGGCAGGTGTATCCACATTTAACTGCATTCACAACAATCTCAGAACACCTATAGCCCCACCTCATGCCACATCCAAGGCCCTACTTCATGCCAACACCCCAAATCCCTGCCTCATGCTGATGCCTGGGGCCCCCACCACACACCCTCACCACAAATTTCTACCTCATTGACACCCTCACACGTCTATCTCATTTCCACCCCCCCAGAGCCCCTATCCCACACCAATACCTCATAATCACTGCCCCTCCACCACATCCATCACCACCCTCACTCAAGCATGCTGTTATCTCTCCATCATCCTCCTGCTCTGAGGCAGAAAAACCCACAACCATAGGTAGGGAGTGGGTCACCCCCACGACCTTGTGCTGCATCCTCACCCCTCCTGTTACCCCCGCTCAGCTTCTCCACAGCAGATGCCACCTTGCATTTTACCCCTTCACCTGCCCACGGCTGAGTCTGCTGAGGCTCCGTTAGGAAATCACACATGGCTGGCTCAACGTGCGCACACCTATGAGTGCAGCTGGGACAGGTACCTCCACCCCAGGCTCCGCTCCCAGCACGGCGGGGGCAGAGAGTCCTCCGGAGGCAGAAAGGCCCTCCATGTCGGGGTACACCATATCCCCATGAGTCTGCTTGAGTGCAGGTATCAGCCACTGGACCTCTGACTCTACAACCCTGGGGCTCTCCTGCCCACTGCCAGGCCCAGGACCCAGTCTCCCTATGGGACCCCATGGTGGAACCCATTCTTTTCCATGTGCCACCCTGGAGAAACCCCAAGGGGGCATTTCCCAGGCTTGAGCTGGAGAAGCAGTCAGGCCTCGTCCAGATTTACAGGATGGACTTCTCCCCACGCCGTGAGTGCTGCCAAGGATGGTCCAGGGTGGGAGGCTGAGCAAGGGCTTCTCCCTGCAGGGCCTCAGTGTCCCTCCACCACACAAGGCTGAATGAGGGCGGCTCCTGGAAGGGACAGTGCTCCACTCACATACCCTTTCAGAAGGCTGTCAGGTACCACCTTCCTTCCAGAAGGTGTAGGGCTGCCAGGGACCACCTGGAGCCCCCTTCTGGAGCTAACTCACACAGACACACTAGCCCAGCTACTTCAACCAGGTAAGACTTTTCACAGGGCAGACACCGAAGCCCAGACCATATTCACCCAGAGCTCGTTGAATGAATAACTGACGACACTGGGTCCCAGTGTTTGCTGAATGAACAGTCGGCAATGGTCCCAATGTCTGCTGAGCGAGTAACAAGGCAAGCCCAAGGACCCATTCAGTGTTTGCTGAGTGAGTAACAGACGAAGCCAGTCCAGGGCTGGGCAGCAGCCCCCAGGAGACCACCCTTCCCTGCCCACCTGCCTGGCCCTGAGCTGGAGCACAGCCTCCCTCTCCCCACCACCACCCTCACATGCAGAGCCTGGGCCTCCTGCTCTGTCAGGACCCTGATCTACAGTGCCCAGACACTGGATCTGGAAAGAGGTCTGGGCACACAGAGGGGAGCAGTATTCATCGTGGGAGTCCACCCACCGTGGGAGCCCACAACAGGCCTGAGCCAAGCCAAGCCCTGGAGGCCTCAAGGGAAACCCCAAGTCCCTTCCAGGGAAAGAGCGGGAGGGAGCAGCTGGGGCGAGAGCCCCGGACACTAGCCTGAGTCACAGACTGACTGACGCCCAAGGGGGAGGCGGATGTCCTGGCTCCAGCCCCAGTGCCACCCGGCAGATGGGAAACTGAGGCCGGACTGAACAGCCCGCGGGGCTGAAACGAGCCTGAGCCTCAGTTTCCCCATCGGTGCGGGCAGCCGAGCTCGGGTCAGCCAAAGGGCGACCATGGGGCAGTGGCCACTCACATGAGGTCCGGCCGGTGGCGGTGCAGGATGGCGCAGAAGGCCAGGCCGTCCCGGAACGACGTGGTCATGTTGGTGATGTTCACGTCCCGGTAGCCCTCGCACTGCTGCCGGCACCATTGCTGCAGCGCCTTGATGGCGGCCATGCGGGCAGCGGCGTGCCGGCCGGCGGAACCGGACTGGGCGCACCAGGAAAAGTCCCTCGCCGTTCCCGGGACAGGACCCCGGCTCAACCCCCCCTGGAGCGCGCACCCGGCTCGGCCTGCAGACCGGCAGATGGGGGGACTGACGGTAGAGCAAGACCCAGCGGGTTAGAGGAGAAAGGGCAGCCCGGCGGCCGCAAGCAAGCGCGGGCCAGCCCGCCAGGACACGTCCCGCCCCACTCGGGACAAAGCCCCGCCCAGACCCTGCCCCCGACACGCCCCCAGCCCGCCAGGACACGCCCTGCCCCGGCAAAGTCCCGCCCAGACCCCCTCCCCCAGCATACCAGGACACGCCCCGCCCCGCTAAGGCAAAGCCCCGCCCCGACCACGCCCCCTCTCGAATCAAGCCCGCGTCCCGCTGATCCGCGAGGCCACGCCCACGGCCCGCCCCCCAATCAGACCATTCCTCCCCACCATCTATGGTCACGCCCACAGCCAGGCTCCGCGACCCACAGGACCTTGCCAGGAACACAATCTACCTGCCCACCCCGCCCACCATCTGGCCCGCCCCACTACCAATTCACTTTGTCCCCGCCCCATGACACGCCCATCCCAAAGGCCCCACCTTTGTGCCTGGCCACGCCTCCACCTGGGACTGTCAGAGCATCGGAACAGCTGCCATCCAGGCCACGCCCCGGTCTCACCCGCCTTCCTGTTGTAGTCCCGCCCCTTTTATAGGGAGAGGGGTGGGGTCTCGAGCAGAGCCAGACCTAGGGTCCAGGGGAGTGAAACCCACCCCGCCCTGGGAGTCCTGTCCCCACTCTGGCTGACTTTGTCTTTGTTTTCAATGCTCCACCTCCACCTTATCCCCAAGATGACGACGCCAATGAAAAGTCCAGTTTACAGATGAGCAAACAGAGGCTCAAACCGCCTAAGGTCAAGAAATGTTTGGGCCAGCCAACTCTGGGCAGCTGAGCTCTCTGGGGAGGCTGCATCCGGCTCCGGGCGGCCAGGAACACGCCTAGCATTTACAGTCTTCAAAAGGCCTTCCGCCTGCGTGGTGCCAGCGCCCACCCTGTGTGCTGTGGGGGGCGTCCCTCTGGATAGTTCCAAACCATGTCCCCAGCTCAGGAGGCCTGTCCACCCACGCTGTCCCTGGAGCAGGGGATTTCCCAGGGAATCGAGTCAATTGTTCTGTTTCCCAATTTTCCGTTTTCATCATTTGTGCAATTAGGAAAAGTAACTGCATGCCTCTGTGTAACCTGGGGGGCAGTCCCCACCCCCACTCTCCCAGTGGATTGGACCAAGCAGGAAGGACTGACAGATGAGACAGCCCCTCACCCGATCTCTGCTCCAGGACACGTCCAGACTTCACCAGGATCTGCCAGGCCCAGGCAGAGCTGCAGAAAGCTGTTTCCAGAAGCAGCACGTTAGGGAGTGGGCAGTATCTGAGGCTGGGGCCACAGGTTAGATGCCTTGGCTGCCCCATAATGTGAGTGAGGGCCATGTGTGGTGGTGAGTGCCCTGTTCCAGGGAGCATGCAAGCAAGTAAAGCCTTATGACCTAGGATGGCTACTGTCCAGAGATCAGGACCTGCCAGTGGGGCTCCAGAAAGGGAGCAAAGGGCGACTTCAAGCCAAGTTGTCTGGGGCTTGTCTTGGAACTGGGTTTTCTTGACCCAGGACACCCCTTAGAACTGGAAAATCCTCTAAGGAAGGGACAGGGCAGGGTGGTGAGATGTCAGGTTGGGGCCATGGGGTGGGGCCTGGAACCCACCCTGCCCCCACTCTCCCCATGGAACCTCTCTGGGGACAGTTGTCCAACAGGCCCTCCCATCAGTCCCGCAGCTTTGTCCTTCCCTCACCAGTGCCCAGGAGCCCAGTGACACCTGGGTGTTGGATCTCTAACCTGCCCTTTCCCCTGAGGTGACCAAAATATCCATTGAGTCTGTGAAGCATTTGTATCATCTAGGGACTTCCTCTCCTGAGGAACCCAGACCAGGACCAAGACTCCCTCAGATGTGCCACTCTGCCACTGACCTCCACAGTCCCAAGACCCACCTACAAAGTAGACCTGGCTGTGCCCCACCAACTCACAGCTTCCCTGCTGCCCTGAGTAAAGTCCAGTCCCTGTCACATTGCCTGGCCTTGTGGCCAGCTGGCCCATGCTTATCACTCCTGCCAGCCATGGCCGCTCCCTGCCGCACCCTCTGCTTTGGAGTGGGGAGCACCTACTCCTGCCGCCCTTCCTCTCCCTCAGCCCCAGTTGGTCCGCACGCCTGCTCCATTTTGGCCATTCTACTGCCCTCTCCAAGAACCCAGCCAGGCACCCATGAGCCCCGCAGTCAGTCAGGGTCCCACCTGGCTCCTCGTCACTCTGGGCTTCCAGCCACACAGCCCCTCCTTCCCAGGGACCTGCAGCTGGAGACCTCCCCCATCAGCTGGATGCTTCCTCCCTGGGGGTGGGGTTGTTGCTGCAATGACTGAGGGGCCTTCAGCCCACTGCTTTCCTGGAGACATTTATGCCCATTGTCTTCTCCCCACTCGCACACCTGGCACTCACCCTCACCACCTTCCCACTGCAAAGTGTGCGGTCACAGCGAAATGGGGACTCTGCTGGGAAGGGGCCTGGAGATGAGGTAGCAGGGTGTACATGCCCCCCAGTTCCTTAGGTACACAGCAGGCATTCAGTAGATGTAGCTTCACACAGTCACCTTGAGGCCATGGCTGGGGAATAGGGGTGCTGTGTGCACCAGGCAGGCCCAGGAGGGGCTTCAGCCCCCAAGCCCTTCAGTGTACAGACTCCAGACCAGGGTTTCTGTCTGGAGTAGAGGCGGGAGGGGATGCCTCATGATTTTTTGTAAAAGCAGTACTTATTGTAGAAGGTCCAGCTACAAAATGTAAAAAAACAAAAGGAAATGAACATCCCAGGCTTCAGTGCAAAATTCACCAAGTCTGCTCCTGGAAGGTGGCCTGCAGTTAGGTGGGCAGCTGATGCCCACTGGTCTCCATGCACACTGCACCAGGGCAGACCAGGGAGCTCACGGGCGGGCCCATTGTGAGGCACTCTTGCAAGCACACGGTCAGCCTGGTGGTGTCCTGCAGGCCCGACTCCCCACGGTGTGACAGAAGGAAACCTTGCCCTGCCCTCTCCGTCCTCAGTGGCTGCTGTGCTCGGCCCCTACCTGCGGCCACCACATCAGCCCACTTCATGGAGGGCCTGCCGAGCATGTCCTTCTCTGGGGACTGGTCCCTCCTGATGGCATGTGAGTACATGACAGACAGCAGGCCTCACCAGGCTCTTCTCTCCGAAGCACCGCACTTCTTCCAGGACAGAGCTGCTGTCTTGCTGGTAGTCCTGGCTGTGCTCTTTGCCAGCATCCTTCATTCCAAGGCACTGATCCTTCTTCGCTCTCCATTGTCCAGCTTTTACACACAGGGGAGGTGACTGATAGGACCACTATCTTAGCCAATTCAGACTCCAGGTGGCCCTCCGCTGGGGAGCTGAAGCTCAGCATGTTAACTGGCCAGCACTCATCATTCTCTGGTAAACTCCAACTCCAGAGCTGGTGACCAGCGGCCTGGTGCTTCATGTGCTGCACCACCAAAGTTCTGGAGGGAGAACCCAGAAGTCAGGAGAATTGCACCCTGAGCAGAATCAGCAATGCCCTGTAGCAGGAACAGAGGCACCCACAGCACCAAAGCTGGAGAAGGGCTGGTGCTGCGGACCTGTGTCCAGAGAATTGGGGGTGGAGGTGCGGAAGGGTGCAGTTGGAGAAGCCTCACCATCCTCAGGCCCCCTTTCCCCACCCCCCCCGCCCTCCATTCCATCCACCCTTTTCTCACCACCACCCTTTAAATGGGTGACTGTACCCGTTGTGCAGCTAAGGAAACTGAGGCTCAGAGACGAGCCTCAGGTCAGCCCTGCAGAGGCTAAAGGATGGAGTCAGGCCTAGTGGCTGCTGCAGTCCAGGGGGGCCAGGACACCCTGTGTGTCTTCCCCTTTCAAGGCGGGTGGCAGGAGTGGTGCTACAGGCCGAGGAAGGACAGGCCACTAGTCTGAACCCCAAGGCCAGCTTGGGATATTGCAAGCTGGTACCTGAGGGCTGGGCCAAGGGCCTGTAGACTCTTCAGTGGTGACTTAACCCCAAACACTGACTCAGGTCAAGCTGCTCACTGGCCCAGGAGGCAAATCCAGGTCACAGAGATGAAGCAGGTGTTTCCCACGCAGCGTGGGCCTTCCCAAGAGACTCTTCAGTGCCTTTCTCACTTGCTCGACTGGTTGGCCCCAAACTACCCCATCCGCAGAACCCACACTTTAGTCTCAGTTGTATCTACATGATAAAATCTGGGCTGCTAGCTGAAAGGTTGATGGTTTGAATCCACCAGCTACTCCATGAAAAAACGATGGACAGTTTCCTCATATTGACTGACAGCTTTGTGACCCGGAAGGCAGGTGGCTGGGCTTGGGGTCAGATATGGGCCGGGTTGGTGTCCTCGTTGTGGCCTTGTGGAAGGGACATCCACATCTGCACGTAACTCAGGGGTTTTTGTCTTGGAAGGAGTGGAGCTGGTGGGTCCCCAGAGGCCACCCTGCCCAATCACCAAGCTGTGGCCAGCAGACTTCACTCAGTGGTGGTGGGTCACTGATAACACCCTTGACCCCAGGTGGGAATGGGAGCCTAGAAGCTGGGCATGTTTTAAAGATCCACCATGGGATTGTAGTGGTGTAGTGCATCAGAAGTTATGCTAACCAACAGGTCCGTAGTTCAAACCCACCAGATGCTCCACAAGAGAAAAATCGGCAATCTCATCTCACATGACAACCTCCGGCCTCGGAAGCACGCTGGAGCGTCACTGAATCAGAGCCAGTTCAACCGCGGTGGGAGTCCACACACGTTGCTATTGTTAGGGGCCACCAATGACCCCAGCACCCCTGAACTACAGACCTGCACCCTGGCCTCTCCTGTGCCATCCTCACCATCTTGGACACAATTGAGCTGGTCACTGGGGGTCTTCCTCTCTTGTGTGCATCCACTCCATCCAGTGGACTCTGACTTGGAGCAGCTGTGTGGACAGGACCAAGCGGCCCCAGCTGCCCCCTACCTACAGGGACACGCCACCTTACCTGTCCACAGTGGCCAGTGGTTTTGCACTCCTGACCATTCCAATTCCTTGACCACAGTGTCACCGGGCCCCTCAGTCACAGCCAAGGGCCAGTTAGTGTGCCACCTGGGCTGGACAATCACGGCTCCTCCATGCCTGACCTCGCCCCTAGCAGTGGGGTCCTGGCACATGGCTGGGAGTCAGCCTGTCCACCTCATCACGATGGCATTGCTGGGCACACAGCGACAGCTCCATCACCACCCTCTCCATTATTCATGGTTTCCCCCACGGTGGCAGTGTGGCGTCGTGCACGGCACATTATAAATATTTGATCCGGTGTCTACAGCCAGCCATTTATCATTTATAACGGGTTACAAAAACATTATAAAACATTTACCACACGTTTATACATCATTTTCAGCTACTCAACGATGTGTGATAAATACATTATTAATCCTCTCTGGCGTCTATGGAAACCCTACTAAGGCCTGGACTCTCCTTCCCATGCAAGTGGCTGGGGGCGGGGGCGAGCAGCCTGGCCATTGTACACAGTGCCCCCTGCCCACCATGTACCTCTCTGCTGCATGCACCCCCACTCCTGTCCACTATGTACCCCTACTCCAGTCTGTATGGCCTCTTCACCAGCCCATCTGACGGGCAGGGACTCGGCTGGGAGACGAGGCAGCTGGCCTCAACATGCTCAATGTACCCCACCTCCAGAGGTACCTGTGGAGTGAGAGCAGTTCGGAGGGCTCTGCAAGCCTAGACAAAGCAGGGCGGGGAGCCCCAGGAAGGAGGACAAAGGTGGAAAGACAGATTGGGACCGGGCACTTGTGCCTGCAGGGCTCCTGTGGCCACCTCCTGCCATCTCTTGAGTCTGCCCTCTTGTGGCCTGTGCTGTGATGCCCATCACATGGGGAGCACCTGGGAAGGTGTCCACAGCACACCCCTCGTGCAGAGCTGGACTCTCACAGCACTGCCCTCCCTGAGGCCAGAGGGGCTCCCATCCTAGCACATCCCTCCTCCCATCTAGAAGCCCCCCACTGTGCTAGGCCCCATGGGTCCCACTGAGTGACCCTGTGTAGAGTCTGGGCTGAAATGTCAGGGGCCACAGCAAGACACCAAGCTCGGGTTACTCCTGGAAAATTATTCCGCTGTCTAGCTTGTCCACAGGTCAGGAGCCTGAGGGCTTTCACCAAGCCCCAGGACAACCCCAGGGAACAGCCTTTTTAGGGAGGGGAGCAACAGCTGTTCTGGGACAACGGTAACTTGCTTGCAACCAGGACAGCTGAAATGACACCATCACCCCTCCTGATAATGGCCAGGGACACTCCTGGGCCAGGCTATCCAGGCTCCAGGACACTGAGGCCCCCAGCTCCTCCTACTCCCATGACGGGCCCCAGTGAACTTGGGGCCTGTGGCCCAGGCGGTCTGCAGATCAAGGCGTGTCCCTTCGCAGATCAGGAAATGAAACTGGAGGCCTTGTTAAGTCCCCACCTGTGAGGGCACCCAGAGATGTTCAGTCTCCTTCCCCAGGAGTAATGGTCTCAGGTAGCCTCTGGAGGTGGGGAGCTATCACCCACCCCTTTGGGGCACACACACTCAAGCTCTTGGGGGGCATGACGTATGTGACAGTGACAGGGAACTGGAACATGACGACCCAACCCTGGCCTGTGATCCCCGGTGATGGACCCAAAACCCCGAGGGTGGGACCTGAGTGTAACCATAGTGACAGGGCACGCAGACTCCTCATGGGACAGAGTCCAGGTGGGGGCCCATCACCAGGCAGGGTGGAGGAGGACCCCTCATGGAGGGCGGGAGGGGGGTGGAGGCAGAGAAACACGGAGGAAGAGGACACTTGGCCTGCTCCTGGGCTCGGAGCATGGACAAGTGGCTGTGGTGGGTGCCCTGCGGCACACTGACCCATCCTGCTCTGTCCTGCCCCCGCACTGGCTGTGTCCTGGCTCTCCTACCAAGGACCTCCTAGAGCCACAGCGCCCCCTGGTGGCTCTCACCTCCTAGTCCACGCTGGGCAAGCCTGGCTGGGCGGCAGAGAATCCTGACAAGGGTACCTGCTGAGGGGGCACTGAGGGGTGCCTGTCACCCAGCCACACTGAGGGCACTGTTCGCCATCACTGGCTTCCAAGAAGTGGACACTTCTCACAGATCAGGGGGAGGCAGTCAGCAGCAAGGGCAGGTCCTCCTACCAGGCCCACAGGCAGCATGGCTACAAGCCTCCCACAGCGGAGACCCCAGGCTTGAGCTGTGGCACCCTCCTTCCACATCGGCTCCTGAGTGAGGGGTGATGGGGCAGGGCAGGGGACCAGAATGCGCAGTACCATCTCCTGGGACCCTTTGAGGTGGGGCTCAGCCTCAGCGGTAACCTGTCAACGGCACTGGCCTTGGGTCCCCTCTAGACCTCCGGCACCTAGAAGAGACACCCCCGACGTCCTGGGCCCCAACCCTGAGGCATGGCCACAAGGATGAAGGCAGAAAGCAAGATCAGAGGTTTCATTCGAAGAGGCAGTGAAGACCAGCGCCTGCCCCTCTGCCGGGCACCATGTGGTCGGTCACCCTGCAGACGGCCCCACATCCCTGTGAGACTGCCAACGCCTCCTGGGCTGTTCACTGTCTGTGCCCTCCCAGAGGTGCCTCCAGTGCGACACGGGACAGCGGTCACATGACGGCCTCCATGTGCAGGGCCCGCAGGGCCTCGGAGATCTGGGTGCTGGTGTCCACCTGGCCGTACATGCCCACCAGGAAGGCGCGGTGCAGCAGCACGACTGCATGCTCTGTGGGAGAGACGGTGCTCAGGGCTAGGGTGGGGTGGGGGGCAGATCTCAGGCTGGGGCACGTGGATGGTGGGGATGAGCTGACAGAGGGGCGTGGGCCAGGCAGAGGGAGACGGGAGGCCAGCAGGGCATGGAGGCAGGTGGGGAATGGACAAGGCTGATCGTGGGGTGCGGGTCAGGCAGGGAGATAGCAGACAGCGGGGCATGGGCCAGCCTGGGAGCCAGGTGACATCGGGTGCTGACCTTGGCAGAGCAGGGTGTACTCGGGTAGGTTCCGGAGGGCCGTCTGCACCACCTCCAGGTCACGACTCCCCAGGCAATACATGAAGGTGGGCAGAAAGTCAGCTGCAATGCTGTGGAGGCACATGGGTGAGACCCCGATTGCCACTGCCAGTGCTCCCGAGTGCCCGTGCAGCAGCCCAGACCCTGACTGAGGGCACGTGGGGCCCAGGTTGGGAGACACAGGTGTGGGGATGTAGCTGTGGGGTTGGGGGACATGGTTTGGGGGCTGGGGTGAGGTAAGTACGAGGCAGGTCCACTCCCTCACCTGGGGTTGTTCTGGATGGAACGCAGGGCCAGGCTGAAGGCCAGGTTGCGGCAAGGCTCCTCAGCCGAGCTCATCAGACGCTGCAGGTTGGTCTAGGGGGCAGGGCGGTGTTAGCCGGTGCCCACTCCTGTACTGAGCTCGCACACGTGAAGGTGGCAGGAGAGTCCAGTGGGGGTATTCCCTGCGTGCCTTCCCCACCAGGAAGCCCAGGATTCCCCCTGCTAAGCCTCCCGGTGCCCCATGCCTCTTCCCTTCTCCACCCCTCACCGAGAAGAAGCCCAGGACCTCAGGCCTGCGCCAGGACACCTCCTCCAGGTCACTCAGCACCTCCAGCAGATCTGAGCAGGCAGAGATGGGGACAGGGGTCAGGTAAGACACACCAAAGTGTTCAGGGCATCTGAGGGGCCTGTCCTGGTCCCTCCCTTGGGCATGCTGAGACCCAGGACTTCCAGTATCGTGGGGTGGTGGTTAGGTGTCCAAGTTTACAATCGGGCTCGCTTCCCAATTTGAGACCAGCGAGGCCCTGTCCCCTGGGTGTCAGCCCCAGACCCCCGTGAGAAGGGTTCAGGGGGACCCAGGCTCTCTGCGCGGCTGTGAAAAGACCATCCTGAAACCTCACAGCAGGGGGTCCCACTCATGACCCTCTGCACCCCACATACGCCACCCCACACCCAGCTCAACCCTCAGCAGGGTGGGCAGGCTCCGACCTCTCCTGGAACTGCCTGCTACCGACTCTCCCTGAAGCCCCCAGCTGCTCAGGGATGCCAGGTCTCCCCATATCCCAGCTGCACAGGGGTACTGGGGACTCCTTGTACCCGGGCTCCTCAGGGATCCCCGGGTTCCCCACACCTGGCTGCGTGGGGTCCTCTCCTTTAGGGGGGCTGCCGACTCACCTTCGACAGTTTGGCCTCGGGACAACCTCTTCATGTAAGGAGCCATCTCGGCAGCAGTCAGGGGCGTGAAAAGGGAGACGCTGACCAAGGGCAGGGAGCCAGCTGGGCCGTCGTCTGGGCAAGAAGACAAGGGCCTCCTGGTCAGCTGGGTGAGCGGGGAGCAGTGCCCACACACACTGGCCACCCTAGCGAGAGGCAGCCACCTGTCCCACGTGGGCAGCTGAGGCAGGAGACACTCACCCTCGCCCTCCTCGTCCAGGCTGTGGTCAGTGACAGTGCTGCTGCTGGGCAGGCTCAGCCCTGCCAGGAGGGACTTGAGCATCACTAGGTCACTGTTGTCGGAGGACAGGTCACTGGAGAGGAGAGCAAGGTCAGAGGGAGGGAAAGGACAGAGACAGGGAGAGGGGCCTGGGTGTGAGGTGTGGGTAGGGTGGACACAAAGGGGAACCCAGGGGGCGAGGTGTGCCATGTGTGGAGGGGAAGGACAGAGACAGGGGACTGGTGTGAGGTGTGGGGAGATTGGACAGAGGGATTCCAGGGGGACGTAAAGGACAGGGAGAGGGGACCCCAGGAGAACAGGGTGTGCTATGTGGGGAGGGTGCACATAGAGGGGACTCCAGGAGAGTGGGGTGTGCTATGTGGGGAGGGTGGAGACAGAAGAGACCCCAGGGAAGGGTGCTAGCCATCAGCTCTACATGGATGGAGAAGACCCCCTGGCCTGAGATGCTCCCTCACTGTCCTGGACTCCAGCAACACACTCAACTGGCCCCAGATCCACTTTGACAGGGCATGTCCACTGTGTGTGGGGCGGGCCAGTAAGGGCAGCTGTGGCACTTGGATTGGGGTACATGGGGGCAGGTTATGGCACCTCGGGTGCAGGGGTACAGAAAGGGGTGGAAATATGGTGGAGGCCAGAGGTTGGGCCCCCAGGAGCAGTGGTGCATGGGAAAGGGTATGGTCAGGGACCCCGAGTGGAAATATGAAAGTATGGAAGGAGACACTGGCTGTGGTCGCAGGAGCAGGGTGACCAGGAAAGCAGGGAGGGCAGGCCCTCCAGGAGCTGGAGTACGCTAAGAGGGGGACAAACTGCAGTCCCAGGAATAGGGGTACGGGGGAGAGGTGCTGGCGGGCACCTGGAGTGTAGCAGTACGGTAAGTAGGAAACACAGGCCATGGCCCCAGGAATGGGGGTATGGGCAGAGCTGTAGAAGGCAACCTGGGAGCTGGGGCAGGGTGAGGGGGACAGGCTGTGTCCCTGGGAGTGGGAGCACAGGGAGGGCACTGTGGCGGGGGTGAGCACACACTGGAGGGTGTCGGCATGTTTCTGTAGAAAGGCCACGGCCGCCGGGGCATTACAGGTGATGTACTTGTGGACCAGCTGCACGAACTTGCTGATGAAGGGAGCCAGGTGCCGGGAGGACTTGCGGTAGTTCTGTGCAGGAGGGGGGACGTGTCACACGGGTGACTGAGAGATGGACGGTCAGAGTCCTCTCTGGGCTCACGGTGCAAGCATAATAGAATGGGGACCACGAGGGGATCTCATTAAATGCTTGGAATTCACTCAGCACATGAGGGGCGGGGGAGGCCGGTGGAGGCCAGAGAGCCCACAGGACCAGCTGCCCAGCCCTGCCCACCACGCCGGATGTGAGGAGGCCGTTCTTAGAAATGGAGAGGGGAACAGGAGAGCGAGCACCCCAGGGAATGCTTCAGGACTCGGGAGTGCTGGGGGGTCACAGGCAGGGTGCACCAGTCCAAGCACCCCCTGGATCCCCACTCAGGCAGAGCCCCAGTATCAGGTGCAGCTCCCCACACCGGGCCGGTCTTCCTTCCTCAGGGGTCCCCACGTTGCCCCCCCCAGGCAGACCCCCACTGACCAGCAGCAGCCGCACGAAGGACAGCAGGCAGTCCCACAGCGCCCCCTGGTGCTCGCTGCGGAACACGAGCGGCTGCAGCAGCTCCAGCACGCCCAGCACGTGCAGGAAGAAGGTCAGGTGGTTCTGCTGGCGGAACTCCTGGAAGTTGAGGTGCGTGCGCCCGTGCAGCAGAGCGGCCAGCATGGGCAGATGCCTGCGGCAGAGGGACCACTCCGTCAGCACGGCTCCCCCGGGCGTGACGGGTGGGCTCTGGGCCAGGCTGTCCCACACCGGAGGCTCGAGCCACGGACGGGCACCTGAGCAGGAGGACGGGGTGAGCCACTGCCAGCTTCCGACACACCATGTTGGCATCCGCCACGCGGCTCTCAGACGAGCGGGAGTCACTGGTGTCCGCCAGTAGGGTGATGAAGCGGTGGGTGAGGCCGTCCAGCTGTGACACGTCAGAGAAGGGCTGGGGGGCTGACCGCGACCTCACCAGCCCACCTGCCCATCGCCACCAAGGGGCCACCTGGCCCACCTGACGGGGTTAGGACGGAGTTAGGGGAGGCGTGGAGGCAGGCCCCAGGTGGACAGCACCAGACAGGGAAACCATCTCCCTGTCTCCCCAGGACTTTTCTGGAAGCTTCCACAGGTCCCCAGACCATGGCCAAATGCCCCCACACCCAAAGCCGTTGGGTAATTCCAGCTCACAGCAGCCCTGAAGGCACAGCACTGTCCACGGGGTCTCTCAGCTAGAGAAAACGTGTCTGTTCCCGAGCCTGAATTTCTAGTCACGGTGGAGGGTGGGCGCGGCCTTGCCCCAGGACTGCTGGTCACTGAGGTGGCCAAGGCCAGGACAGCATCTGGCACTCACCTTGCAGACACTGCTGCCAGGGGCCCCCTGGCCATGCAGCAGGACCTCAGGCACCGGGCCCCGCAGCTCCGGCCGCTGCAGGTACATCTGCACAAGTAGCTCTCGGCAGCGTCTGCCCACCACGCTGGAGGGGACCGGCCTCAGGGTCAGTGACGGCGGACATGCAGATGCTGCAGCACCTACACTCCCTCCACGGCCAAGGTTCCCCACAGAACGAGGGGCAGCAAGAGGCACAGCCACGTCAACAAGCCTAGATTTACCTCCCCTGGTCTCCCTACCAGCAGGCACGCGGGGACCCATTGTCAGAGGCCTCACCTGTCTCCCTGCTGAGCACAGCCCACCCAGCACCCTCACTCATGCCCTGATTGCTGGACACAGCCCCCTCACCTGTCCCCCCACTGCTGGACACGGCTGGTCAGGTGCTCCGTCACCTTCTGGACGCCCTCGTCCACTCCGTGGCAACAGCTGAGCAGCAGGGGCAGCCGGGCCTGGATGAGGCTGCAGGAGGCTTCGTCGGCCTCCAGGCTGCGCGCTTCCGGCTCCGCCAGGATTAGGTCCACCAGACTGATGAGCTCAGGGGCCCGCACACGCAGCACCAGCTCCTCCCGCCGTTTCTGAGGCCCACACGGCAGTCAGCCCAGTACACGCGTGGACGCCCCAGGCCACCTCCATGACCCCCGCCATGCGCAGACATGACACACGCCCTGCACCAGCTCCTCCCCCGCTTCTGCGGCCCGGACGGCATCACCCTGCATGTGCTGGAAGCCCACCACTGCACAGCTCAGTGCTAGAGATGTGGCCCCCCACGACCACACACACCATCATCCCCACTGCCAGGCTTGCCTCATTAGTCACATCCTCACCCTAGCCACACATCACCTGTCATGGCCCTCGCCCCACACGCCGCACCTCAGACACGCCCACCGTCACCCCACATCCCCATCACAGTCTTTCAGGAGCTGCATCTGAAGACTCACCTGAGGCGTGCGCTGGTCCCGGCCCTGCCAGATACGTGGAATGTGGATGCAGGCCCAGAGGAAATCCAGAGAGGCTGAGGGGTCAAGCCTGGGGAGACAAGGGATTTGCAGCTCAGGGTCCACGGCACCAGGACGGCAGTGACACAACGAAAGGAAAAAAACTTCAGACAACCAGGCTCAGTGCCCTGGAGGGCGGAATGGTGACTCCCTCTGAGCACAGGGGCCGGCTCGGGCTGGGGACGTCTCCTATGGGGCAGGGCGGGTGCTGGAGCCACTACTGGGGTACCACATAGAGAATAAAGGGGTGTCTGCTGGGCACTCAGAGCTGCTCACCCTGGTCAAGCCCAGGACAGACACCGGCACCTACACCCTGGGGGAGGGTCACTGCCAGGAAGTAGGGAGGGCTGGGACACCGCTGTGGGGGTGGGGGCTGACCTGGGATCACTGCATCCCAAGGGATGTTGGGAAAGTGGACAGATGAGGATACACACTAGGGGTGAGGGCTGCTCCTCTGGGGGACTGCCCCCTCAGGGAGGTCAGCCTTCACCTCCGGGGGAACCACCCCCTTGGAGAGATCAGCCTGTTCCTCTGACAAGATTGCACTGAGGAGGCAGCCTGCTCCCCAGGGGGGACCATGCCATTGGAGAGATCAGCCTCTACCCATCAGGGAGGCCGGTCTGCTCCCCCGGGCACCCACCTGTGCTCGCGGCTCCTCCCCAGGAGTGTGTGGACACAGCGGTGCAGTGTGGCCCAGTTGGACTGGTGGGTGAGCAGTGCCAGGAGGTAGGGCCGGAAGGACAGTGCCTGGGGGCCAGCATGGCCTTTGCCCTGGAGAGGAGGAATGCTGTAAGGGCTGGGGGGCTGCTGCGGCCATGGCTTCACTCTAGCCATCCCCCCAGAGGTTCCTGGCCATGATGCTAGTGGAGGACCTGTGAGTCTCAGGACGGAGGCACTGGGAGGCCCTGTGACCCCCACTCCATCCCCTGGTGGCTCAAAAGGAGACAGGTCTGGTTAAAACAAGGGGATGAGCGAAGCTCTGGGCTGTCCCCCAGCTTAGCTGACGGAGACACAGGGCCATCTACCCCAGTCAGGCCACACCCACCCCATACCACGGCCCCCTCACCTGGTTCCGGGAGAACAGGAGCCTCAGTTGCAGGTCCGGGCAGCTGCCGACCACCTCAGGGTCCAGCATCTCCAGCCAGTCAACGAGCAGCCCTGAGCAGGGTCCCAGGCGCACTGTCTCTGGGCTAAGTGGGAGCAGGGTCACCGGGCTGCCGTCAGGGGTGCCAGTCCCAGCCCTCCCGGTTTCCCCGGGCCGCCTCTCTGCTCACCTGCAGCCGTCCAGGGTTGGCGTGCCTGGTGCCGCAGGCTCCTCCTCCTGCAGCAGGAGGGAGCTGACCACGGCCACCGGCCTGGAGGTGGCGCACACAGACACGGGGTTCAGAGGGGCGGTGAAGAGTGCAGCCAGCAGCTCCTCCAGGTGGGGGGAGTGCACCTCCATAAGACCCCTGAGGACTGTAAGGAAGGACGCTGTGTCCACACTGACCCCCAGGCCCACCAGCTGCCCGCCCAGCTGGAATGAGGCTTTGGGGACAATGGACAAGGGGAAGCAGGACTGAGTAGCAGTCTTGGATGGGAGGGAGGGCACGGCAGGCCTGTTGAGAAGGACCACTCTGGCTGAAGAGCCCAACAGTGAGGCAGGACAGGCTCTGGGCGTGGAATGGGGGTGTCCCCGCAAGCCACCCCAAGCCACAAAAGGAGCTAGGCGAGTTCCACGTTCTACCTGGTTTGACGGCAGCAAGGCCTGGGGTGGTACGTACCTTTGCCAACCAGCTCCGGCTCCAAGCTGCACTCCTCCCCAGACCTGAGGGTGGCTGTGACGGCTCGCACCATAGAGACCACTGTCTCCGAGTCCTGTCGGCAGGACAGGGCATCCGCCAAGTGCAAAAGCCCAGTCCGGACTGCGAGAGGACATCATCAGGAGGGCGCCCTGGTCCAGCTCCTCCCCCAATCATTAACATTCGGGACTCTGCTTCACAAAGCACCTCCCTAATACCCCATCACATCCGGGCCCCTCAGGTGCTCTGTCCTGCCCCACATCACCCACTCACCGTCACCAGCCCTGTGCTGGGCTGGGTACCGGCCGGCCAAGAGTCGGAGCTGGGCCAGCAGGGGCCCAGGCTCCACAGCGCGGCCCTCGAGCCACTGCAGCATCTGCGTGAGCACCTTGAGCAGGAGTGACGAGAAGCTGGAGTCCTGGGGCACCTGGCGCTGCAAGACACCCACACTTAGTTACCGTGCCTGGCTGTGCATGCAGGCCAGCACTCCCTGGGTGCAGCCAGCACTCCCCGTGCAGCACCCCGCCGGGTGGCAGCAGAGCTCCCGGGGGCTGGGCCACACCCCGCCACTTGAACACACAGATGCAGATACCTGGTCACCACACCCGTCCCCGTCCATCACACACAGAGACACACACATCCACCACAATACTCTCAAGAGACAAGCAAAAATGCATCTTAATACTCAACACGTAGACGCGCACAGACCTCCCAGGATCGCTGTTAGGAGTCATCCCAGTCAAGTACGACTCTTAGCAACCCTAGGAATAAAAGATCTGAACCCTGTTCTATCCTGTGTCGTCCTCACATTTCCTGACACACCAGAGACTGCAGCTGTCACCATGTCAATCGACCTACTTGAGAGTCTTCCACTCCACTGACCCTCCACCCTTCCTAGCATCATGTTCCTCTCCAAGGAAAAGCCCCTCCTAACAACAGGCCCAAAGTACGTGAGGCGATGCCTCATCAGTCTAACCTCCAGAGAGCGCTGCGTGCACCCTTTCCAAGATATACTTGTTTGGCTTTTGGCCGTCCACGGGAGTTCAGTGCTGTTCTCCAACACTACAGCTAGCAGGCAACAATTCTTCTTCTGTCATCTTTATTCA
>NW_006399830.1:1046522-1053229 GCF_000299155.1 Elephantulus edwardii
GATAATCTGTTCTGCATACAGGTTGAAAAGGTATGGAGATAGGATGCATCCCTGGCGTACGCCCTTCCCAATTTTGAACCATGCAGTTACCAAGTGTAAAACTTCCCATGTGCATGTAAACAGGTAAGATAAAAGACATGAATCACTGAATGAAGGGGGTAGATTTTTGGATAAAAACCACAGCACCTACTTGCAGGCAGTCCCAGCTACCAACACCTGATGTGTGCAGGCCTCCCAGCTGACAGCACAGAGCCCACATTAAAAACCTGAGGTGCAGGCAAGGATTTGGTAACTCTGAACATATCAACACGCAATCTGTGTTAAACTAGCGCTGTCTTAACTGAACCTGCAAAGACCCCTTAGTGTCTTTAACCAAGAAAGGATACACTAACTGTCCTGTTACTGAGCCCTGCGGCTCCCCATCTGATTTAAACACAGGGTTCGTTTAAAGCCGCTCTGGGGGGGACCTTTAGTCTGCTGGCCGCTCCTTCACAAACCTCCCAGCTCAGAGACAGGAGCCCGAGCACATGGGGAACACGGGATGCAGACCCCAGCCTGAAGAACCCCAAGGATCTAGTCAGGCTCCCCAGAGTTAGGCCCTGAGGGACAAAGTGCATGGGTCCTACACCCTCCCACCAGCCTGTCTCACATGATGTCCACTCCTCTGTCCATCGGTCCATGCATCAATCCACCGCCCGCTCACCTGAAGACTCACCTGGTACTGGTGGAGCAGACGCAGCAGTGGGCAGGCCAGGAAGTGGCTGTGGTGCATGGCCATCACAAGGGCGCCCCCGTGCGGCGAGTTGAGCAGGGTGGCCAGCGCCTGCAGGACGCGGACAGCAGTACCGGCCACAGCAGGGTCTCCCTGTCGCACACGCGCCAGCTCCTGTCCCAGGGCCTGCTGCAGGGCCAGGGCCAGGGGACGGGGGTTCGAGTTCTGCCACCGGGGGTCAGGGCTCAGTGGGAAGATCTAGAAGGCCAGGTGCGAGGGTCAGCAGCAGGGGACGGATTCCGGGGTCCCTCCCTCATGCCCACCGTGTGCTCTGGAGGACGACGGTCCAGGGCCACTGGCTCCAGTGACCATATCCAAGCAGCATTCGTACTCTGTGCAGGGGCCATGCTGAGCCTCGGCAGCCGCACTCACCCAACAGGGTCCGAGGGGGCGCGTGAAGGAGGGTGCAGCCACGTGGCCGAGAGGGCCAGGTGGTATGAGTCCCCAGAGCACAAGAGAGCATGGGTGTGACCCCAAAACTCCCAGCCCAGGGCTGGTTCCCCGGATGTGAGCACGTGGGTGACCCCCAGCCCTCCAGCCCAGGGCTGGTTCCCCGGATGTGAGCACGTGGGTGACCTGGTGACCTGTGACCCCAGGAAGGCTTCTGTGTGGTCGGGAGGGATGAGGTACCTGCAGGAAGAGGCTGGCCAGATCATCCTCAGGTCCAATCGCCCGGACCTGAGTGCCCGCCCGGATCCTCCCCTGGCCCGCTGGGGGCTCAGGGCTGCTCTTTGGTTTAGGGGCGTCTGTGCTATCTGCAGAGAAGGGAGCAGTGGTCACAGGGCAGCAATTCTGCTGGTGCCCAGGATGGGGAAGTCCTGCACAGCTTCACACAGAAAGGGCTTCCTGATGCCACTAAGCAGGACGTGGCTCAGGCCAGTGCTGACGTCCAGTCCAGCCTGTGGGCGGGCGGGGACTGCTACCTCGTCGGGGGGGCAGGGAGGCCGTGAGCAGGGAGTGGAAGGTCTGGCCGCCGGAGGCTCCTCTCTCGTGCTGGACTTCAACCAGGTGGGCCATGTAGTCTGCAAGATAAGGTCAGAATGTCACACCGGCAGGGGCCAGGAATACCTGCTCCCTCTCCAGTGGAAAGCACATCCCTCTCACGTGCCAGCCTCCTTGTCTCGGCAAGGAACACGCCCAAGCCCTCCCAGCAAAGTGCCCACTGGTGTGCACAACGCTCCGAGACCTCCGAGCACAGAGTGGGAGCTGGGTGCCTGATGCAGGGACAGTAACCGGGCACCAGTCCTGGGCCTCAGCCTCCTAACCGCTGCCCCATTCGTCCTGCTCTCACTCTTGTCCATGATGTTCTGTTCCAGCGTCTGGGGGTCGTGGGCCACGGCCTGGTCCAGGTACTGCAGCAGTTTGCTCATGCTGGACACGGGGATGCCGAAGGACTGCACAAACAGCAGCAGCTGCTGGGGCTCCAGGTCCTGCAAGGCTGCACATGCCACGACGCTCAGCTCCCTGCGCAGGTGCACACACGGCACCGCCGCCCCACGGCGCTCGGCAGTGCCAGCCCCCGCCACATACGTGTGTACACACACACACGTGCACACACGCACGCATACCCTTCTTTTCTCTGCACCCACAGCGTGCTGCACACACACACGCGCGTGCGCATACCCTCCTTCTCTCTGTACCCACACCCCCTCCTCTCTGCACCCACACAGCGTGCTGCACACCCGAGGATGTCCCCACACATGGCTGCCAGCGAATGGCCGTGCTCTCACTCACCGGCATCCACCAGGCGGGGCACCTCGGAGCGGATCATGCGCAGTTTCAACCAGTCGGGCAGGAGGAGAGCCTCTTCGGACGTGTCCACCAAGAACGCAGTGGGAAGGGGTTTCTTTTCAGGAAACCAGATGTCAAGAAGAGCATGGAACTCACTGTCACCAGCTTTAAGGGACAGAGAGCAGCTGAATGCCTGGAGTGGGGCGCCTCCCCATCTTTCACCTGTCTCGACCTGGCCTTGCCCAGCCCTTGTGGTCCCAGCTAGGGCTCCCAAGAGACAGCTGCCCTCCTGGCAGCACTCACCGCGGGGCGGGCCCAGGGTCAGCAGGATGACCATGGCGTGCACCACCAGGATGTGCATGGTGGCTGTCTCCCCACTCGTCCAGCGCAGGAACACCTGGTCCTGGGACTCTGACTGCAGGGATGGGGCCCAGGTCAGGGCCACCCATGCCCAGCGCCACCTCAACAGCCCCACCTGCTGCACCAGGCCTCGCGCGGTTGCAGTCCAGCACGTTAGTGCCTTGGGCACCCCCGGCTGACCCCTTCCAGTGTAGCTCTCCCCCAGCAGTACAGGGCACCCCCGGCACTCACCCAGCTGTAGCCCTCCTCGCCCTCCTTGCTTTTGCGCATGCGCTGCACATAGCGGGAGAAGATGGACAGCAGGGCGACGAGCACCGCGTCAGACTCAGTGCTGCGGGCCAGTTTCGAGAAGAGGTGGGCCATGATGGTGGAGCGCTCCACAATCAGGCGGGCCACGTCCTGTGGGGGCGGGCGTTCGGTGGGGGTCTGGGCAGAGAGGCCAACTCTGCCACCGCGAGATCCCTGCCAGCCAGCCCACTGCTTCCCAGGGATGCTACCCGGCGTGGGGCTCCTCTTCACTCTCCTGTCCCCCACCCCACCTCCGTCCCCCTTTCCACACGCCCCGTAGCTGATGGTGCATGCCCACCCCTGCAAGGCCCCCACCCTTTGGGGCTGTGAGTGGAAGGACATGGCGAGGAACACTGCCCCGAAGGTCACGCTGACATCGGACTGCGCTTCATGGGGACAGAGCACCCCTCAATGCACAGGTCACCACCAGAAACCAGCACACAAGCTCGGACTGCTCCGTGGCCAGTCAAGAACAGCCGCTGGCAAGTCTTTGTGTGAATCGAGAGCTGACATAGACTTACTCTGTATCTACAAGTGTTGGGGTGCTGCCTGGACCCCCAACAGTCTCCTGGTCTGGGTCCCGAAGAAAGGGCCATAGAAACCAGTCACAAGCCCGCCCTGCTCCCCAGAGGTGAACTTTGTAGTCCCTTGCTCATGGCCCCTCTAGTACTGGCCACAGCCCACCAGAGTCTGAGGCTAGGGAGATCCCCTGAAGAACAGAGTAGGACTGGGGAGGAGACACCAAGCTTGCATCACCCAGGAGTCCAGGCTGGACCCCAGTAACCTGCCTTGGGATCCAGCATCTCCATGATGGCCCCCTGGGTCTGAGCAAGGATCTGAGGGCAGTAGGGAGGGGACACAGGACCTGACCCCCATAAACCCACAGCGGGGAGGGGACACAGGGCCTGACCCTTGTCCACACACACAGCGGGGAGGGGACACAAGGCCTGACCCTTGTCCACACACACGGCAGGGAGGGGACACAGGACCTGACCCCCATAAACCCACAGCGGGGAGGGGACACAGGGCCTGACCCTTGTCCACACACACAGCAGGGAGGGGACACGGGGCCTGACCCCGTCCACCCACACTGTAGTATCCGGGATCTGACAAGAGGATGTGTGCCTGGATGACCTAGTGGCTGTGGGGCCCCTCCTATAGCCTCACCAGGGCCAGGTCATTGTGCTGGCCCTGCTCCTCCAGCGGTGTGTGCTGAGACAGGTACACCAGGTAGGCGCTGATGGTCTGCGGGTCGGTCTCTGTATGGATAGCCTGTATGGGGCGGGAAGGGGGTGGTGTGAGAGGGACGCTCCTGCACGGCCCAGATATGGGTCTTCTCGTGCCCCCTCCTGCACCCCCTTAGCTACCAATTGCCTCCCAGGACAGCAAGTACCTGGGTCTTCCCAACCCTGCCCCTCAGGGACACCCCTACCATGCCTGTCTCCTCCAGGCTGCACCCCTCCACCTGCCACAGTGCAGCACAGTGGTGTCCCTGACTGAATAGGGATGGCCCCCTCTTTTGAAGGCCCCATAAAAATCGTGCAGAGCCCTGCCCCCAGCTCCCCTGTAACCCTGGGCCCCCACTTGCTATAGTGTCAGCACCCCCCGTACTCTTACTCTCCCTCCCCATCCTCCCCACTCCTCCCCCTCCTCCTCCCCGGCTCCCACCTGCTGCAGAGCCAGCGCAGTGGTGCTCCGGACGCTGTGGAAGAGAGGCAGGCGCGGCAGGTCCCGCAGCAGCCACTGGTAGCCCTGCAGCATCTCAGGCTCCCCGTCCTCCTCTGCAGGCAGCTCCTTCTCCTCGCCCTCACGCAGGCTGCCGTCAGACAGCACCAGTGACAAGCCCTGTGGGGACGCGGGGTGAGCACCGGCAGGACGGCCAGGGCGCAGGCCTGGGCAGCTGCCGGCCTGACCAGACTCTGGAGTGTCCAAGAACCTCCACGGAGCCCGAGAGCTGACTCTGGAAGTGGTGGTGAAGCCCAGCCCTCACTGCGGCAAGCTGCACAGACACCACGTTTCCATGAGTGGGGCGTCAGCTGCCTTGTGCCCAGCAGGTCCCACCAGCACCTGCCTGCTGTATGTCTACCAACTGTGGTCCTTGTGACATTTCTCACTTTAAAAACACTACTATGCATGCCACGTGTACGTAACCTTCCTATACACAGGGACCCCCGACAGCAACGTGAACCCTCCTCCCAGCGTCGGCTTTGCTATGTGGTCAGGACCTGACCCCTAGCCCCTCTGATGTCTGTGCATTCGGTTTAGGTGTAAAGACCGAAACCAAGAGTCAGAGACAGGTCTGTGCCACCTGGCCCCTCCAGCCCCAGCAGACGTGCAGCCCACCGTCCGCCCACTGCCCAGCCGCTCACCTTGGTGGCGAGTACCCTGGAGGCCAGCTGGGAAGAGCTGAGTCGCCGCAGGAAGTAGTCCAGCACCTCGCAGGTGGTCTGCTCGTCCGCCTTGGGGCCCAGCAGCAGGTCCTGCAGGCGTCCCAGCAGCTGCCGCTGCTTCTGCTGTCTCTGCGGGGTCAGGGGGCCATGAGGGGCTGGGAAGGAGACATTCAGGGGGCCGGAGGGGGTTGTGAGGGGATCCTGGGTCACCCACCTGCCGCTTGCGGGCCTTCTGTTCCTTGCTCTCACCGTCCCCCTCATCCTCTCCAGAGGCCTCGGCAGCAGTGGCCTCAGCAGCGGCAGCGTCATGCAGCAGGAACTCACACAGGCACTGCACCGGCAGCACGTCCAGGGAGCCTTCGCTGGACTGCACCAGGTCGGCCAGCCAGGGCATGGACTGCGATGAGGCCTGGGGGTGGGCAGCACTCAGTCTACTGCACTGGGGGCATCGGGGCGCTGCACACAAGACCCCAGCCACCCTCTTCCCCACACGGGGGTCTCGGCTCCCACCCCCCCCGAGCCCGACGGTGCGCACCTGCCTTTGGATGATGTTGAGCAGGAAGTCGGGGCTGCGGCTGCGACACAGCAGGTGCCCGAGCCTCAGGGACTGGTTGAGGGCTTTCACTTGCTCCAGGATGTGAGCGGGGGGCCTGCGGGGGGGGCCTCTGGAAGCCAGAGAGGAGTGTGTAAGCGGTTACATGCAGGACAGCCCAGGGCCCAGAGGACAAAGGGCTCATGGACGCTCAAGGACAGAGCCAGTGTCCCCCAGATGTTCCGTGGGGCTCCTCCCTCTTCCCACCCTACCCACCAAGGGTCTGCTCAATCCAACCCCCTGGACCAAGGTCCACCCCGGACCCAGCTTTCCCAAGCCAACCACAGAGGCTGAGGAGGGGACTTTCCTGAACATCTGCTCACTAGAACACCTCACACCCTGTGCCCTTGCTGCCCCAGGGCCCCCCTCAGCCCATGGCTGCTGCCCCAGATCCCCCCTCAGCCCCATGGTCGTTGCCCCAGGTCCTCCCAGCCTCATGGCCCGCTGTCCCAGGTCCCCCCTCAGCCCCATGGCTGCTGCCCCAGGTCCCCCCTCAGCCCCATGGCCGTTGCCCCAGGTCCTCCCAGCCCCATGGCCCCTTGCCCCAGGTCCCCCCTCAGCCCCATGGCCGTTG
>NW_006399830.1:1053329-1070364 GCF_000299155.1 Elephantulus edwardii
GCCCCTGCCCCAGGGCCCCCCAGCCCCATGGCTCCTGCCCCGGGTCCCCCCTCAGCCCCATGGCCCCTGCCCCAGGTCCTCCCAGCCCCATGGCCCCTTGCCCCAGGTCCCCCCTCAGCCCCATGGCCGTTGCCCCAGGTCCTCCCAGCCTCATGGCCGTTGCCCCAGGTCCCCCCTCAGCCCCATGGCTGTTGCCCCAGGTCCCCCCTCAGCCCCATGGCTGTTGCCCCAGGTCCCCCCTCAGCCCCATGGCTGCTGCCCCAGGGCCCTTGCTGCTCCAGGCTCCCTGTCAACACAGGCCCCACCACTGGCCCACGTCTGCTGCCTGAGTGCCCTGCTGTCCCCATGGTGGCCCACATCAGCAGGCCGTACTGGGGGTCCAGGCTGGTGAGCTGCGACAAGAGGAGGCTGCTGCTCTCGGTGATGGTCTGTTTGGTGGAGGCGGCCGCCAGGTGGCCCTCAAAGGCCAGGATGTCCTGCTTCTCCCGCTGGGAGATGTGCAGCTCCCGGCTGATGACCTCAGCGCGCGTCTCCTCATCTGTCAGAGTGCATGGCGGGTACGAGTAGTTGCTAGGACAACAGGGACGTGTCACTCATATCAGAGACCCACCCTCAATGGCACGATGGCACTGTGGTCAGACAGCTCACAGGGCTCTGAGGACAACCACTATGCCAGAGCAGATGGTGCAGGTGGCTGGTGTGGGCCCCCCCCCAATGGATGGCAACTCCTGTCCTGAGTCCTGAACTGCCCTCTCATGAGCCAGCTGTCCACCTGACGCACTGCCTGCACTTGCCACAATACCGAGCCAGGCCCTCTCTGCCCCACCCTGGTGGCACTGTGCTCAGCAGCCCCCCACCCTAAGGACTCACTTGGTCATCACCATCTCCATCAGCATTTTCAGAGTGGGGTACTCCTCCCAGGCAGCTAGACCTGGGTCAAGAAGAACGGAGCATGCTCAGCGGGGATATTCACCAGCCAGGCCCCACACAACTGGAACCCTGCTCCCAGTGCAGCCACAGGTCACCACTCCGGGGCCTGACCAACAAGTCCAGCCCCTTCCCTGCACCCAGACTGCCAGGGCTACTCACCGATGTTCTCGGGGTTGAAGGCAGCAACAACCAGAAGGAGCGGCCAGGCCTTCCAGTACAGGGTGGAGATGGCAAGGTTTGGGGGCTGATACCTGCAATGCAACCAGGGTCACACCTGTGACTGCATTCTACGTGGCACAATGAGGTGTCTGTCGCAAGCTCCCAGAGGGCCTGTGAGCCTCCCCGCCTCCTGTGTGCACTCAGGAGAAATGACCACGCGGGCTGCTCTGCAAGGACCAGTCACCAGGCCCGACTAGCGCAGGACGGGCTGTCCTCCATCACGGGACACTGACAGCTGACAGAACAGAGAGGTCTTGGAGAAATGCAGACAGAGTGCTCCTTAGAAGCAAGGACGGAAAAGCTCCTTCTGCCAAGAGGGCCCAGTCCTGGGAAAGGGACGTGCTGCGTGGGAAGGTGGAGGGACGCTCCTCAACGAGAGGGACTGACACGGTGACCGGAGCAGTGGGCTCAAGTGTGAGAGCGAGGGACAGCCCAGGACAGGACAGGCTCAGTCCATGTTCACAGGGACGCTGGGGGTCATGCTCAACTCGACGGCCCCTGCCAACAACCCCAGCCTGTCCCGGGATGGCTGCCGGCTCCCGCCAACCCCCACAGGTCCCTAAGGGTGCATGTCACCCGGAGCACAGCGTCTCAGCCAGAGGGGCTGGAGACCTGACTGCTGACCTTCCAGTTAACAGCTGAAAATGAACCACCGTGCCGCAAGGACTCTGGCAATGGAATACCGCTGTTATGTGCTGTCGAATCACCGGCAACTCACAGCAGCCCTATGTACACAGCTCTGAAGCTGCCCTGTCCTGAGCCAGTCTCACTGACGCCGACACACCAACCCCCATTGCCCCAGTTACTATCAATCCATCTCATCTGGGCTCTTCCTCTCCTGTGCTGTCCCTCTATCCGTCCAAGCACGATGTCCTTCTCCAAGGACTGGTCTCTCCTGGCCATGTGCCCAAAGTATGTGAGACGGAGCTTCAAAATCCTAGCCTCCAAGGAGAGACTTGGTTTCACCCTCTCCAAGACAGACTTAGGTGTTTTCTTGGCAGGCCATGGTATATTCAAGCATACTTCTCCAGCACCACTCAAAGGCCTCAATCTTTTTCTGTCATCCTTAGTCATCGTCCAGCTCTCTGAAGCATAATAATTGCCAAAGCCACGCCCTCAGCCAGGCACACCTTAGTCTGCAGACTGACATCGCTGCTTCTCAGCGCTCTGTCTCTCCCTGAGAGCACATTCCCCAGTGCAGCTGATCGTATGACTTCCTGACTGCTGGTGCCAAGTGTTGAGAGGAATACTACGAACTGACATGCGGCACTGAGACACGCAGTAAGCACCAGGGGAAAGAAGCCACGGTCCCGAGGGGAAGCCAGGCACAAGCGCCACGTACCCTTCATACTAAACATTCCAAAAAAGGCAAGGCTGGCTCCAGAACGGGGACGATTGGGGCTGGGGGTGCGTGGGGGCAGTGGCAGGGTGGGGTGTGGCTGGCCAAGTAGCTCAAGGGCACAGGGGTACAGGCTTCTGTGTTTTTAAATCCCAGCTAAAACATCGATGACCCTGAACCCTGGTGGAAGAAGAGTGTTGTCACACTGAAAAAACCTGCACCTAACGCTAAGGAAGAAAGGGGCACACAGGCCGCACTGAAAACGAGTGCCTTTTCCATCAACTCCACCCCAACTGTGGTAACGAGAACACACACTACCAGCCTGTGTGCCACGCGCATTCATGCCCTGAGACGTGTGTGCCTGAGCACACACGCACGTGCACGCACGCATGTTCCCACGCCTGGCTGCTAAGTCTTTTTCCGAATCATGCAAGCCTCCATCAGCTGAGTGTGTACATTTCCTCATCTCTGTCCCTTGGTGAACTCTGTGGATTTGAACCACCAACCTTCTGGTAATCCACCTGGGTTCCGTATATGGACTCACGTACATGTGTACGTGTACCCGTAAAACTGGGACAGTCTTTGTCACCGCCATCACTGGACTCACGCCGCTGCCATGGATGGAAGTGCCATGAGCAGACCCTAGCTCGGGCCAGGGCTCCTCCCAGACAAGGTCAGCATCTGAAGCTGGGACAGAGGAGCCAGGTGCATGGCGGAGCAGCCCCCGGGACCACCTGCAAACGCCACTGATTCCAGCAGGGCGCTCAGCAAGGCGAGCCTCAGCTCACTCTCGTACAAAAGCCTGGCAAAGCAGCAATGAGCAGAGGGGTCGGGGGACAGAGATAACACAGACGGGAGCAGCGGGAACAACCCGCCCTCTGAGGGCTCCACAGGACAGGCTGTGGGCTGCCAAGTCCTCTTCACTCAGGACAGTCCTGGGCACACAGGCCCTGCGGTGTCTCCTCATGCGGTCTCAACCAGGACCCAGGGCAGCACCCGCGTGGGGCCTCACCTGGGGAGCAGGGCAGCGTCCACATGGGGTCTCACCCCTCACCCCCACCCCCCAGGCCCAGAGCAGCAGGAGGGCAGCACCCGCGTGGGGCCTCACCCGGGAGGCAGCTGGATGTTCTCGGGGTGGTGATAGGTACACAGGTTCAGGACAGCATCAATGAGCTGGACCCTCTCCACCTTCAGCACTTCCACGTCTAGAAGCAAGAACACAGGCGCAGAGGCCCGAGGGAGCACTCAGCTGACGCCGTCTGGGGCCTGGGAACAATCCACGTCCCAGGGACGCAGTCGAGGCCTCCCAGCAGGGTGCACGAGGTGGACTGGCGCAGGAGGTAGAGGGACTCACCGTCAGCCTGCACGGCGGCTGCACGCTTCACCAGGTGGTCGGCGAGCTCCATGGCGTCTGCGGGGCCGAGTGGGAGCTCCCGGGACAGCCCAATGACCAGGATACGCATGAGCGTGTCCTCCAGGATGGGCACTTCCGAGCACAGGCGCAGGAAGAAGCTGGGGCAGAGAAGGCCGCACTCAGGGGCACAGAGGGGCTGGCAGGGCAGCAGGACAAGAACAGGCCAGTGCCCAGTTCACGAGCAGAGACACAGAGGGAAGGAGGTCCAGGCCCGGAACACAGTGGGAGGTAGGTGAGCCGGGCCGGGCAGACGGACACTGTGTTCTCCAGAAACCAGACATGGGCCCTGGAGGGGCACTGGGATTCATCCGGGTGTCTGTGGACACCCTGAGACGGAACTTCAGGGGGAGTGGTAACTTTAGGGGGTGCTGGGCTGGAGTCTAAATTGTTGAAGGCAAGTACAAGACCCCTGGGAACGGAGGGGTTTCCACAAACGCCTCACGGATGAAGGGGCTCCAGGGCTGGGGGCTGTACCACTAGGACAATGAGAAGGTCACGCGCCCCAGCAGCACCCTGCACCCTGTGGACAGCCCATCCCCCACTATTCAGGTGCTCACTTGCGGTCACTCTCAGGGGGCCAATTGTCCCACTTGTAGTAGGTCTCTGGCTGCTCCGTGAAAAGCACCTTGTGGAGGCTAGGAGAGGAGGGGCCAGTGGTTGGTCAGAGTCTAGGGTGCCACCCCACCCCGCCCAAGAAGGCCTGGGAACGCCAAAGCAGTGTTGCCAGATGACTGGGTATCCCACAGACAGGACAACCTGGCCACAGCACAGAGCGCCTGGGTGAGGGGCCACTGGCGAGGGCAGAATTCCAGCCACGAGCCCTTCCCGCCACGCACCAGTGCACGTAGTCCTTGGAGGCCAGCTTGCTGATGGAGGGCACCACGGTGTGCAGCCACCACACGGCGTCCCGCTGGATGGCCGCGATCTGGTTCTGGAAGGCACGGAGCACCTCGAGGTCTGGAAGAGTGAGTGGGGCTGGGCATCATTCAAGGGTCGGAGGGGTCACCAAGGACTCAGGGTCCAGCTCAGGCAGGCTGGGCGGGCATCCCTGGGCACCTGGTCCTCACAGGATCCATCTCAGGGTTAGGAGACGATGGGTGGGCACTTGGCCCTCGCAGGATTGAGCTCAAAGCTAAGGGAGACTGGGCAGGACCCCCACTGGGTACCTGGATAACGTGGAATCAAAGGAAACCCAGGTACCTAATGATGAAAGCCACGACCAAGGGTCCAGGAGGACCCATGATGAGCACACAACTCCCCCCAAGCCCTGAGATGTCCACAGTCCTGCAGAGGACCCTCCGGTCCTGGGCCCTGTCCCCTTAGCATCCTCTACAGCCCATCCTCCCCCGTCCTGAGCCACGTCTCCTCCATGGCCATCCTCCCATCCTCAAGCATGTCCCCTCAGTGTCCTCCATTCTCCACAGTCCACCCTCGCCAGTCCTCGGCCACGTATCCTCGGCACCCTCCATGACCCATCTTCCCTCATCCTGGACCACGTCCTCTCAGTGTCCTTCATTACCTCTCCCGTCCTGGGCCACCCACTGCCACGCCAGACCCTGTAGCTCCTGCCCAAGCCCCCCAGCTGCCCACCCGTGGCCTCGGGCCTGCTCTGCTGACACTCACTCCTCTTTTCGCCCTTGTCCCAGGCCATCCCGGCCTCCTTCACCTGGGCCGTGATGCCCAGCATCATGGACACAGCCAGCAGGTCTGTCACATGGATCACAAAGCGTTCCTGCAGGGAAGCACGCAGTCAGCACAAGGCCACACCACACAGGCCAGGGCGATGTGGGCCAGGGTGGGAGGGCCAGGAATACTGCACCAGGAGGAGCAACCCTGAGGGGCTGACCCAGGACACACCCACGCTGGACCCTCTGAGCAGACCTGCAGCTCCTCTGAGCAGCCCCACCCCTGCCCTGCCCACTGGTCACCTTGAACTCCATGTCCAGGTGCGGGGGCTCCTTCCGCTCCTGCATGAGGCCCAGGCACAGCGCCTGAAAGTTGATCTCGTGCTTGGTCTGCTTGATGATCTCACGCAGCAGGGCCCGCGACGCCCGCAAGTAGTCATCCTTGTTGGTCAGCAGGTCCTGGAACACCATGGCCAGGAACTGGGCAGAGAGGGGCCGCTTAGTGCTGCAATCGCCACGCACCCCCTCTGCCAGTCCCACCAGAAGAGCACCTCGGACCCTTCACAGGATGAGCTCCACGAGGGGCACTGTCCCTGCCTGTCCCTGCTCTTGGCTGCTAGCTGTCATCAGCGTGGGGGCTGAACCTCAGCACTCCTCCTCCTCCAATGGAACACTTAGAGTCAGACGTCGACCCCCAAGGCCACCTCTGCGGGTCAATCTCGGCCAGAACAGACAGGAGTGGCTCGGGGGAGCACTGACCAGGCGGCTAGTGGGGAGAGCTAACCAGAAGGCTCAGGGGTGTCCTGGCTGGGGGAGGGGGGGAGCGCCGACCAGGCGGCTGGGGGGGGGGCGCTGACCAGGCGGCTAGGGGGGAGAGCTGACCGGAAGGCTCAGAGGTGTGCTGACTGCTGACTTCTGGACTAGGAGCTGAGTGCTTAACCACTGCACCCCCAGGGCCCCAAGCTGGGCCTGGACCTTCTGAAACTGTTTCCAAGGGAAATGCAAACCAGGGCTGGGCCCACCAGGGAAGAGACAGACAGCCTATGGAGCACACAGCTGTCCTGGTCAAGTGAAGAGCAGGTGGCCAGGCAGCATGGGCACCCCAGGAGGGAGAGAAGGCAGTGCTGTGGGTGGGTGGGCACGGGGTCCCCCGCACCTTGGGAGCCAGCTCGGCGCTGTGCTGCAGCACGGTGTACAGGATCTGCATGTTGTTAGGGTTCCGGGCATTGGACAGCTCATTGAAGACCACAAACTTGATGGTGGTGCCCAGATTGTCCTTGTGGGCGTTGAGCAGCTCCCTGGGGACCGGCCAGGCAAAGCATGCAGATGTGGAGGGATCCCCAACCTCGATGCTGCCCAGCCCCCCACCACTCCCAATGCAGCTGACACCTGGCATAGCATGTAGTGGGTGATGGGAGGCCCCTGCCTTCCACAGCCTTCTCACCTGACACACAGCGACTGAGGGGAGCCCAGTGCCCCCACATACCTGACACACAGCACACAGCGACTGAGGGGAGCCCGCTGCCCCCACATACCTGACACACAGCATGTAGTGATTGAGCAGTACTTTGGGCTTGAGGCGGATCTTGATCAGATGGGAGATGACGTCCACGTCCTCGGCCCCATGGGTGTTACAGTTCATGCACACAGACATCAGCAGGTCCTGGGCCGGCCGGGTCAGCTGCAGGGGGACAGACGGGACCTCCTGCTCAGCCTAGCCTCCTGAGCACCCACTCAGAGATTCAGCTCAGGCGCGGTTAGGGTGCCCTCTGCCTCTCACACCACTCACCATGGGGTCTCCCTCAACCTCACCCCCTGCATTCTCTCTCCACCCTCCACAGCCCTCACTCTGGGTCTTATTCAGCCTCCACCCCTCAGGAGACCCTGCTCAGGCCTGGCGTCACCCTACCCTACATTACTGACCTTGGAGTTCTGCTCGGTTCTCCCCTCAGTGTCCTGTCCAATCCTGGCAACCTCCTGCCCCCACAGCATTTACCTTGGGATCAACCCCTCATGGGGTACCACTCAGCCCCAGCATACCCTTGGCTCCCCAAAGCATTAACCCTGGGGTCCCACTCAGTCCCCCACAGCTTTAACCCTGCTGTCCTCCCGAGTCCCCCACAGCATTACCCCGGGGTCCCCCTCAGTGTCCCACAGCATTAACCCTGGGGTCCCCTTCAGCCCCCCACATCATTTCCCCTGGGTCTCGCTGAGCCAGGCATGGCCCCGGGTGCTCACCTTGGGGTTCTGCAGCCACATCTCCAGCTTCTGCACAGTCATGAGCCGCACCTCCTTGTAGCCACAGGTGGAGGTGAGCAGCCGTAGCAGGTTGCGGGAAACATTGTCAATGGGCTGGCGGCGCGTGAGCTGGTCCCGCAGCACGTCCAGCACATACTCCTCCACGCTCTCCGCGAGCTCATCATACCTGCGCAGGGCGGAGGGATGGGCACTCACGCCGGCTCGCCCCGCCTGCCGCCCGGTTCTGGATGCCCTGAAGCAGCCGACAGGACACCCACCTGGGCATGAGCTGGCCCTCCTGCTCGGGACTCAGCTTCTCCTCCGCGATCAGCAGCTCTGTCTGGCTGTCCTCCTCCTCGGTCATGGAGGGGTGCGGGCTGTTCCCTGCACACACCCCCGTGTGCTCAGATCACAGCAGCCCCTCACAGGACACCCCCCCCCCCCCGCGCCCTCTTTCATCCTCTCAGCCCCTCACCAGCGCTCAGATCCCCTGCACTGCGCCCTGCCTCGCCCTGCAGCAGCACGCTCTTGGGGGGCATCCTGGTGTTGAAGGCCGTCTGGATGTTGTCCACAAAGGTCTTGCAGTGCTGGCTGTCCACCCAAATGCGCTCGCCCAGTGAGTCCTCTATGTACACCTGCGGGGAGGACCAAGTGCCTTGGCTGAGCCCAGCCTGCTGCCTGGCCCAGCCTGCCCTGCACAGACACAGAGCCCACTGCCGAGCGAACCCACACAAGCACACACCCTCTGGCCCCAACTCCACGGCCTGGGCCCACCCTCAGCTTTGCTCTATAGAGATGCAGCAAGGTGTGTGCTACTCGAAATGACGTGGCTGCCAGGGCCATCAGAAGCCCAGTCCCACGAGGAAAGGGAAGCAGCAGCGAGGGGACAGGGGACAGGAGTGGGAGGCATCGAACTAGTCCCGACAATGACTTTCCAGGAACCCAGCAGGTCACCTCCACCGGCACTACCGGAGCAGGGACCTGGCCGGGGCCAGACACACCTTGACGAAGATCTCGGGCCAGTTCTCGTCCTCTTCATAGGCAGCCATGAGGAGGTTGCAGGCCAGCACGGAGACCAGACTGTTCCCCTTGGCCTTGAAGTTGATAGAGGCATCTCGCCGCAGGAGGCTGCACAGGGCCTAGGCGAGGCAGGGCTCGGTCAGGAGGCCAGGCCAGCCGCAGGGCCCGAGGGTCTGGGGAGGGCCCACTCACCTCAATGACACCCTCCGTGGCAAAGATATTGGGCTTGATCTTGGCCAGGTACATGAGGCTCAGGTAGAGCGTGCTGTCAGGCTTGGCCCGCGTGAGCCGCAGCTGCTTGGCTGCCCCGCACAACACACCCTCGATGCGGTCGTCGTTACCCTCTAGCTCAGCCGCCTCGATCTCGTCCAGCAGCACCGTGGGCAGGACTGGGGGGGGGGGCACGTTCAGGTCAGTGCACACAACGGGAGATGCCCACCACTCCAAAGCTCAGGGACACGGATGGGCCACCAGCAAGCATGCCAGCGGGGACTCCTCTGCACCCCCACATGTCAGGCACACACTACCTCAGTCTCACCTAACGACCCCTGGGTGGTGCAAGAGCCCAATGCTCAGCTGCTTACAGAGAGGTCAGAGGTTCAAGTCCCCCAGAAGTACCTTGGAGACAAGTTCTGGCCACCAAATGCCAAAAGGTCAGAGCCATGTAAAGCAGGGGCAGCAGAGCTGGACGCTGACACACACACGGTGCTGCCAGGCAGGCCGATCAACAGTGACTTTCTTAAAGAAGCCAAGCACCCTGCGACAAAGACGTGACCCCGACACACAGGAGCCTCGCCACCCAAAGGTCTCCAAGCTGTCAAGAGCAGACTTGCAGCTTTTGGAGATGCTGATGGCCTTGAACCCCTGACCTTCAGCTAGCAGCTGGGCAACTGACCTAGTGCTGGAGACACGGCCAGGGCACTCACTCCTGCTGGACTGACCTCACGTAGCCCCTACGTCCTGAGAAGTCTAGGGAACTAGGTTACCTTCGATGGGTACCACGGACGGTTCCTTAATTGAGGGAGAAATCGCTCGCTTCTCTGCTACCGCGGCCTCGGCCAGGCGTCCCAGGGCACTCAGTGGGGGCGTGGAGGAGAGTTTGGGGCGCTTGGTGAGGCCGGTGAGCGCAGAGGCACCGGCCAGCGCCGCCGTGGCGTCCCGCTTGCGTTCGGAGGGCAGGCCAGGAGGGGCCGGCTTCAGCAGGGTGGAGGGCGTTTTGGACTCACTGGCCTGTCCCTTGGAGCCCAGGGCAATGAAGTCACCCGGCGGAGGGTGTCCTGCAGAGAGAAAGGAGGCTGCACCATTACAGGGTGCGGGCAGGAACGAAGCCCAGGGGCCACCCGCCTCCAGATGCTGCAGCCCCCACGAGAGGAGGCCCCTCGGCGGGATGGGCGCAGTGACCGCTGCGGGGGGCGTGAGTGTCAGAGGCGACGGCACAGGATGGGCGTGAGACGCACTGCACTGGACAGCACTGACCACAGGCACACGGCCGGCGGGCAGCCCGCCTCTAGATCGCAGAGCTGCCCTGCAGGACTCTGCCCCGCTCCTGGACTCAGGGAGGGGACGCTCATGGAGACGCACGGCCTCCTCGGCCTCGGTTCCCCGGTATTTCTGCGTTATCTGAGCTTTCGAAATGCTCAAGCCAATTCAACGCGGCTGCACTGAAGGGACCTCCCGGGGACCCGGTAAGACAGCAGGACCGTCCACTGGCGTGCGCGGCCGCCTCACGGAGGTCTAGGGGCTCGAACCCCCGACCTCGCGGTCATCGGCTCGCCCAGGACGGCCACTGGCAGCACCCTGCAGGCGGGGCGGGGCAGCCGGGCGCCGCCAGCACCTTCGCGCGATGCGAGGCCCGCGGGGCGGGCGGGACCGGGGGACACTCGCCTGAAGGCTTGGCGGCGGCGCTGGGCCTCCGGACCGCGGCGGCCTTGGCCCGGTTCATCCTGCCCCGGGCCCTCGCCGCTCCTCGCCGCTCGCGCGTGCCCTGCGGAGAGAGCCGGCTTGGGGTCACTCGTTCGCCCGCGCGCTCATTCATTCGTTCCTGCGGCGCGTGGGGCGGAGCCGGGGCGCGGGGACCGGCCGGAGCCGCCCGGACGGCGTGGCGGCGGCGGGGCCTCGGGCAGCCGGCCGGCGGGACAGCGGTGCGATCCGGCCCGCACTCACCTCGCGCGCACCGCAGTCCAGCCTCGGCCGCTCCAGGGCCGGAAGCACAAGTGCCACTCGGAGCCTGTGCGTCCCGGGAACCGGAAGCAAAACAGCGCGGCGGGGGCGGCGAGAGAGGAGCGCGAGGGCCGCGCGGCGCCTGCAGCGCCCCCTGGCGGCGAGGAGGATGGCCGGGGCGTGCGCGCAGGGGGCAGGGGGCCCGCACCCGCGGGGTGGCGGCGTGGCTGGGATGACTGACTCCGAACCCTGCCTGCCCAGAGCCAATCTCAGCATCTCTGACACGCCTGCCCCCCTTGCTCCACTTACTGTGTCAATCCATCTCCTCCAGGGTCTTCCTCTCCTGTGCATGACGTCATTCCCCAAGGACTGGTCCCTCCTGGAAGCATGCCCACAGTATGGGAGACAGAGCTTCAGAGTCCTAGCCTCCAAGGAACAACCTGCCTCGCCGTCTCCAGGACAGAAATGTCTGTTCTCTTGGCGGCCCACGGTATGTATATTTAAAACTCTTCTCCAGCACCACAACTCAAAACCATAGATCCCTCTGTAATTAAAAAAAAAATCAAAACCCTAAATGCACTGCTGTCTAGTTGCTTCTGACCCATATCGACCTTCTATTGATTTCCAAGGCTGTAACTCTACTCGAGGGTACTTGCCCATATTTCTCGGGTGGTCCAGCAGGCGTGTTTGAGCTGTTGACCTTTCAGTTATCAGAAGCACTTAACCATCATGCCACATGATGCATGACATATCACAAATGTGTCATCTGTACCTCAAGAGATCAGGAGAGTATTGCTTTGGGCCCTGAGAACTAAGAGTCAATGTTTCACTTTGCGATACTTTATTTCATTCTGTTAGAGGAGCACTGTGTACTAACCTACTAACCGGGACACCTTCTTCAAGAGGCCCCAGGGCAGTGGAAACAATTACAAGCCAGGAGCCTGAGAACCAGGATCCAGTTCACCACCGTTCAGAGGCAGCCATTCCTCTCTAGTCTTCCTTAATCATTACCCAGAAGCCCGAGGTCCACGTTTCGGGTGTCTGCAGCTCCCTCGGGAGGATCCAGAGGTATGTTGTTCCTGGTCTCGTCCGGCTTCTGCTGCCTCTGCAGCCTGGCTCCTCTTCATGTCCAAGCTCGCGACTCTTCATGGCGCTGCTCAGATCCTGTGCTTGTTACAAACAGAAGGTCTCTAGCAACTCTGGCCCAAGAAAGCTGACCGTGCCATTTTCCTTTCTTGTGGTTTTTTAAAAATAAGTGTATGTAACAGTGCTTCCTCTTGCTCTTAGTCTCCTGCTCAGCACCGTTCTCCTCACAGCCCAGGAGCAGTGGCACCCATGAGCAGTCTTCACGTCTCACCAGGTCTTTGTCTCGCTGAGCCACTGGGTTCAAAACTACCAACTTTTCAGTTAGCAGCCCAGCGTTTAACCCACGTGCCACCATGGCTCCTTGGCCTCAATTTACCCACTTGGGAAATTCAAGAGCGGAAGTCTTGACCCTCCCGGGACAATGGGGCAGCCTTCATGAGAGGTTCTCATGGAGCTGGGCTCCAGGCCAATGACTAGCCATCACCTCCTGTGCAGAGTGGACAGCACCTTGGCCCTCAGGAGTCACTGGACCACCCTGGGGGCCGCGCCACTCTACTTAGCAGCCACTTCAACACCCTGGATACCTCCTGCCTAACGCATTTCAATCTTATGATCAGCAGTCGTTGTTTCATGGTTTCAGAATCTCGCTGAGGGCCCAGCATGGAATTGGCCCCCAAACCCATCCAGTGGAGATTTCCAGGATTTCCTGTCCTCAGACATCCCAGTTGGAGTACCTAAGATGAAGTCCTGCCAACACAGAAGCCATTGTCCTGAGCCTGGCTGGCAGGATCGTGGTAGCCTGGAACTCGGGTTCATCTGAGCCTCCACTGTGCAGTGTGGGGGCAGAGCCTGGCCATAGAGTGACAGCCAGAGACGGGGAAGCACCTTTCAGTAAGAATCTGAGAAAGACGTTTGGCTGCACGGGGCTTTAAATCCATTAGCCGCCTCGGGACGTGCTTCCAGCTTGAATTTAGGCCAATAGGATGTCGTCGCTGGTGGGTAACGTGGGGTGATATCGTGGGCCTGTGGGATGACGTCGTGGACCCATGAGGTAACGTCATGGCTGGTAGGGTGATGTCAGGTGACGTCATGGCTGGTGGGGTGATGTCATGGGCCCATGGGGTAACGTCGTGGGCCCGTGGGGTGACATCATGGACTGGTGGGGTAATGTCATGGCCAGTGGGGTAACATTGTGGGCCCATGGGGTGACATTGAGGTCGGTGGGGTGATGTTGTGGGTCCGTCAGATGACATCATGAACCGGTGGGGTGACATTGTGTCCGATGGGGTGATGTGGAGTGACGTGGGGTGACGTTGTGGCCAGTGGGGTGACATGGTGGGCAGCAGGGCGACGTCATGGGTGATGAGAAAGCGTTCCCTTAGGTCTCTGACCTGAGGTCAGAGGTCAGAGCTATGATGTTACCAAAAAGAGAGTGAGTGTCCGCTGCAGACCGTGGTGTGCAGGAGCAGACTTAACAAAAAGGGTAGACCCGATAAGGCCTTCCTCAGTTGTTCCCTAGATTAAGAGGCCAGGGTGTCGGCCTGATAAGGCAGTGGCTTTCAATGGTCCTTCTAGACAAAAAGGATGCATGTTCCAGTGTTATTAAGGGAAGGTCAGTGCCCAGCTCTCACGGCACTCCTCCAGCACCTTCCTGCTGGGCCAGCTCCGTTTCGTCCACTAGGGCTTCTGGGAGTTGGTGCTGGGCTTTGGCTGGGTTTGCATGGGGAAGAGAATGTGTAAATCCAACTGCATCTTTTCCTGTAAGTTGTTCCATGATTTACTGGAAAGCCCACCTTCACCGTGTTAAATCTATTTTAGTGTTTTGAAGAATCAATGCCTCTGACTTGTCTTGGCGAAGAGTAGTGAATATACCCTGATCTACCAAAAGGAAGGGGGCTCAGGCAGCCTGGCAGGTCAAGGTTGTGCAACCCTTCCCACTACTTCAAATCCACCGACTGCTCCAAAGGAGGAAGACCAGCCATCTCCCCTCCTGTAGGACCTACAGCTCCGCAGGACCAGCTAGGATGAGACTTGGTGAGCCAGGGGTCAGTTCACAACAAGAGCAGTGGTGAACACGTTGTGGGGAGACAGTGTGTGCTGACGCACACAGAGGTGAGGCAT
The DNA here is from genome assembly GCF_000299155.1 of Elephantulus edwardii. Lineage (NCBI taxonomy): Eukaryota > Metazoa > Chordata > Mammalia > Macroscelidea > Macroscelididae > Elephantulus > Elephantulus edwardii. Next base: position 1,067,482 of record NW_006399830.1, read on the forward strand.
TTGTGGTCAGATCAGCAACACTTGGTCTTGGTGATGTGGAACACGATGAACACACACACATCTCTTTATTGAGCTTCCAAGATTCTCTTTTTACAGGTTGAGAGTCTGTCGGCACCATTTTCCAGTAGCAGGTGCTCACTCCCATCCGTGTACATCTTGGTCATTCTGACACTGTCTCCACCTTCCTGCTGCTTTTACAGCACTTCATGGGGCAGAGTGCCAGTGTCACTGTTGTCTAAGTGGGGCACAGAGGCCCCTGTTGTCCCTTCGTGCAAGTTCTGCTTGATTACATGGTCTAGAACCAGATCTGGGGAGAGTGGATTGTTGTTGTTATGTGCCGTCGAGTCGCTCGTGACTCATCGCCACCCTGTGTACAACAGCTCTGAACCCTGCTCTATGCTGAGCCAACCTTATTGTCTCTGACACACCTACCCCCAATACCCCAGTCACTGAGTCAATCCATCTCATCATGGTCTTCCTCTCCTCTGCTGTCTCTCCATACTTCCAAACATGACGTCCCTCTCCAAGGACTGGTCCCTTCTTGAAATATGACCAAAGTATGTCAGATGAAGCCTCAGAATAAGACCACTATTAAAAAATCTAAAGAAAAGGTTACATGTGTTCTTAGGGCGCTCTGGTGACCTAGTAGGTAAGGAGTTGTGTTGCCAACATGAAGGCCTCTGGTTCAAGCCCACCGGCTGCCCCACAGAAGAAAGATGGGCAGGCTCCTCTCATGCGACTCTGAGCCTCTGAAAACCTGCTGGACGGTGAGCAAGGAGTCAGTCCTGACCTGTTGGCATAGACCAGCAACAACAGAATCATTGCTGGGTGTTACGGGGAAGGGAAGGAGGCAGAAAGCAGCTCCTCACTGGGGTTTCTAGGGCTGCAGATCACAGGGCAGGAAACTGCCATCTTTCAGCCAGTGGATTTGAATTGCCCAAGGGTGCAGCCTCGGGCCACCCACCTTGTACTATGCCAAGGGAGCTAGAAATTGACAACAGGCACTTCTCTAGGTGGGTGGAGGGGAAGGAAGTGCACAAGGGGAGGACGACCCCACGCTGTGGGCACTGCAATGAGTGTGGAACTAAATGTGTATGAAGAACTGAGTGAAAAGCCTTCATGCTTTGTGAATTTTCACTTAAATCACAATAAAAAATAGTTTATAAAACCTGCAAACTATAGCCAAGTTAGAAAATGTTGGGCATTTATGAGGAAGTAGAGACTAGGGACCCCTGAGAAAGTGCCTTTAGCACCTAGGGGGGTACTCAGGTGATGGACACAAGAGAGCTTGATTGCTCAGCACCCAGCCTGTGGTCAGCACACGCTGGCCTGAGGGGCAGGTGCCTGTGGTGAGCAGTCAGCATGTGCTGGCCTGAGGGGCAGTGGTCTGTGGTCAGCTGTCAGCACATGCTGGCCTGAGGGGCAGGAGAGGAAGCACCTTTCCAACACCAGGGGAGGAAACGGCTTTGAAACATCCTGTGGTTGTGTCTCCCCATGCTGCTGGCTGGTGTTACCGCTAGGCATGTTCACCATGAGCCCCACGTAGCTGTCCCAGGGGCCCAAGGAGGAGGGACATTCTGTTCTGTCTTCCCGTCCGCTCCACAAATTCCCGGTTGGGCTGTGGAGCCACCAGCCTAGGAAGGAGCCTCACAGCACAGGGAGCCTGATGTCCTTCTCAGGACACACTCCAGAGTGTGGGGCCGGGAGAGACGCTCAGAGGGGCAAGCAGAGGTGGCAGCCCCTTTGGGCCCGAACAAATGTGTCTGCCTTCCGTTATCCAGGGCTTGCAGGCGGGTGACTCCGCCCAGGCAGCTCACTATTTCCGAGATGATTAGATGCATCAAGCGGGCTTGGCCTCCCTCACAGTGCTGGTGGGAGGAGGGGGCTGCTGGGCCTGGCAGGATGTGGCCACGAGGCTGTGTACAAGTTTCCCTGGACCTGCTTTTCCCCAGGGTGAGCACGGCTGGGGTAGGGGTGATAGTCCCCATACCCGGGTCTCAGACCACACCCCCCACCCCAAGGGGTCAGTCAGTCTGAAGCCAAAAGATGCTTTCCTGCCCACCCTCTGTCTGTTACAGGAAAACAAAGGGCAGACGGGGTGTCTGTGAAAAGGGGTTGCCAGAGCGCCCTCCCAGCTTGGGGTCGACTGGTTTGTGGGATAACAGCCACATCCTCAGCCTGTCATCCATTTCCACCACGTGGTTAAATTTCAAGACCTAGTCACCCGTGAAACTCCCGAGAATTTACCCTGATTCGTCCCTCCCCCGAGTCTGGCTCCAATTTCAAAGACCCCAGGCCCCACTGACAGCACCTGTCCACACCGCCTGCAGGCTCTGACGGAGGGCTCGAGCCCGGCGGGGGCGTGGCGACACGGAGCCACGTGGGCGGGGCATGAAGGGGCGGGGCGACGAAGTGAGACTGTTGTGGGCGGAGCCCGGCAGGAGGCGGGGCCAGACTCTGAAGGAGCGAGGCGCAGTCTCGGCGTAGGGCGTGGCGACAGAGGGGCGTGGCAGAGGCGTGACGCAGGAGGACGCACGATCCCGGAAGCGGGTGTCAGGAGCGAGTCGGTTGGGCCGGGTTCGGGGGCGGGGCGTGTCAGGCGGAAGGCCCGGGAGCTCTGTGCTGACGTAAGGTTCCGGGAGCCGGTGTCAGAGGTTCAGTCTTAGGGTTGTGGCCGCGCGAGGGGGCGTGGCCTGTGCGGAACCAGGACCGCGGAGGGGCGTGGCCAGCGGAGGGCGGGAAGGGCGCCACTGTGACAAGATTCCCGGGCAAGTGCGGCTTACCGACGAGGGGCGTGACCGAGGCGTGCCCGGGGGCGTGGCCTCACAGGGGCGTGGCCGCGGGCGGGCGCTGTGGTGACGCGCGCCGACGCGCGGTCCCGGA
>NW_006399830.1:1070618-1076598 GCF_000299155.1 Elephantulus edwardii
TGAGTCATCGTCCGCGGCGGACACTCCGCGGGGCCGCCTGACCCGGTGGCGGGGCCCCGCACCTGCAGTCAGGTGGCCGCGCCCCGATCAGGCCCTGCGCGAGGTGGCCGAGGCCCGCGGGCCATCAGGGCGCCCGGCGGGCTCCTCTCTGGCGACATTGGCCGCCTCGGGGTCCCCTCCCGGGGCGGAGGAATGAGCCTGCAGGGCCTTCAGGGCCGGAGGGTGTCCCCCTCGACCTTTCACGTGCTGCCCGGCTTGCACGGGGCGAGGATCGGGTCACCTGCGTCACCTTTCCGGGCAGACAGGCGTGGAGTGGGGACAGATAAACTTGCACGTGCTGGCCATGGCGGGACCGGCCTGCCTGGGTGCGTCTGTTTACCCCGCTCGCTCGCGCAGCCCGGGGTCGTGCCCCGCCGCTCCTGGTCACTCCCTGCCTGTGATGGGCAGTGCCTGGGCCCGGTGCTGGACCACACCTGGGGGGGAGAACGAGGAGCTGACCTGCCCGCACACTCCCTGGAGGCCTGGGCTGCTCCGAGCGTGGCGGAAGCGCTGCTCTCATGTTTCATTTTTCTCACGTGGGTATCAGCTCTCTTCCCAAGCGAAGGCACTGGCTCTTGTGTCCCAGAAACGACTCATTTTTTTGAGGAGGCTGGAGGCATAAGGGGAGGTCTGATGGCCCAGTGGGAGGGAATTGTGCTGCCAACAGACAGGAGGTTCAGATCCACCAGCTGTCTCAAGGGGGAAAGATGGACAATCTCACATGCGATTTACAGCCTCTGAAAACCCGCTGGAGGATCAGCTATGAGTTGGCTCTGACACAGTGGCACATTATTGGCAACAGTGGCATGATGGTTAAGTATTTGGGCAATAACCAAAAAGTTGTCAGTTCAATCCACCCGCTGCTCTGAGGAAGGATGAGGCATCTTGCTCCTGTAAAGTTTTACACACTTACAAACCCTCTGGGGTAGCTTTGCTCTGCCCAGTAGAGGAGCCGCTATGATTTGGAGCTAGTGGATGGTGTTGCATTGTGATTTTTGGTTCAGATGAGTAAGGAGGCCTTGTGCCACAGAAGTTAAGCATTTGACTGCTGAGCGGTAGTTCAGCCCTGACCATGGCAAGTGGCTCCCATGGTTTTCCAGCTTAGGAAAGCCTCGGGGCAAAAGTTGGAAGGGAGCTGGCCACCACCACTCTGTGAACCTTCCCTGGAGCCTTGGGAGTGTCAGGTGTTGGTCAGACGTTAACTGAGCGGCCCTAAGGCCCCCTCACCCCTGCCAGGTTCTCTCCTCTGGTTGAGTCTGCTCTGGGGACGGCTTCCAGGTCCCTCCACCTGCCCCTTGTCATTGGCTTTCCTGTGACCACAGGGTGCGGGGTGGAGGTGGGGGTGGCTGCTGGCTTTCCGTTCCCTGATGATTACGCTTCCCTGATGATGACACGTTTTTGACTTCTCACAAAGCTCTCACAGCAGAAATCACATCTGCCACCCAGTGGTGGATTCAGCCACCCTGCTCATTCTTGCCTGATCTTGGGAGGCCTCAGGACCCCATCACAGTCCTCGTCCTCCTCGCAGCAGGGGCCTGCATGAGAATGGGAGGGTGGCGTGGCTTGGTCTGGTCACATCCTACACTGTCCTTTGACCAGTATCAGGTGTAGGAGTTTCCTCAGCAGCATCCATGAGGCTAGGACACCATGAAGGCCTTGCAGATAAAACACAGAGATGGCTTGGTGTCCCCGGGACCCAGCCTTCTCCAAGCCTAAAGCTTCTAGAGGGATGACTCTGGTGGGGGACTGATCCTGACCCACAGTGACCCCAGTGATGAGGCTGGCCAGCAGGGTTCCGGGGCTGTCATCGGTATGGGGCAGATGGCTATGTCTCCTTTGGAGTGGCTGGCGGGTTTGCGACACTGGCCCTTCCAGTTAGTGGCTGTATGCTTAACCATTGCGCCACCTGAGCTCCTTAGAGAGGGGCCTGGATTTTTAAAACAGTGTTGAGAGGTAGGGAATATACCATCACCATGGGAATATGCCCTCCTCACATCATCTGAGAGGAATGTTTGAGAGTTGATGTTGGTAGCACAAGTCACGATTCCCCAAAAAGAATGTTCTGGAAAGCCCACACTGGCCTTCCTGACGGCCTTTGCCCCTGGGCCTCCACGGGCTGGCCGCCAGGGTGGACAGTAGATGCGGGCAGTAGATCTGGAATGAGGGGTCCAGGGCAGCTCTGTGTTCACTCCAGCTCAGGGCCCACTTGGCTTTAGGGGAGCAGCAGGTGTGACCATAACCTTGGACAGCCAATGCCCTCTGCCACCAGCCCGCCAAAAGCCATGCCCAGCAGCCTGGCTTCCCAGGTCTAAAGGTCCCTGGGTGGACTCGCCTGGTTTCGGGTCCAGTTGCTGGGCCAGCTGGGAGTGTTCTCTGCTTAGCTGCAGCCGAAGCAGTAAACAGTGACTCACCCACCCTCCCGCCCTCCTCTGAACATGCGTGCCTCTGGTATTTACTTTTGCTTTTTATAAGTCTGGCCTCACACTTCCTCTTTCTGGCTGTTTCAGGAAATTGAAAGTGTCCTAGGCTTGTAGGGCCAACAGAGAAGGGCTGGAGGGTCCCATAGCCCCCGGCTCCCAGGGCAGAGGCTGGTGGTGGGCTGCTTGCCAGGCTGTCTGGCCTCCGGAGCAGGGAGGGAGGGGACAGGCCTCCCTCCTAGCTGGCTCGCCTAAGTGTCCCGTTCTTCACTCCAGAGGCACGTGTCTGCTTGTTCAGCAAACCTTGCTTCACGCCTTGGGCCCAACAGCCCGCGTGGCCCTAAGAGGGCAGAGTTGCCCACACAGGACGTCTCCTGGGTGTGGACAGAGCAGAGACACTGGGGAGGGCCTTCCTGCTGCCCAGATATAGAAGGAAGTTAGGTGAGGGAGGGATGGGGACCTCACAGGACAATAGTAAATGGAGGAGTGCTGTACAGAGCCCATTTGGTGATGTCAGAGGTGAGGGGTTCTGCCTGCTGGGACCACGGTCGTTGTGTCACATACAGCACAGCCTTGGCCCAGGCCGGTTCTGTGGGGTGGACAGAGACCTAGTGTTGCCTTCTACCTTCTAGTCCACCTCAGTTCTTGACCACCCCATTAGGGAGGCACCCCTGGTCCTGTGCCGTCCTGCTGTTGGCTGTAGGCCACACGGCTTCCAGTGGTTAGTTTTCACTAGTCTCAGACCTTTCTTCCTGGTGTTAAAGTCTGGTAACTGCTGAAATTTGTTGCGTGTCATAACACACAAGCCTTCCCTGAAGGCCTATGGTAGTTACCACGTGTGAGGTCCCTGGCCCCTGGTAGCGGCCACGCGCGAGAGGAGCCTGGTGGTGGTCAGGTCCCCCAGTGGTCGGCAGGTGGGTGTGGCCAGCACAGTGGCTTCATCGTGGAAATGCCCCCTGGATGGGAGCTAGGTAGTGCTCAGGTGACTCAGTGGTCAGGGCGTGCGAAGTGGTGAGTCTGGCCATCACACTGGTTTCTGTGCAAATGCTGCCCCTGAATGGGAGCTAGGTAATGGTCAGGTGACGCAGTGTTGAGGGCATGGTCACCAGGTGGATGTGACTGGCATTCAGGTTTCAGAGTGGTTGCTGAGCTGCACGCTAAGCTGGGAATACGGAAGAGGGGCTGGGAATGGGAGGGAATGGTGCCTGCGGGGTACCACATCTTCCCAAAGGACACCCCAGGGAAGGAAAAGACTGGGAGACGGGGGTGGGGGGGGTGGTATACTGAGACAGTCTCCAGAAAGGGCAGACTGGGGCTGAGCCTGAAGCAGGTTGTGGGGTGGGGGCCAGGGCAGAGGGGCATGGTGTCCCCCGCTTTCGGCTAACCGCTGCCTAGTCAGTCACCCTTGAGTGAAGCTAGAATGACACAGCTTCCCTCAGACTGTGCGTGCAAGGTGACCAGATGCCCTCCAGCCTCAGCTGGCCAGGCTACTGCTGCTGTGGTGCTGAAGGACTGCCCAGCAGTGGTGCAGGAGGGGGCCACCCTGGCTGTAGGCACTTGGCCCAGGCTTAGCTGCAGGGCACTGGGCTGTGAATTCCAGCATGGGGTCACCCCTGAAGAGTGCCCACTTCCAGGAGCAGAATGGACACAGCCCTTTCGGTCCCGTCCTGTGCCTCTGGGACATTTGAGATGATCTGTCTGATCTTTGGGGCGGGGCCCTTCTTGGGTTTCTGGTGCAGGTGGGAGAGGGCTCCCTAGAATGAAGCTCGGGGTGAAGCACACTCGGAGTCAGCCTCCTCCCCGTTAGTCCTATAGATGCCCCTTGTCTGATGAAGGAGGCGACCATGTATCTCGGGTTGGCTGAGAGGGAGGCCAAGGGCTTGGAGCCCGGTGTTACCCACCCAGCCTCACTAAGCCTCGCTGTTGCACTTGAACTTCGTGCACCTTTTACAAGCGGAAGGTCTACAGCCCTGTGTCTGTGTCCGTACCTGTACCTGTGTCTACGTTGTGCCCAGCCGCTCTGCTCCCTTCCTGCCTCCGCCCCCTTGCGGACATTCTGTCTCTATTTCAGGGGGATTTGTAATGCTCTTACTCACTTCATAGGTGACCAGACCTGCTGTGTGAGTTTCCATTGTGGCTGCACACCTTTGTGGGCGGAGACTGCCTACCTTTCACCCTTGGAGTGGCTGATGGATTCGAACCTTTGGCCTCAAAGTTTCACCTGCCCAGTGTTTTAATCTGTGAGGTCAGCAGGCCTTCTCGATAGGCTCGTGTGTGAGGGCGACTGCTGTGCACTGGCTTTACTGTGGCGTGTGTGTTGCTATAGGGGTCAGCCCACCTTTGCTCACGTGTTCCCAGATAGGCCAGATGGAGCATGAGTCACCTGCTTTGTCCTTGATGTGCCCAAGGGTTCTAGAACACCTCCTTGGGGTGTCTGGGCTTCCAGGACACCTCCTTGGGGCAATTTGTGGCTTCTGGACACTGCAGAAGGGAGGCAGGCCCCACAGGCTTATTCTCATCCTGGATGTATAAGTGCCCATTGTCCCAAATATGTTTGCAGCCCCCAGCCCCCTCCTCCATCCCCAGCTGTGACACTGTGTGTCTGTGTGATGCGTGTGTATGTATATATGTCTTGGTGTGTATATGTGCTTCTCTTGTGTCCATGTGTGTGTCTGTGCTTGGTGGATGTGTGTATATGTCCCTCAGTGTATACCCGTGGCTGTGTCTGTCTGTGTCATGGTTGGGAGTGTCTATGGACACACCTGTCTCTGTGCTGATGGATCTCTGTGTCTTGTCTCTGTGTGTCTGTGTGTATATGGACCTCTGTGTCGTGTGTGTGTGTGTGTGTGTGTGTGTGTGTGTGTGTGTATATGGACCTCTGTGTCTTGTTTCTGTGTGTCTGTGTTTATTGATCTCTGTGTCTTGTCTATTTGTGTGTCTGTATCTGTGGACCTCTGTCTTGTCTGTGTGTGTGTCTGTGGATCTCTGTGTACACGTGTCTCATGTGTGTCTGTGTTAATGTTTGCTCATGTCTGTGTCTGTGTGTCTGTATGCACATGTTTCCTTTCCTCTGAGTGGAAGTGGCTCTTCCTGTTGAACTGTGTTTAGCTGTACATCAGGGTGACATTTTTGGCTTCCGGTCCAACGTCCGATCTCGTCAGCTCATAGAATGAGTCACCTACGAGGTATGAGGGGCCCTGGTGCTCAGCTATTCAAACCCACTGTTGCTCTGAGGGAGAGGCAGTCAGTTTCCATAACAAAACAGCCTTGGACCCTGTGGGCAGTCCCGCAGGGTCCCCCCGTGGGCAGTCCCGCAGGGTCCCCCTGTAGGCAGTCCCGCAGGGTCCTGTGACCGAGCCCCCGTGGGCAGTCCCGCAGGGTCCTGTGACCGAGCCCCCGTGGGCAGTCCCGCAGGGTCCCGTGACCGAGCCCCCGTGGGCAGTCCCGCAGGGTCCCGTGACCGGGAGCCCGTGGGCAGTCCCGCAGGGTCCCGTGACCGGGACCTCGTGGACAGTCCCGCAGGG
>NW_006399830.1:1077573-1079821 GCF_000299155.1 Elephantulus edwardii
GGGTCCCGTGACCGGGAACCCCCGTGGGCAGTCCCGCAGGGTCCCGTGACCGGGAACCCCCGTGGGCAGTCCCGCAGGGTCCCGTGACCGGGACCTCGTGGGCTGTCCCGCAGGGTCCCGTGACCGAGCCCCCGTGGGCAGTCCCGCAGGGTCCTGTGACCGGGAACCCCCGTGGGCAGTCCCGCAGGGTCCCGTGACCGGGCCTGCTCAGCAGCTCTGGGTTTCAGACATTGTCACTCAGAGGGTGGGCAGGGCCAGCCGTGTGGTGTGGATTTTACTCAGCTCGTGCCCCGAGCCCCTTGCTGCGGGAGGTGCCTGGGGACTTCCTTCCTCTCCCAGAGCCTTCCCTGCCATGTCTCTGCTCTCCAGAAGCCGGAGTGCAATGAGGAGGGTCCAGGTGGGAACGTGTCCTGGGCCCAGACACCCTGGATCTGTGGAAGGGGCCAGCTGACCCCCTAGGAAAGTGCTGCAGGGGGCTGGGGGCAAGGTAAAGTGGTCAGTGGTCTGTGACTGTGATCCCCGGGTCACATCAAGGGTCATGTCCCATGTGAACTGTTGACCTCATGGGACAGTTCCCACAACTGGTGATGTCCTGAGGGGATGGGACCCTCAGCCAAGGTGGGCTTTCAGAATGACCTTGCTGGGCCCTAGGGGTGCAGGGCCCTTGGCTGACCCTGGTGGGGCGGCGTGGTAGCCACAGTGGGCGGCGGGGTGGGAATGTGCTCTGTAAACACTGTGACTCACTGCGTAGCTATGCTGGGCCCTGGGCTGACGCCAGGCTGGAGCCAGGCCCTGGCGTGCAGGGTCATGGCCAGCATCAGAGCGTTTCCCAGCCTCTTGCAGTCCTCCACCTCCTGCTCCAGGTGATGGCCCTTCCAAGTGACCACTGGGCAGCCAGTCTGCCTCCCTGGGGCCACCTCCCCATGGAAGTCCATCCTTCCCACTGAGCCCACCAGCATCCTGAGAGTCGCCCGCCCAGGTAGACTCTCTGGGAGGCAGAGCCGTGTAAGAAGGTGTGTGGACAGGAGGAGACACTGGCACGGAAGCATTGCCATGACCTAGCGAGGTGTCTGGAGGCTAGGGTGCCAGAGCCCACTTATTTGCCCCCTTTGCAAGGAGGGGCTTGTGTGCCCCGGCCAGGGGAGCGGATTCAGCCCAAGACTCACTGCTCCATACTGTGACCATTGCACAGTATCTGTCTGCATGTAGCCCACTCCGTATGTTGGGGTCATTGGGGACCCCGGTGCCCCTGTCTGGCAGGGGTCTGTTTACCATCTGTTGGTTGGACATCCCTTCATAGACAAGACCTGCTGTCCCCACTGCTGCTGGGCTTCTCCACCGTTGCCATGGTGACCACAGGGTCTGGCTCCTTTCCCAAGGTCACCATGGCAACCACAGGAGGGAGCCTTGCCAGGATACCCTGTCTGGGTTTTCATGAATTATTAGAATGTGTGATGGTGTCTTCACCATGAGGATAGGGCGGTGGGGGCCCCAGATGTAGCCTCTTGGCTCAGCGAGGTGAGGCCGTGTTGTTACCTGCCCACCGTAAGGCTGGAGCTGGCCCACTGCCTGTGCTCCAGGGTCACGGAACTTGGTAGTGGGTTGTTGGGGATGTCACAGCCCCTGGGCAAGGTGGATCTGGGCAGGGTTGGTGTCAAGAGTGGGGCACAGTGGCCATCAGCTTCCCCTGTGGCTGGTGTCTTGCACTTGGTGCCACTGCAGACTGGCAGGGGGACAAGGAGGGCCAGTGCCAATGTCCCCAGGACAAACAGGACAGCACCTTGCCTGGACCTGTGTACTGCCAACCACCTGCTGGCGTCCAGGTCCACAACAGGTTCTGAGAATGTCCATGTCCCCACAGTGAGGATTTCCCAGCACCTCTGTCCTGGTGACCGTGCCCGGGTTATGACGACTAATCCCAGACCCAACAAGGCGTTAAAGGTGAGCGGACACCCCAGGATCCACAGGGTGGCCCTCAGAGCTGCTTCCCAGTGTTCTAGGCGTCTGCCCAACGTCACAGTCCAGGGTCACGGGTGGGATAAGCCCCTAAGTGATAACCCTACTCCCTGCCCTTGGTGTTGGGCTCGATAAACCCCATAGTTGGGTTACTGACGACCAGCTGGGTGTGACATCAGGGTGAGGTGATCGGGGCGAGGTGGGTGATCAGGGCGAGGTGGGAGACATCGGGGCAGGTGGGCGACATCGGGGTGAGGTGGGAGACATCGGGGCGAGGTGGGAGACATCGGGG
>NW_006399830.1:1079921-1087336 GCF_000299155.1 Elephantulus edwardii
GAGGTGGGAGACATCGGGGCGAGGTGGGAGACATCGGGGTGAGGTGATTGGGGCGAGGTGGGTGATCAGGGAGAGGTGGGTGACATCAGGGCGAGGAGGCAGGTTTGGGGCGAGGTGGGAGACATCGGGGCAAGGTGGGAGACATCGGGGCGAGGTGGGAGACATCGGGGCGAGGTGGGTTTGGGGCGAGGTGGGAGACATCGGGGCGAGGTGGGAGACATCGGGGCGAGGTGGGCGACCTCGGGAGCTGATTTCCAGGAGAGTGTGCATGGATGAAGCTACATATGTCCAGGAGTGAGAGGAGGTCCCTATCCCCCAAAGCCACTTTGCTGGGGGTGAGGCACCCCAAACTACCACCACCCTGGGCCCTCTGCTGCAGCAGACAAGAGCTAGGGCCAGCAGATGGCCTGTCTCCGTGTCGGGGGCTCTGCCCCTGAGCCCGTGGTGGGGAAGGCAGGGGACAGCTGGGTCCAGATCAACAGCCTGCATCAGCTAGAGGGGAGTGCAGCCACCCAGGAGTCCGTCCCGTTGTTCAGAAGATGGCAGTGGAGGCTGTGGGCCAGCCTGGGACGCTGAAGTCTCTTCCCTTCACTGAAGCCTGGCCTTGAGGAGCCAGGGTGGGGGGCTCCCTGCTGTCACAAACACCTTGAAACCCCCAAGCCTCCCCTGCCCCACCCACCCTCCATGCTGACCCGCAGGTAACCCATAGGCCCCGCCGGCTCAGCAGAACTCCGAGTGCACGCCCCTGCTCACCCTGTGAGGACTTTCAGGTGACCCCTGCCTCCACCCGATGTCCCCCAGCCCTGCCCACGCGCTGACCGTGTGCTCCCGCAGGTCAAGAAGGAGGCGGGCGAGAACGCGCCGGTGCTGAGCGATGACGAGCTGGTGAGCATGTCGGTGCGCGAGCTGAACCAGCACCTGCGCGGCCTCACCAAGGAGGAGGTGACGCGGCTGAAGCAGCGCAGGCGCACGCTCAAAAACCGCGGCTATGCCGCCAGCTGCCGCATCAAGCGCGTGACGCAGAAGGAGGAGCTGGAGCGGCAGCGCGTGGAGCTGCAGCAGGAGGTGGAGAAGCTGGCGCGCGAGAACAGCAGCATGCGCCTGGAGCTGGACGCCCTGCGCGCCAAGTACGACGCCCTGCAGACCTTCGCCCGCACCGTGGCGCGCGGCCCCGTGGTGCCCTCCAAGGTGGCCACCACCAGCGTCATCACCATCGTCAAGTCCGCCGAGCTGGCCACGCCGTCTGTGCCCTTCTCGGCCGCATCCTAGAGTCCGGCCTGGCTCCAAGGGGGCTTGTGGCAGCGGGCAGTGCCCCAGAGGGACTGTATGCCAGGCAAGTGTTGTCGGTGGGGCAGAGGCCAGGCCCTGTGGACTGGCGTGTGGCCTGCCCTCTGCGCCTGTATACTGGCATGTGCTCGCCCACGTGCCCACACACACTGCTGGGCCCCACTGTCACTGCTTCCCAGGAAATGTGTCTTCTTGGGGTCTGTCTGGCACACAACACCTCTAGGATACGTTAGATAGGGTTTGTAAGTGCCCACGCCAGTGCAGTACCTGTCCGGGAGGGAGAGCTGACAGCAGGCAGGTATCTACGGCAGACCCAGGGTTCCATTGTCTTCCCACCTGCGAGCACCTGTGCCCCCCCCAACCTCCCCACACATGCCAGAGACCCCTCCCTGTGATCTGTACTTTGAATGGAGGATAGCACAGCCCCTCTCATGCCAGGGACCCTTGGGACGCCTCAGGGCCTTGCGGTGATCACTGGGGCCCTTAGCTGGATGGGGAGATCCCCGCACCTGTGTGTGTCCTGGGAGGGAGCTCCGTGGGCAGGAGGCTAGCGTGTTCATCTTGGGGTCCTGAGTATCAGGGCGCTGAGCCCCTCAGTGTGAGAGTGAGGGCACCAGACTTGGCCACTGTGGGCTGGAAGAGGGAGGGCAGTGAGGAGGAGGTTGTGGGAGCTTGCGCCTGGTGGAGACATAGTCCTGGTGGTCCTGGAGGAGCCGCAGTGCGTGAGCCGGAGCCTAGGGGCGTGCGTATGAGTGGCTGCTGCAGAGAAGCCATGGCATGCTGTGACCGTGTGAAATGGGAAGGGTTTGGGGACGTGCTGCAGTTTGTAGTGGAGAAGTGGCAGGGGACTCTTCCTGGTGGTCTTGGCGGGTGTGACCCTGACCTCCAGTTGGTGGACAGGACAGAGAACAGTGATTTGGTGCTTAATCTTTGCTGAAGCCTTGACCCCGCATCCTTCCAGGCAGAGCTCCCAGCAGGTACCAGACCCATCCCAGCTTCCCTTCCCAGCTGGGGCACTCCAGAGACCCCCCAGTGCCTACGCCTGGCTTGGTGCTGCCTGGCAAGGGCTTTAGAGCCTGTGTGGGGCATAGAGGTAGGCCAGTGCCCAGTCACCGCAGGCCGGCCGCCACTAGAGGACAAGCAGTGGGACCTGGGCTCTGGCCTCCCCTCCACAACTCAGCCAGCCTTGTCCTGCCACCACCACATAAGACCCCTTGGAGTGGCCAGGCCCCTGAAGAGGTGGTGACCCCTAAAAGGGAGGTGACCTCACAGGCTGTGATTGGCCACCGTGGGAAAATGCCCAGTCCTAGAGGAAGGGCCGGAGGCATTGCTGGCTGTGGTCACAGGGTCACTTTTCTGCAGTAGGAAGGTCTGGGGCTTTGCACTTGCACGCAAGTGGGCACACGTGCACCCCCCCCCCAAAGCTGTTTATTGCCATAGCCATGGTAGGTAATCCATATTGGATATCAGTAAGGACCATGGAAATATTTAAAGAGAGAAAGATATATATATTAAAATTATATACATGTTTTATCATGGATTTTTTCATAAAGTTTTTTTTTTCAAGTTTGATACTGTAAGTCTAGTGGAGAGGCGCTGGCTTTTCAGCAGAGATCAAATGTGGCCCTCTGCACCCCTCCCCTGTGCCTTGGGCGGGAGGAGGCTAGGAGGAGTGTGTGCTCCGGAGGGTCAACCCCTCTGCTGGGGAGGGTGCTGGTGCTGGGGACGGGGAGCTGCTATTGCCACCAGGGGGCCCGATCCCTGATGTGGCTGGGGAGATGGGGAGGCCCAGACTGCACCCCAGAAAGTTGGCAGCCCAGGGGCGGGCATGGCTGGACCCCACCAAGCACCCGGCTTTCCTTGCAGTCACTGGGATGTCACTGTCACAATTTTAATATATGGCTTTTTAAAATTTTAAGAACAAAAGCAGTGGCCTCTTTGTAATGTAAGTCCACCTCCGTCGTCTCTTGAGCTTCAACCCCAGGGTCCCCCATTTAGAGGTGTCCGTTTTGTAAGAGGTCATGGCTCTCCAGTCCCACGAGTCCACTTGGCACCTCTTTGCCCCAGCTCCCATGGCTGTGCAGTGATACCATTTCAATATTTATTTTCATGCTGCCTTTTTTCCTAAGTTATTGCAAGCTGACTGTGCTGGGAGCCTGGTCAGCGGGGCCCCCTTTATCTCACCACCACCACCTAATTTATTGCTGTACATCTGCTGCTGTGACCGCTTTTGTATCTTTGCAATAAAGATCTGGTTTCAGAGCCTCTCGCTGTGTGGTTGGGGCTGCCTGTGCACTGGGCCATTTTGCAAACGGGAATGCCAAGTCATGCTTAGTTGCATCACTCCACAGGAGCGGATACTTCTACCCCAGATGTGTGTCCTTCACCAAGGGCAGGGCAGCTGGGGGGACCTCATCCTTGGTTGTCATCAATCCTGGTGGCCTTACATGGACAGAAACTGGAAGGACAGGAGAGGTGTCTGCCCATGAGGAGCTCAGCTGGGGGGTGGCTGGCTTAGTCACCCATTGGCTGGTCACCTGTGGACACCCCAGGATTAGCGTGAGGGCTACCAGATCCACTGTGGGGGGTGTCAGGCTTTCCTTGACACACAGCAGAGTAGATGTGTGCCCCAGTGTCCAGCCCTCCCTCACCCAGCAAAGGGATTCCCACCCATATCTGTGTAGGAGTGGTCCTCTTGGGCAGGGGCAAGGTCAGGCAGGCCCCAGGCTCCCATCTGCTTCTGGGACCCCAGAACGCCGTTGTTGGGTGCTGGGATGTACTGGGCTGCTCCTCAGCTTCCTGCTGCCTGGGTGGGGTGGTGAGGGCACCAGATGTCTACTTGGGGGACTGCCTGCTGTGGAGGGCAGGGTACCAGGGTGAGCGGAGGCAATGATGCACAGCCATCAGAGGCTGCGGGCCTTGAGTCCCTGTCCTAGAACTCAGGCGCAGCCCAGCTAATTACCCCAGAGACCCTCCTTTCCCGAGGCCAGAGGCCATGGGGAAAAGGCCCTGTCCCCAGGTCCCTGCCTACGCTGCTCTGATGTGGTGCCCTCATCCCAGACCCACAGGACAGGAGGTCCCCCAGCTCCCTCCTTCAGCCCCCAACACAAGGAGACCCAGTGAGATGGGAGGGGGGAAAGACAACTTCCTGCCTGGGTTCCAATAGTGTCATGTAGGTGGAACTGAGGCCCAGGTGGGGCAGGTGCCCAAGGCCTCAAGGTGGCATCTGGCCAGGTGCTCCAATCTCAAAGTTGGTGCCCTTTGACCTGTTCAGTGGGGCAGCACCTGGCTGTCAACCCTCCATATCCCTCCCGCCGCCCAGTCCTGGGGGCCTCTCGACACCCCAGAGCCCTGGTGCTTGAGGGAGAGTCTTGCAGGCATGGAAGTCATACAATAACAAACCAGGAAGTTCATCTATAAATCCTCAAGGCTCCTGGGAAGCACTGCCCTGGCTTCGAGAAGGCGCCTTCCCTGAATGGGGGCCACCAGGGTCCCCGAGTGTGCAGTGCAGTTGGGCCGTCGGCTCCTGCACCCTCCCTTCTGTCCTCCAAAGCTGCCCAGCCAACATTGTGTCTGTCGGTATGCTCCCGTCACACTGAGACAGCCACCCCCGCTCCTCTGCAGCTGAGGGGACAAAGGGCCAGGCCAGCTGCGGGCACACTGTGGTCCACGGCCAGAGGCTCGGCAGGAAGGCATCCATCCCGGGTCCCTAGCTGGAGGCTGCCCTGGAGGAAGCTCTGGCAGGAATGTGCTGGACCCTACAATTCGTCGTCCACGATCAGCATCCTCTCCTCCAGGCTGCGACCCCTCCCGCCCCCACTGGCCAGCCCAGTGTGGGGGCCAGGCCCCGGGACCTCCTGCGTGGCTTGCTGGGTGTATTGCTGGTAGGCGGGTGAGAAGTTGTGGATGGCATCCTGCACGATGTCCTGGGGGCTCATGGTCTCCTTGAGGCCGCTCGAGATGCTCAGCATGGGAGCTGGAGGTGCTGGGGCCGGGTGGATGGAGGTCAGCCACGACCTCACTCGGCCTCTGCCCCACCTGTTTACACACCAGGACTCGGAGGCCCCCTGCACATGGGGTGGCCTGAGCCCCAGGCACTGGCTGCCCTCAGCCCCACCTAGCTGGCAGACCCTGGAGGCTAGGCAGTGCTGGGAGGGGCACCCTCGTCTTCTAACCCCTCCTCACTGAGGACCCAGGCTTTGCTGGCTGCCCAGGTGGATGGGATACCTGCCCCATGGCCACACTCCAGTGCTGGGACATCCTGGGAGGGTCATCTGCCCATCTAGTGGGTGTTGCCTGGGCTCCATCAGGTGGGGCTTTGGCTGAGGAGGGAGTGACTGTCCCCCACTATGTGGCTCCCTTCCTTCGTCACAGGGGGCCCTCCCCTCAGCACATGCCCTGCCGCCCCACCCCAGGCCGCCACACCTGGAGAGTGCTCCTCCTTCTCCGCATACACCTGGCAGGTGAAGGCACAGCGCAGCGCCACGGAGGCAAAGAACATCTCGATGCAGATGATGAAGTTTTGGTAGCCAGCGGCCACCGTGCCTGCACCTACCCTGCTTCCATCAATGGTCTGCGCCTCGGGAATGACCTCACACTTCTCCAAGATGGCCAGCAGCAGCCCTGGGAAAGTGGGTGCTCAGAGGTGTCTGACCCCAGCAAGGCCTTGCCTGGCTGCACCCCCACAGAGAAGCCAGTACATCCCCGCAAATGCTGGACTGAGGCTTCTCCAGGCTGCCCTAGGGTGGCGGCACTCGCCTCACTCAGACATGGGGAGGGGAGCTGAGGGTCACAGAGAGGACCGGGACCCCTGCTGGCTCCTAAACTGCCTGTGTGGAACGGGCCGTGTGTGGATCCCTGCCCAGGAGCACAAGGGCCATGTCCCGGGCGAGGGTCATGGGCGGGGATCGCGGGTGGGGGTGGCAGGTGAGGGTTGTGGGCGAGGGTCACGGGCGAGGGTGGCAGGCGAGGCTCCTGGGTGGGGGTCCCAGGCAAGGGTGGTGGGCGAGGGTCTCGGGTGGGGGTCCCAGGCAGGGGTCCCCGGTGAAGGTCCTGGCTGCCCACCTTGCCAGAAGGACAGGAAGATGACAGCCTTGATGGTGAGGAACTTGAGTACTGGCTCAAAGGGCTGTAGCAGCTGGCGGGTGGCCGCATAGAAGAGGACGAGCGCATAGAGGGCCAGGCTGACCGATAGGTTGTACACCAGTGTGATGTACAGGTAGCCGCTGTGGACGCTGGGGGACAGACTTGTCAGGCGGCTGGTCCCACTGCCTGTTTCCAGCCCCAACCAGCTGTCAGTGCCAGCCCCCCAGCCTTACCTGAAGTCCCCATCATGGTATTTGCCGAAAGCCTGCAGGATGATGGTGAGAGCGGCCATGGCAGGCTTGACGATGCAGAACTGCAGGGTCGCCTGGGGCGGGCAGGAGAATGGCCACAGGGGCGTGGTGTGGGCGAAGGGTTAGGGCACGGCAGACGGGAGGGGGTGGGTCAGGGCATGCAGTATGAGCACAGCGAGGGGGCAGGGCATGTGGTGGAGGCACAGGGCAGGGGATGAGGAGAAGAGGTGAGGGTACAGGGTTGGGGCTAAGGGTAAGTGGTAAGGGGTGAGGGCGTGGGGTGGGGATGGGCAGTGGGTGTGTGGGGGAAAAGGTGAGGAAAGTCCAGGTGGCATGGGGAAGGGTCCTCGCCAGCAGGAGTCCCACAGGTCCCACCCCTCAACTGTTGGTCTGGTAGTATGGACCCTTGGGTCAGTGGTCAGGTGTGGCTGGCCCCCCTTGGCTGATGGCCAGGTGTGGGTGGCCCCCCCGGCTGGTGGTCAGGTGCGGGTGGCCCCCCCCTTGGCTGGCGGTCAGGTGCGGGTGGCCCCCCTGGCTGGTGGTCAGGTGCGGGTGGCCCCCCCCTTGGCTGGCGGTCAGGTGCGGGTGGCCCCCCGGCTGGTGGTCAGGTGCGGGTGGCCCCCCCCTTGGATGGTGGTCAGGTGCGGGTGGCCCCCCGGCTGGTGGTCAGGTGTGGGTGGCCCCCCCCTTGGATGGTGGTCAGGTGCGGGTGGCCCCCCTGGCTGGTGGTCAGGTGTGGGTGGCCCCCCCCTTGGATGGCGGTCAGGTGCGGGTGGCCCCCCTGGCTGGTGG
>NW_006399830.1:1087436-1089343 GCF_000299155.1 Elephantulus edwardii
CTGGCTGGTGGTCAGGTGTGGGTGGCCCCCCCCTTGGATGGCGGTCAGGTGCGGGTGGCCCCCCTGGCTGGTGGTCAGGTGTGGGTGGCCCCCCCTTGACTGGTGGTCAGGTGCGGGTGACCCCCCTTGGCTGGTGGTCAGGTGCGGGTGGCCCCCCCGGCTGGCGGTCAGGTGCGGGTGGCCCCTCACCTGTTTGCAGAAGCGCAGGAACCCGATGGAGTAGGACATGCCCTGCAGGCAGCAGGTACTGTACAAGCAGCTGGATCTGGGAGCAGGCGCAGTTGATTGGGGTTTGGTGGATGCCTGGTCCCCCAGCCCAACCCCCACGTGGAGGGCCTTGGCAGGTCCAAATGGACATACCTGGCCCCCCATTTGTCCCCCTCCCTCTCCCTAGGGAGACTGAGTGGCCACCCTGCTCCCTGTGCCCATCTCTGTCCCTGTCCCCAGGCCTGGTATGAGCCTTGTGTGACTCGGGGACACCAGGTTCAGTCCCCACATGGAGGGCCTGGTGGGGTTGGGGTGGTCAGCACTCACTGGACAGGTTTCCCCCGAAGCTCAGCCATGATGGCACTCTCTCCACCCAGGTACTGGAAGCAGAGGCTCAGGAAGCTGTAGATGACAAAGGCTGGGGGTGCAGACGTGAGTTCAGGGCCGGGAGCCACAGTTCCCTCCAGATGCCAGCATCTCACACCAAACCAATGACCAGCCCTCCTCCAGGCCTGTAGGGAGTCCGGCTGCCCCCTGAGAGAGCCCATTTCATGGAGGAGAGGTAGATGCCCAAGATGAGGTGTGCCTAGCTGGGCCACCTGACAGGGCCATCCCCTCGAGCAGCCTGGTACTGAGCCACTGGGAAGGCTTACAGTTCATCATGGCCCTCAGGGCAACTCTCAGGGCCCCCAGCCGCTGCCCAGCACCCCTTCGCCTACCATCCAGCCTTAGGCAGCCTGCCTGCTGCCTTTCCCCAATAGACCTATTGCCAGCCCCTGCCCCAGGGCAGCCTGTCTGGATGAACTCACTTGTCCAGACTGGGGGTTGGGCGTCCAAACAGACAGAACCTAAAGAGCTGAACTGACAGCTGTCCAGCCAACTGGTGGGCAGGGGTGCCCAGAGGGGTCATGATGGGGCAGCAATGCCCAGAGGGGTCAGGATGGGCAGGAGTGCCCCAAGGGGTCAGGACAGGACAAGGGTACCCAGAGGGCATCCCTGACCATGCATCTCTATGGAAGCTGACATCTTTCTCCCCAGGAGCAGGTTAGGGGGTTTCTAGCCATCAGCCTTTCAGTTAGCAACCAAGCACTTGACCCCCACACCAGGGCTACTGCTTTTCTTAGACGCCTTCAAGTTGATGGCGCCGAGAAAACAGGCCCGGTGTTGCCCTGCCCCCGGCTCAGAGGAGTCCTGTCTGCAGGGCTTCCAAGGCTGTAAACCCTCACAGACGCAGACTGCTTCATCTTTATCCTGAGGAGCTGCTGGTGGACTCAAACCCCCAACCTTTCAGCTAGCTGCCGGGGCCTTCACCACTCCTCCAAGTGGAGGACTGGCACTGGTGAAAGAGTGCCACGAGTGACTGTGGGAGCCCCAACTCTGTCCCATCATACTGGAGCCCTGGAAGCCACGGGAGCTCAGGTGCCCTCGAGGGGGTGTGCCCTGGGGGTAGGGGTGCCCTGGGGTGGGATGCCCTGAGGTGTGGGGTACCCTGGAGTGTGTGTGCCCTTAGGTATGGGGTGCCCTGGGGGTGGGAGGTACCCTGGTGTGGGAGTGTCCTGAGGTGTGGGGTGCCATGGGATGGGTTCCCTGGGGGTGGGGGTGTCTTGGGGTGTAGGGTGCCCTGGGGGTGGGGGTGTCTCAGGGTGGGGGTGCCCTGGGGTGTATGTAGGGTGTCCTGGGATGGGGTACCCTGGAGTGGG
>NW_006399830.1:1089853-1150140 GCF_000299155.1 Elephantulus edwardii
GGGTGTCCTGGGATGGGGTACCCTGGAGTGGGGTGCCCTGGGGTGTATGTAGGGTGTCCTGGGGTGGGGAACCCTGGAGTGGGGGTGCCCTGGGGTGTGGGGTGTCCTGGGATGGGTGCCCTGGAGTGGGGGTGCCCTGGGGTGTGGGGTGTGCTCACCTTCATAACAGTCTCTCACTGAGTCAAAGTAGACGTAGTATTGACGGTCCCCCAGGAGGAGGAGGCTGAGCCAGGAGTCGAAGGCGTAGATGGGGACGATGAAGAGCAGGCGGATGATGTACCTCTGCTCGTTGGGGACAGTGTAGGAGCGCAGGTGCAGGTAGATCTGAGGGGAGAGGGGACTCATGCAGGTGTCAGCAACCCGGAGCCCGCCAGCCGGGGGCAGTGAGCACACGCTGACCCCTGCCTGGTGCAGAGCACCTTCCTGGGGGTGAGGAGGGCAGGGATCTGGGGTGCCCCAAAGACGGTGTCCTGTGCACTGTAGATCCAAGTAAGATGAAATTATGTGGGTTTTTTTAATATTTTTTTGAGATGAAATTATTTGTAATGTCACTTTCCCCCATCTATCATGATGTTGCCTATCGCCCCAATGGTGTGGATTTTTGTCTTTTTGATGTTGAGACAGTCCGTATTGTAGGCTGTGGTCACTGATCACTGACTGCAGCAAGTGTTTCAGAAAGGCAGGCTGTGTCATCTGCCTAACACAGGCTGTTGATGCCTTGTTCCTCCCCAGAGTCCAGCTTCTTGAATGATTTGCTCAGCATACACATTGAGTAGAGATGAAGAAAGGATTCAACCCTGACTTGCCCTCTCCCTGACTGTAAACCATGCAGTGTTCCCTTGTTCTGTTTGAACAACAGCTTCTTGGTCTAGAGAAAGGTTTCATATGAGCATAATTGTTTGTAGAATTCCCATTCTTCCCAGTGGCAAGGCACAATTCCAGTTCATTAGTGTGTGTGCTGGAGAGGAAAGGATGCAAAAAATCCTAAAACCACTGCCCTCAAGTGGACTCTGCCCCACAGGGAGCCTGTGGGGTAGAGGAGAACCGCCCTCAGGGGCTCCAAGGCTGCCCTCCCTGAGTGGCTGGGGGCTTTGAACTGCGGGTTGGCTGTAGGTGCTTAACCACTGTGCCACCAGAGCTCCCAGGAAGGGATACTGCATGATCTCTTACACGAAATACCGATGAGGCAAGCACATGGAGACAGGTGGACCCCTGGATCCTGGGGGCCTGGGGGTTGGGGAGTTAGTTCTTAAGTGGGGCTGAATTAGGGGGATAAAAAGCCACAGACCACTCACTGAGTGTGGTTGATGCCACTGAAATGTGCACTTAAAATGGTTAATTTAGCATTGTAAAAAGGAAACAAAATTACCAAGAAGGAAGATGGTGGAAAGTGAGAGGGAGGGGCGGGAGGGGGGAAAGAGGTGAAGAGGAGGGAGGGAAGGATGGAGGGAGGGAGGGAAGGAGGGAGAGAGGGAGGAAGGGAGGTGAGGATGGAAAGAGGGAGGGAATTGAAGAGGAGGAGAGGTGAGGATGGAGAGAGGGAGAGAGATAAGGAGAAAAGAGGGAGGAGGGAAAGAGGGAGGGGAGGGAGGGCAAGCAGGAGACACATCCGTGTGTCACTCCTGGGCAGTGGGAGGACGTAGATGACAAAAGAACAGCCCAGGCGTCTGGAAGAGGATTGAGGGGTCAAGCCTGCAACCATGGAGGGGCTATGTGGAAGGCTTCCTGAAGTAGGTGGCCTATGGGTGAGGTGAGGAGGGGACAGTGTGTGCAGCGGGGCCATGTGCCCAGTTCTGTGGAGCCAGGGAGGACATCTTATCAACGCTCTCTTGTGGCCGGCCAGCGGCCAGCATGGTGGAGGGGTACAGTGTGACCATGTCAGCAGACCAAGGCTGGCTCCGCCTGGCTGAGTGACCTTGGCCAGCTGCTAACCTTGTCTGCCTCAGTGTCCTCATCTTTAAAGGGGGGCTCTGACTGGGTAGCAAGTGAGAGAGCCTGGAAGGGGTGCAGGGGAGGATGGTCAGGGCTGGGGAGCCCAGGGGTTTTGGGCAGCCTGGGCAGCCCTGGGAAGGAGTATGGTGTGCACACATGCGTACTGCTATATGAACACGCCTATGCCCACGCAGTGCTGTGGCACACAGCCCCGAACACACATCAGGTCCCCACAGGGACATGTCAGCACAGGAGGGAGGGGAGGACTCTGGCTGCCCCGCCCCTGCTGTAGTTGCTAGGTGCCTGCGAGTGACCCCCTAGGACACAGTACACTCCTGAGACAGAGACCTTTATAGGAGATCTGTGCTCCCCCAGGGCCACTGCATGGATCTGAACCTCTGACCTCTCAGCAGCCATGGTGCTACCTGGGTTTTCCCCCAACAACTTGCTGCTCTCTCTGCCCTACACCTGACAGTACTGCACAAACACACCATTCACCTGACCAGCTCTCCTGTGTGGAAGTTTCCAGCCACTTGGCAAAACTGCTTATCTCTACACTGGGTGTCTGTCTATACCATGCATCCATAATGCCTGTCTACGCTGGACGTCTACACTGGTCTATACTGTGTCCACACTGGGTGTCTACACTGTCTACACTGCCAGTCTATACTGGGTGTCTACGTACTACCTATCAACATTGTATGTTCACAGTGGGTATTTATACTGGGTGTCCACACTGGCTGTCTACACTAGGTATGTACACTGAGTGCCACTGAGTGCCTGCACTGGGTGTCTACACTGGAGACAGCCACTCAAGGAAGGCCTCATATCACTGTCTCCCAGCAGGGTCTGAAGCAGGGAGGTACATAGATGGGACAAGCTTACCTGGTGGCAGGTGAGCACCAGGGCAGCCCACACAAAGATGCCAGAGATGCCTCGGGCTAGCGAGGTAGTGAGGAAGATCCTGGGGGTTCCCTGGGAGCTGTTCCCTACTTGGTCCATCTGGGGCCCGGTGGGCCCAGCGGATGTGGCCAGAGGGAGGCTGAGCTGCTGCCAGGTGGTTGAGATCAAGGAGACGGCTGTGCCCAGGTTCCAGGAGGCATTACTCATCTGCAGAGGGAGAGGGAGGGGAAGGACAAAGGTTGGGGACGCTGGCGCAGGAAGGGGATGGGCAGGAACACCGGGCAGGTGGGCTTTAGCTGGCAGGTGTGCCCACTAAGCCTGGAATGGATGGTGCCTCTCTCCACACACTGGCTGTTCCTGGGCTCCCTCCTATGTGTGACAACTGGGGTCTGACTAGCCCCTGGCCTGAGTCCGGGGAAGTTCTGTGGGGGTCTCAGTCCTTGTGAGGGACTCTGACATGGGCTCCCCTGTCGTCCAGGCTCGCCCTCTGCTGAGCTGGCTTCTTGGTGTGAGGCACAGGGCTCCTGGAGGTGGTTGACCAGAGGATTCTGACCCCACTGCCCACCAGGAGAGGGGCCAGGCCTTTTGTCCGCAGATTCTGGTGGGTTTGCACTGCTGTCTGATAATTGTACGCACCAGCCAGGGAAGCAGAGCTCACTTTCGGGGGGGTGGATCAGAGAATTGCCCGCGGGGGGGGGCAGGGAGGGGCATCTGAGAAGGGGGAGCCCAGCAGGATCCCACAGCGGCCGGTCACAGCCTCCACTGCCCACAGCCACCCTGCCCTCCCTCCCTGGGAGCCCGCTCTGCCACCTGTTCTGGCCAGACCCTTCGCAGGATCTTCAGCCTGGACAGCTGCCCTTGGGGCTCTCTGTCCCCTGTCCCGAGCCCGGCCTCCTCGCCTCTGACCCACCTGAGCCCCGGCCCAGCTCCTACCTCCGCAGGCAGGAAGCGCGGAGGCCCGGCCTCCCGGGAGCCCGGCTGGCCACTCGCGTGGCCACGTGTCCCACGGCCGCCAGCCTCCTGGGGCGGAGCCAGGCTACCCTCTCGCCAGCTCTTCTGCGCCACCGGGCGGGGACAGGGCGGCCCCACCTCCCGCGCTGCCCACCTGGCCCACCTGGGGCGGCTGGGCAACAGGGCGGGCGGGAGGCCGGGGGCGGAGCCTCGCAGCCAACCCCCTCGCGCTGTTGACGCTCGATTGCTCGGACGCAGCTGGCTTCCAGGAACCTGCCAGTTGGTCGCCAGGCGCCTCACCTGCCTGGGCCACACTGCCAGGCAGCTGCCGCCCGTGTTCCAGAGACAGCGGCGCCAGGATGCCGGGACGCAGGCCCCGGATGCTGCGTGGGGCGGGAGGCCTAGCAGGGCTTCGAGGGGCCAGGGGCAGCCTCCTTGGCCGGAGGGGTTTGGGGTTCCTGTCCAGGGCTGCGCTGCGTGCACTAAACGCTACCTATGCACCTGAGGACGGTTCCTGCTGCCCACGCAGCTCTCAGAGGGCAGGGGATGGGCGCAGGGACCCAAGGAGGGAGGAGGTGCTGTGCCACCAAGGGGCTGGTGCCTGGCGTCAGGCTGAGCACTCTGTGAGCTCACCAGACCGCATGGGGCAGGAGGAAGGAACATTCTGATCTGTGGATTCCACCTCAACTCAAAAAGGAGGGCGCTGAGGCCCCCCCAAACACTCTTGGTGTGGGGGCTGTGCCAGGGGCCCTCAGAGGAGGAGGGTGCTGGGCAGAAACCCTCTGACCCTCATCAATCCTGGTGCCCCAGAGGCCTCTATGAAAAACCCCCTCCCTACAGGTGTCCATGAGGGGACACTGGGTCTTGCTTAAAGACACAAGCACAGCATGGGCCCATCGTGGAGGTCAACTCTGCCCTTTGTGGACTGCCCTGAGTCCCCACACCCTGACCACCCTGGCAGCCTGAGGGTCCTTCCTGGACGGACCCCTGACTTCCTGGGGGCAGATGGAACTAACTCTGGAGACCCTAGCGGTCCACTGTCACTGGGCTGCACAGCTGGGGCCACGCCTTCTAGCCCTTCCCTCATCTGACGGTCCTCCTCAGACTGGCCCTGGCACCAGCCGTGCTCTGAGAACGCCTGTCCTTGACCTGGAACCCTCCGTCCTGCGCTCCTCACAGCTGCCTCCCTGTCCTCCAGGCTCAGCTCGAGTGTTCCCTTCCCTGGCCCCACAGTTCTAATTGTCACTGGGATTCTCTGTCCATTTGTTTGCACAGTGTGTGCTGTTGGCCTCCTTGTGACACCAACTCTCCACCTCGGGGTCAGAGCAGAGCTGGGATGGTGGGTCACCACTATTGCCTTTTCACAGAAGGTCACGCCACAGGGTGGGTGACCTGTTGGGATGGAGGATGGTGGTCCAGTTTTTCCCAGCTGCCCTAGCCGCACCTTCTTGCTTAGTCACTGCCTTGAGGACCGCCTCCGGCTTGACCCCTGCGCTTTCCCGCACAGAACCACACATACTCTGGAATGACTTTGTCTCCTGGTGATGGCTTTGGCTGCAACGCTTCCTTGCAACACTGGGCCATGTGTGTCTTGTACACTTAGATGGAGTGCCTTTCAGTGTTTTGACCCTACCCTGAATGGATCTCTTCCCAAGCAGTCTTAGCCTTTCCTTTTGACCTTGATCTAGGCCATTACTGTCCTCTGGGTCTCAGTTTTTTATCTGTAAAGTGGTTCCAGTCCAAGGCCCAGCAGGGATGGGTGCTAGGTATGTGCTGGCTGGTCCTCTGCCTCATGACCTCCCTGCCCAGGTAATACCCTTCCACCAACACAGACCTTCACTCCTTGCTTCCAGTGCCTCTAGCAGGGCCAGGCCTTCCCAGGTTTTCTCCAGTCCCCTCTCTGAGACACTCAGTGGGGGCAGACACTGGACAGAGGTCACACTGTGGTTAAGGGAGGAGGGAAGGGGACCCAGGGTCCTCTCATTTATGCACAGTCCACTGAGGCCGCACCCTGGTGCCCCTTCTTCCCTCCTTTATAGGTCAGAGGGTCCAGCATCGAGGTGGGCGTCCTTCCTAACCTTCAGAGCAGGGACAGCTGGAACAGGACTCCGCTTCCTCCCAGCTGGGCTTTGCCTGCTGCCCCCTGCTGAGGTATCTCTGCCTCCACTCAGGACAGCAGAGAGGTATCCTCACCAGTCCTGAGACAGGAGCCCCATGGCTAGATGGGCAGCCTTTTCCACCTGCTGGACCCTGCAGGGTGTCTCTGAGAGGTCTGCTGTCCTGAGCTTGGGCTCTCATCTGCCTTACAGGCTAGGCAGGCTGGCGGTCTGCCTGTCCCTTCTCATTGGGGCCCATGACGGGCCTGAGGGAGTCCCTGTTTGCAGCTGGCCTGGGTGTCTATTCCCTTCCCTGGGCATCACAGGGGCCACAGACGCCTCTAGCCTGCCTCATGTGCAGGATATTCAGTTGAGGACTGAGTATGAGGCTTCTGGGCGTGGCACCACTGTGCTATCCTGGCCACATGCCAGGAGCAGGACCTGGGGAAGCAGGCTGGTGCAGTTGTGCCAGGCCAGGCAAAGTGGACAAAGGGCACCAGGCCTTGGGAACACACCCTGCCCTATTGCCCAAGGGGGCTGGGTTTGTGGGGCCTCTGTGCTGTGACTGGTGCCTTGGCATTTGTCCAGTCAGGAGGGGCAGCAAGGTGGTGGCTGCCTCTCAGAGCTGACCCTACCTGCCTGCCCATCCTATGCCCCTGTCCCCTGGATCTCTGTGGACTGGAGCCCAGGTGACAGCTCCAAGCAGCTGGCCAGTGTCCAGAAGAGCTCCTGTGGGCAGGCTGGCTGGTGAGGGTAAGAGCCGGCCTGGTCAGTTCCACTCCCAGTGCTTTGGCCCTGCCTTTAGCCCATCCACCTGGCTCCTGCAGCAGCCTGGCCTGTCGCCCGCCTGCAGCAAAGATGACAGCACCTCCAAGTCGGCCTCTGGGCTCAGCCAACTGTCCCTTGCCAGCATCCCACCCACTCGTGAACCTGGACGCTGTCCCCTTTCCTGAGCGCTCAGCTTTGTCCCTGGGGGGCCCATGGCCAGGACGAGTTGGGGAGTGCCGCCCTCTCGTGGCCACGTTGTGAAGTGCACCACACTGGCTGGCACTAAGCTGGGAGGAGACTCGCGGTGGTGCGGTCACAGCTCTAGGCCAGGCAAGGAGGCTGGACCTTGGCTCTGGACACTTGCTGTGCCCATGAGCTTGTCCTGAACTTGTCGGAACCCCCCACTACCCTGGGTCCCACAGCCTTGAGTGCACATGGGAGTGTGAGCTCCCAATCAGAGGGGGCCTCCTAGCTGCTGGTGTCCTCGGCTACAATGGGGCCAGCCTGGGCCTGGCCAGCATGGAGGGCTGCGGCTGTGTGAGTACTCCCGGGCACTGGGGGCAGAGACAGTGGCTCCTGGGGTCCTGGCTGGCCCAGTTCGGCCCCGACCCTCTGAGGTCACCAGGCTTCCTTTGTGCCCCGCCCTTCCTCTCTGTCCTGCCTGTGCCCAGGCCATCCTTGGCCCTGTGGAAAGTTCTGTGGGCACTCTGAAAGGCTGTGCCCACCCAACACGTGCATCATGAACCCATCAGCCCTGAGCCTGCGCCGGCTCTGGGGGTGTACCTGTGAGGGGCAGACATGCTCCTGGGGCAGGGTCTACCTGGATCAGATCCCCCCACCAACCCAAGACCCTTTCTTGCTACAGGGATGCCTCCCTGGGGTTTCAGAGGCTTCCTGGGCAGTGATGGGCACTTCTCAGCATTTCAGGGCAGACCCCCACCTGGTGTGCAGGCACCTCCACCGCTCACCTCTCTCTTGCTCCTGGGCTGTGGCTTCTGCCTCCACTTCTGGGTGTCTCCCCACAGCAGCTCCCAGACCCTCACTGTCCACAGTGGCTTCAGCAGCCTGGGGCGTCCGTGCCTTGGCCCCTGCCACAGTCTCTCCCCACCCGCCCTGCCTCCAGCCTCAGCCCTACCTGCCCTACCTGCCGGCCCACCTGCCCGAGTCACACCCTCCCATCCTGCTGCCTTGGTTCTGGGATCTGCAGTGGCCACCACCGCCACCATCTGCCATCCCCTGGTGGAGCAGGAACTTCTGGGGTCTCTGAAGTCCTGCCCCTGTGCCCATCCCTCACGTGGATGGAGGTGAGGTGGTCCTAGCAGGGATGGGATGGGCTGACTTTTGCTGCAGCCTGGTCCCCCGACCACGCTCCTCTCTGGGCTCTGCACTGACTGGTGACTCAGAGGCTCCTGACACCGTCACTGCCACAAGGCTGGTCATCATCTGTCTTAGTGGTCAGCAAGTCACTTGGGATTGTGCACCTGTGTGCGGGAGGGGCAGTTCAATGCTTACATGCGAGCAGACTGAGGCTGAAGACTCTCCAGATGCTGCTCTGAGCCTCAGTTTTCCCATCTGTGAAATGGACCCACCAGCCCTAGCTCTGAGCAGTGCTTGAAGGAGTTATGTGGGCAGCAACCAGCACATGGCGGGCATGTGTCTGGGCAGTGGGAGAGGGGAGCTCTTAGTGTCTGCTTTAGGGTGAGCTTTCTGGGGTGCTCGTCCTTGGGGACTTCCTCCTTCTCATTCTCCTGTCTCCAGTCTCTCTGGCACACTGTCATTTGCTCTCTCTCCCCTGCCTCCTCTGACACTGTGCATGCAGTGCCCCCCCACTCTAAGAAGCACCGCACAGTGCCCCCCACTCTAAGAAGTACCGCACAGTGCCCCCCACTCTAAGAAGTACCGCAGTGCCCCCACCCCCACTCTAAGAAGCACCGCAGTGCCCCCACCCCCACTCTAAGTAGCACAGTGGCTGGGTTTCCTCTAAGAGAGACCTGTGTGTGCTTTAGGCAGAAGGGCTCAGGCCTTGGAAAAAAGACATTGTGCTGAGGAGGGTGGAAGGCCAGAGGCAGAGAGGAAGACCCCGCAGGAGGGGACTGCGCTGTGACTGTAACAGTGTAACACTCAGCTGTGTCCCTCGGGTCCAGCAGCTGCGATCTTCCCCGGTCAAGGCTGGCACCACAGGCAAGGTGCTAGTTGTTACTGACAGCTCCTCTGAACCCTGTGCCAGCCTGTGCCAGTCTCACCATCTCTGAGACACTTGAGCCCATTGTTCCGGTCAGTGTCCATCCACCTTGTTGAGGGTCTTCCTCTCCTTTGCTGGCCCTCCATCTTTCCAAGCATGATGTCCTTGCCCAAGGACTGGCTGCTCCTGACATCATGCCTAAAGTACATGGATCAAGTTCATGACCCTTGTGTCTCAGGGGCACCCGGCCTCCAATTCCTCCTCCGAGACATGTCTGCTTGTTCTTCTAGCCGTCAGGGGATGTTCAGTACTCTTCTCCAACACCACAGCTCCAAGGCACCGATTCCTTCAGGAGGTGGTCAGGCTGCTCACGCGTGTGTGTCCTGGGCCTGCAATGCGTTACTGAATGCTGGCCTTCTGGTCTAAACAGTTTTAGCAGAAAATACTTTCAGTGCATCATATGAAAACAGGAAAGTGGAAAGGTCGGTTAGTCAAAGCAAAACCAGCAGGAATTCAGTTAAAGTTTAAAACAGTTTTCCTGTCTAGTCTAACAAGCTCAGAAGGTGCTATTCACATGGTGACAGGGAACGGCACCCTACTCCAGACTGCAGGGTCAGTGGTAAGGTCAGCCTCAGAACCGCCCTTGGAGGCTAAGGGCTGAGGGCTCTGGCATGACATCGGCCATCCCTGGCAACTTTGCTCTGTAGCGTGGGCACGAAGCGAATGCCTCTGCCCAGGTGCACTGCTGTCAAGGTGGCACCATGTTGGTCTGCACACTTCTCGGCATCTCTGGTGCCTTGGAGTCTCCCTACATCCACAGAACCCTGGAACCTGCCTCCCACCTGAGCCCCTGATGTCTCTCACACCAGGCAGGGTCTGTCCTGGGCTCCTCCAGGATGCCCAGCAGCCACCAGCCTGTCATAATAAGGGACCTGTGGTCCCACCAGCCTCGCTCACTTATCCTCACCCCAGCAGATGTCGGGGCACAGGACAGAACAGGTGTGTGTCAAGAGAGGCTCCTGAAGATGTCAGAGTCTGCTCCTGGCGGTCTGAGAGCAGGCCCTTCGGGGATCCTTTGTGTCACTAGGGGCCACTCACCCCAGGGCCCTGACATGACACTTGGGTCCACAAAGAAAACTCCAGTCAGAACCAACTCACAGCTGCGCCTGCACCGGGTTGCTGAGGTTGCAGGGCCCACCAGGGGACTCCCTGGCCATACTCCTCCCACACGGCTGCTGGGGGATTTGAACCGTCGGAGGCATCGCCTTAGAGTTAGCAGCACAAGCATACAGACTGTGGCACCAGAGCTTCCACTAAGAACGACCCTGGTGGCACAAGGACTCAGAGCAGCCATCCGAGGGCAGGACTGAACCCTGTGTCCCAGGCCACCGTCACCATCTCAGACGGGTGAGCCCAGTGGACAGCACAGGGCCAGGCCCTCTTGTCAAGGGGCTTCTCTCTGACCTCCCTGTCCCAGGACTGGCCCCACCCGAGAACATGCCTGGAGTGTGTAAGGTGAAGAAGCTTCACCATCCTTGCCTCTGACGAGCACCGGAGACGCCCTTCCTCCAAGAGGGACTGTGTGTTAAGCCGCCCATGGGATAGTCAAGTCGCCTCCACCATCACGGCTCAAGGCCTCAATGCTTCCGTGGTCCTCTTTATTCACTCCAGACGCGCCTGAAGCAAATGAAGAGTCGGCCCTGACCAGGCACAGCTTATTCTTTAAAAGGATATCCTTGGTATGCACTGTGCTCCGCACTTTGTCCTTAATATTTAAAAGTGTAACTATATTTAAATACTAATTGTTTTTAAGCCATTATTAGAAAAAGAAAAGGGGGGGGAATGAGAAGGGCTGCCAACTGCCTCCCATGAAGATTACATCAAAACACAAAAAAAATTCCATGGCGTCGTTTCCCTCTGAAACACAGCGGGAGCAGGGAGTCAGCATCAATTTGACAGAAATGTTTTAATGACTAGATTTTGGAAGGGGAGCACCAGCCCTTTGTTCAGTTCTCCTCGAAGCTCAGTTGAATCTGCCACCAGGGCGACCCTGCTGCCATGCACCAGTGGGGACACTGCTTCCAGCATCCGTCACACACCAGCCACCACAGTGGAACAGACTGACAGACCAGGGGGTGTGGTGCGCCAGTGTGGACAGTGGACCTGTCAGCCGCTTCCAGGACACTTCCCTGAAGTACAGGACAATCTAGGCCAATTTGGGGTGTTGGCTTGTTAGGTGCCGTCCAGTCGAGCATGACTCATATGAACAAAAGCGACCCCATGAGCCAAAAATCTGAACCCTGTCCTGTCCTGCACCATCCTCACACGAGTCCATTGCAGCAGTTACTGCATCAACCCACCTGGTCAAGGGTCTTCCTCTCCTTCACCAACCATCCAGCCTTCCCAGCATCATGTCCTTCTCCAAGAACAGCCCCTCCTAGCAACATGTCCCAAGCATGTGAGGTGAAGCCTCACCATTCTTGTCTCCAGAGAGCACTCCGGCTGTACCCTCTCCAAGACGTATCTGTCCGTTCTCTTGGCTGTCCATGGGCTGTTTGGGGCTCTTCACCACCACAGCTCAAAAGCATCAATTCTTTTTCTGTTGATGAAGAGTATTAAATATTCAAAGGAATAAACAAGTCTATCATGGAGGAAGGGTAAGCAGGGCACTTCTTGGAGGCAAGGATGGTGAACCCACTTCTCCCGTACTCTGGGCATGTGGCCGGGAGAGCCCAGCCCTTGGAGAAGGTCATCATGCTAGGAAGGTGGAGGGTCAGAGAGAAAGGGGAAGACCCCCAACGAGACAGAATGGCAGAGGGACGATGAGTGTGAGGATGAGGCTGGAGCAGGGCAGAGCAGGCTCCCATCTCCTGGTCAGTGTCGCTGGCACTGCAGCTGACTCAAGGGCTCCTCACAACACTGACGGCTGTGGGCAGTGACAGTCATCGCACACTGGCTGAGTCCAGCCATCGAGGGAGGAAGCTGTGACTGCAGGGTGGCCCCTGCTGGGGTGCTGAGGGGAGCAGAGGCCTGGCACCATCCGAGTCCACCGTGCTCTGATTTACGACCAGGGCCTGGCTAAGTGTCTCTGCGTTTTGAATAGCTCCCAGCCGGCTGCAGGCAGTGCTGAGGTGATCAGAGAGGCTCTGGCCGGAATTAACTGTCAGCAACATGGCTATTGCCTGGGCCCCACTTGTCACCTAAGTTGCTCACCTGCTTGCCTCTCAGGTGAGAGACAGTTGTCACTGGGGTAGTTGTTATGTGCTGTCAAGTGCTTGCAACTCACAGCAACCCTATGTATAACAGCAGGGAAACCTGCTCTGCCTTAGGCCAAATTTATTGTCTCTAACACACCTACTCTCATTACTCTAGTCACTGAACTAATCCATCTTATCCAGGGTCTTCCTCTCTTGCACTGTCCCTCCACCCTTCCAAGCATGATGTCCCTCTCCTGGTCTGTCCTTTCAACATGTTCAAAGTACGTCAGACAGAGCTTCAAAATCCTTATTTCCAAGGAACAGCTTGGCTTCACCCTCTCCAGGATGAACCTGTTTGTTCTGTTAGCAATCCATGGTTTATTCAACACTCTTCTCCAGCACCACAACTCAAAGGCATCAATTCTTCTTCTAGCATCCACTGTCATTGTTCAGCTCTCTGATGTAAAGTAAGTAATTGCGAAGACCATGGCCTGGATCAAGTGCACCTTAGTTTCAAAACTGACATTATTGCTCTTCAGTACTCTGGAGAGGTCCTTGACAGTAGATTATTCCAATGCAATTTGTCTTTTGATTTCCTGGCTTCTGGTTCCAAGAATGTTGGCTGCGGATCCAACCAATCGAAAACTGTTAACAATCTCAATCTCTTCACTGTTTATCATGAAGCTGCCAATTGGCCCAGTGATGAAATCTTTAACACAGGTTGTTAATGAGTCTTCCTCCAATCTTGATGCCACACTCCTCCTCATAGAGCCCAGCCTCCTGGATGATCTATTCCACATATGGATTGAAAAAGTATGAAGATAGGCTTCATTTTTGGCATACACCTTTTCTGATTTTGAACCATGCAGTGTTTCCCTGCTCTGTCTGACAACTGCCTCCTGGCCCAAGTATAGGTTTTGCATAAGCACGGTAAAGTGTTCTGGGATTCCCATTCGTCTCAGAATTAGTCAGAGTTTGTTGTGATTCATGCAGCCAAATGCCTTTGAATAGTCAACGAAACACAGATAGACATTCCTCTGGTACTTGCTGCTTTTAGCCAAGACCCATCTGACATTAGCTGTAATATCCCTAGTGCTACAGCCTCTTCTAAATCCAGCCTGCACTTCAGACAGTTCTCTGTTGATGTGCTGTCCCAGTCATTTTTGAATAATCTTCAGCAGAATCTTGCTTGCATGTGGTATCAATGATATTGTCTATATGAAAAGCCAGTATGATTTGTAGAGTCATTTAGATAAAAATGCCCAAGTGTGTGTGGGTGCACAATAGAGTGGTGTCCGAGGGCATATGGGGATGCGTGTGGGCATGGGAGGGTGCCTAAGTACGTGGAGGTGTGCGCAGGCATATGGGGGTGCCTGAGATGCACTTGGCCTATCTGAACCCCAGGCTTCCTGCTTTCAGGCAAACAGGTTCTCACAGTGTAGTCAGGCTGCCCCTCGGTACTGTCAAGGTCAAGATGGTAAAGCATTTTGGAATATGCATTTATTTTAGATAAAAATAACAAACACCAACAACAAAACTGCCCACACAACTGCACACGGAGGTCGTGGTGACACAGATGGGCAGTCCTTATTCCCTGTGTGATCCAGACCTGGGTGGGACCAATCACTCCTCTGTCCCAGGAGGTACTGGTCACCACACAGACCGGGAGAGGATGGTTCTCAGCTCGGAGCCTTTGGCCAGAGGGTAACCCCTCTGCTGGTTGTGGCCTCCATAGCTTCACACCAAGGCGGGGGTGGGGGAGCTGAGTGTCCAACTGATCCTGGTCCTGGCCAGCAGCCCCATGAACCCTCACCACACCTGGCACATCCGAATCACCTCCCGCAAGGCCTTCACCCCCTCCATGCTGCGGTCCTTCATGGCCACGGCCAACAAGACCGCTCTGTTCCCAGCTTCCTGAGACACAAATGTCACCAGGTTCTTGGCAAAGACGTGGATGAGAGGCTGCAAGAGGGAGAGGAGGACAGCCATCAGAGGTGAGGGGCTAGGGTCAGCACCCTGCAGTCACCCAGCTGCTGTCCACACTGCCACTCAATACTCAGGACTCAGTGTCCAATGAGGCACTCACAGCACGCCCGCTGTCAACACAGCGTCACCCAGCCAGCACTCCACTCATCTCATGGTGCCCACCTGAGTCCTCCCTGCTGCCCCTCAGCTGCCCAGACTCAGAAGGCCACGTCTAGGGGTGAGGGGGGCCCTGTCCTGTCTGACTTCTGGACTTTACACAACGGAGCAGCCGCCGCCACGTGCTACAGTCACATCTGATGGCTGGAACCAGGAGGGGCTTGTGCTGCAGTCATGTTTGTATGCTGCTAGGGAGATTCTCTAAAGAGACGTGCTCATCAGGGGCCTCCCAGATCCACCAAGGCCCTGGGAGCACCCACTTGTGGCCACTGTTGGGGCTAGCCTCCCAGTGCCACCATGTCCTCGAGCAACAATGCCCGCAGAAGAGGACTTCACCCCTCTCCCCAGGCCCATACCTCATCCTGCCCGAGGAGGACTTTGGTGGTGAGCATGGGCTTGCTTATATCACTGGCCACCTCGCTGGGCTCCAGGGAGACTAGGGTCCCCATTTTCCCGAACTGGGTCACCACCACCAAGATGTGGCTGCTGAAGGCTGTGCATACCACCTGGGTGGGGACGCCACACAGCACTTCTCGCCTGTGCTTGGAGACCACCACTGGCTTGCCTTCCATGGCTGGCTGTCGGCTGCAGGAGGTCTAAATGATGCTGAAAAGAACAAAAAGGAAGAAGTCACATTATACTCTGGCTCTCAGTTCAGGTCTGGAATTGAACTTACCTCGTGGCTCAAGCTTCTGCCGAACAAATATACAAGCCTACAAGGAGATTAAACTGACACAATCTCACATCCACCACGATCAATCAGGGCCTGATCTCGCACATCCTCACAGTCAGAGAGGGCAGGAGCTACTGCGTCTTTGCACTGGCCTTCCACTTTACCCTGTCATCTCATCTTTCCCCAAGGAAGATGTGTTCCACCATCCTTACCTGCAAGGGGCATCCTGACATGGTGACTACACACGTGTGTATATCCAAATATAACCCCGTATTGTCGTTAAGGCAGAACCCACACAGCTGATCCTCCAGCAGCTTACAAAGGCAATGAATCAAACAGGAAGTGATGCCCATCTTCCGCTGTCTTGGAGCCCCTGATGGATCCAGACCATCTGCCTTTGGGCTGGCAGTGCACCTCCCCCACCAAACCCCCTGCTGGCGAGCTGATTTGTAATCACGGTGACCGTCCACCAAATTTCTGACGTCAATCGGAGAATGCCCATCTTTCTACCACGCAGCGGCTGGTGAATTTGAAATGCAGACCTACCGGCTAGTGGTCTAACACACTGTGCCACCCGAGCTCCTTAGAGATGTGTAAAATATACAAATATACAGGGTTTCTGGGCGGTACAAAGAACACACACGCTTGGTTGCTGGTCAAATAGTCTGGGGACTGAGCCTCCCCAGGGTGCCTCGCAATAAAGGCCTGGTGATCACTCGGTGGGCGCAGTAGTTCGTCTGTTTTTAAGTCTCTGCGTGGGATTTTCTGGATCAACTGATCAGACTGACACACAAGGTCCTGTCCCTGCACACGAAGGGCGCTGCTCAGAGGCAGGGCTGTCCCGCGTCCCACGCACAGCGCCCGGCCCACCCCGCTTCCCTCCGCCGCCCTCCTGCCAGGGTGCACAGCGATCTCTCACGGTCCCCACTCAGGGCCGGGGGAACCAGAAGGCAGGCGCACGGACTGACGGACGCCCGGGGGCAGTGACAGACGGAGCTGGGGGACCGGGGCGGGGCCGCCCGGGGTCACGGCAGCGGCACCCCCGCCTCCCCCCCAGGGCGCCCAGCCGGAGACTCAGCGGGCCACCCTGCACGACTCACCCGCGCCTGCGCCGCGCCCGGAAGTGACGCCACACGTGCGACACGCCCACCCCGCGGGCGCGCCCCCGCCGCCTCCGCCGGAAGTGCGGCACTTCCGGTCCCTGGACAAGTGCGCATCAGGCAGGCGCCCCCCCGGCCTCCGTCCCCCGCAGGAAAGGTTCCCCCCGAGGCGAGACGACCTTCCGCCAAAGTTCCCCCGCAGCGCAGGTCCACCCTGCCAAGCAAGGTCCCCTCGCCAGGCAAGGTCCTTCCCCCACCAGGCAAGACCCCTCACCCCCCCAGACAAGGTCCCCGCAGGCAAGACCCCCCCCATCCGCAGGAAAGGCCACCCCAGCAGGCAGGACCCTCTGGTCCCCCTCTTTGAGCGCTTTAAACCACAGTCTGGGGGCTCCAGAGAGGAGCTTCGAGAAGCCCCACCCCTGGGCCTGGGGTCCTTAGTCCCGTATGCTCAGTAAAGGGGTCTTAGGCGGTCCCTGTCTCATTCTGGTCTCCAGAGTCTCCAAAATAGGGGCGCGAGACCCCTTTAGCAGGAGGCTGAGGTCATTCGGGAGAACTTCTCCAGAGCCTTCTGTCCTAACAACAAGGACGCGTTTAGCCTCTAGATTGTGCTGGGGCCCCCGAACCCATTTGGGAAATCTTGTGTATCCACTGTGCTGAGAGTAATTATAGTAACTGAGCTTATTTGGCATGCTCATATTACCAGATACTGTTCTAGGTTCTCTGTGTATATTCATTTAATCTTGGAAAACTAGCAGGCAGCTGGTCACTGAAAGGTTGGAAGTTCTAACCCAGCTCTGGCAGAAAGCAAGCCCTGGCGACCTAGGGAAGACCTTGTCAGCATATCAGTGTGAAGGGAGGTTGAATGGAGAATCTGTCTGCTCTGTCAACTCTTAACTCAAAGCACAATGTCATTAAGAGGGAAACCTATGCATTCTATTCTGATGCATGGGGTGTAGTGAGTCAGGATTGGCCCCCCTGGAGGATTGTCAGGCATCATTGTTCAGGGAACTTGCTGAGGCTCTGAGAAGAGGTGGCCGTGGGTGCAGTGCCCTGTGCCTTGGTTACTGGCCTTGGGGTTAGTGCCCAGGGAGAGGGGCTGGGGAGTGGGTGTTACCTCCTTAGCAGGAGGGCCCTACCGTTCAAGGATCAGAAGAGCCAGTCTGCTCCGTACAGTTCCTTAGAGAGTTGTGCAGAGAGCTGTGCTGTCCCTAATGCCTTCATTCTCCTGTTGCACTTTTTTATCGTCTTTACCTAATCCAAGTTGAGTTGAATGCAGCTCTTCAGAAAATGGTTTCTGGTGGCTGAAAATAAAAGGCATGCACGTAAACCATTACTATGACAGGCATGGAGAGGAGGGGAAGGTGATGAGGCTCCTAATGCTGCTAATCAGAAGGGAGGAAGCCTGTGAATTTCTCAGCAAATTCTAAGTTGATGCTGGTTCTAAATTTAAGCGCATCCGCCCACACACACTCCACAGGCAAATTGCTAATGCTTTGCTTTGCCAGTCTGAAACCTTGGGAGGTCCATGCACTAAAAACACCCCGATTTTTCATTGTGACTTGAGAGACAGTTTACAGAGCAAATTGGTTTTCCATCCGGTAATTAATGCGCATTTTGATGCGTTCCATTGATTGGCACCCTCACCAACACTCGTGTTCCTCTCTGTGTCTCCCGTTGCCATATCTCCTTTCCCACCTTTTCCTGCTTTCTGAGCTTTCTCCCTGCTCAGATGCTGCCCTTTGCCTCTTATGTGATTGAAGTCCACTCACTTTTCTCTTATTCATGTGTTTTCTCTACAGACAGACGATCATCACCAGCCGCTGTGCAGTTGATGTTGACTCGATGACCCACCGGTGTTAAAGATCATCTCAACCTTTCATGACATTTAGACTAAAGGCTGTAACTCTTTCCTGGAGGAGACCACCTGTCTTCCTCTTAAGGAGTGGACAATGAAACGGAACATTTTGGTTGGCAGCCCAGCATGAAATTCACTACCAGGGCTTTTTGGCAAAGTGGAAATGAGAAATCTGATGAAAACAAACAAAAAATTGACAACTCTAAAAGTCATCACTTTTATAAAAAGAGAAGCTGAAGAACAAAATGGATGTTTTGGACATCTTTTGAGAAATTTTTGTTGTATTTTGAGTGAAAGTTTATGGAGCAGTTGGTTTTCTGTTCAATCCTTTCTATAGACTTCGTTCTGTGGCATTCACTAATACAGTCCCTACGTTGTCACAGCACTATTCCCACCTCCTCCCTGTGATTCTCATTTCCACTCATCCTTCTAGCCTATTCTTCTCTGCCTTCTGAGCTTTCTTCCTGAGCAAATGCTACCCTTTTGGTCTTACCTCATTGACTGGTCTAAGGAGAAAGTGCCTCCTGGTGTTAGTATTTGCCAGAGCTGTTACTTAGATGAAAGTTGGGCCACAGGTGAATTTAGTTCCAGGCTGAAAGAGTTACTGAGGGTCATAACCTCAGGGGCTCTACTGGACTCTGTCAGATCAGCAAGCCTGGTCATTTTGATTTTACTTTTTACCTTTTTTCCTCCCATGATGTCCGGGGCCCCTGCTATGGTTCCTGCTAGAGTGGTAAGCAAAGGTAGCTAGGCCTCACTCCCTGGCCTTGGGGTTGTGGAGGTCTTTTAGTCCTTTGGGTCTTTGATTTCCTCTCCTCTGTTTTTTTGTCCTGGACTCAGGAGAGA
This sequence comes from Elephantulus edwardii, assembly GCF_000299155.1. Lineage (NCBI taxonomy): Eukaryota > Metazoa > Chordata > Mammalia > Macroscelidea > Macroscelididae > Elephantulus > Elephantulus edwardii. The sequence continues at coordinate 1,108,499 of NW_006399830.1, forward strand.
CTCAGTTGGCAGCTCACAAGCTTGTCTGAAGCAGGAAGTGGGGCAGTGACTCTGGTGTCTGGGCAGTGCCTTGGTGGTGGACAGTGCTTTGATGGCACCGTGAAACCTGGACGTGTAGGCCCGTCACAGGTTGTGTTTGTGTGGACTTGGGTAGAGAGGGGTTTGAGAGGAGTGCAGGCTGTCCTGGACGCAGGTTGGTGGCCTAAATGACATGTGGGCAGCATTTAATCGCTAGGAAGAATGGCTGAGGAGGCAAAAGAGGACACTTGAACCAGGAGGGTGAACCCCTTTGGTGAGTTCGCGTGAATCAGAAGCTGACCAGGTAAAGGAGAGATCATGCAGGAGAGTTTTAGAAGTTATCTAGATGTAAAAAAGGAAAGGTCTTATGTTTGCCTGTTTGATTGCCGTCGAGTCGAGCACGACTCATAGCGGCCCCGTGAACAAAAGGCCTGAAGCCATTCTAGAACTATCGTCATTCATCAAAGTTCATAGCGTTTCCAGAGGCGTGTTTAGGAAGTGGGTGCCACTCCTGCTTCCAACATACTTGTCTTATAGAAATCTTAAAGGTAGAAATGGGATTGCGTTAATTTGAAGAGTTTACAAGGTGTTGATTTGGTGGGTGGAGGACATTTTCAACAAGTATGATCGCTCAGTGTGCCCCTGAAATAGTGTGGGATTTCCTCAGCTCCATCCTGTACAGAAGAGGCCCAGGTGGTAGGGTGGTTGAAGTGTTCAGCACCTGACCAGGTGGTCTGAACCCACAGCACTAGGGAGGTGAGGCCGTGATGGCTCAAAGCCTCGGGACCTTGGGTCAGCTCTGCTCCATCCTGCAGGGTCTCTGGGGGTTGGAAATGCCTCGACAGCAGTGGGTGATACCGCATCTGTGCATCCTCTGCCTGCTGGTAGGACGCCACGAACAGATGAGGAACCCCTTCAACGAGGCAGCCTGACACCGGCCGCGGAACAGCCTCCGACACAGCAGCGTCTGTGAGGACCAGGCAGTGTCTCGTCCTGTTGGTCCTGGGGTTGCTGTGAGTCAGAAGCGACTCGATGGTGACCGCTCGGACTGGTCCAGGACTTCACAGCGCAGTGTGGCCACAGGTTCTCGTCTCCTCTTCACAGACTCTCTTTCCGAGCAAGGCCGTGTTCACACAAAGGGTCAGGGCTTCACTGTGGCTTTGGGGGACAGCAGGACGCAGCACGCTCTGATAATTCATCGCCTTCCTCCTCCCCAAGCTTGCTGTGATTTAACTTTGCGGTCTTTTGTTGTTGTTGAGTACCCTAGAGTCAGAAGTGAATCACATGAGATTTCCGTTCTCCATGGAGCAGCAGGTGGTCTTGAACTGCATGCCCTTGGGATCTCAGCTTCGTCTCTGTAGACGATGTATTGTGCCACAGGACTTGAAAGGGACTTGAACAAATTCAAACCCACTGCCATTGAGTCGATTGACGGTCACAACGATTTTACAAGACAGAGTGGAGCTGCCCCTAAAGTCGCCAAAGCTAGACCATCTCACTGACACAGCCTCATTATTCTCCTGTTGGACAGTCTGTGGATTCAAACTGTCAACCTTGTGGTTAACAGTCTGGCATTTTAATCACTGGACTGTTGTTTGTTGCTGTTATGTGCCATTGAGTAGCTTGCAACTCATAGCAACCTTATGCACAATAGCCCTGAAACCTGCTCTGTCCTGAGCCAACCTTACTGTCTCTGACACACCTACCCCTGTTACCCCAGTCACTGAGTCAATCCATCTCATTGAAAGTCTTCCTCTCCTGTACTGTCCCTCTACCCTTCCAAGGATCATGTCCCTCTTCAAGGACTGGTCTCTCCTTGCAATGTGCCCAAAGTATGTCAAACGAAACGTCAGAATCCTTGACTCCAAGGAGCAGCCTGGTCTCACCCTCTCCAGGACGAAGCTGTTTGTTCTCCTGACAGTCCAGGGTATATTCAACACTCTTCTCCAGCACCACAGCTCAAAGGCATCTCCTTCTATCATCACTAGTCATTGTCCAGCTTTCTGATGCATAGCACACAATTGCAAAGAGTATGGCCTGGATCAGGTGCACCTTAGTCTCCAGGCTGACATTGTTGCTCTTCAGTACTTTGACAGCAGACTTTCCCAGTGCATCTCGTCTTTTGATTTCCTGGCTCCTGGTACCAAGATTGTTGATTGTGGAGCCAAGCAAACTAAAACTGTTATCAATCTCAATCTCCTCATCATTTATCGTGGTGCTGCCAATCAGCCCAGTGGTGAGAATTTTGTTTTCTTAATGTTGAGCTTCAGACCATGGCTTACTACACACGCACAATTTCATAAGGAGCTCTGGCACCCTGGTAGGTAGGAAGCTGGACTGCCAGCTCAAAGGCAGGTAGTCCGAATCCATCAGCTGCCCCATGAGAAAGAGGGGCAGTGTCCTCCAGGGAGGCAGACAGCCTCTGAAAACCCAGTGGAGAGTCAGCTGTGATATCATATGTGTATGTCGTCCTGGTGGTGTGCTGTTGAGTCCCAGCCACCTCAGCTGACCCTCCAGGGGGTCAGAGGTTGTAAATTGCATAGGCAAACAGCTCTCTATCATCCCTGTCTCCGTGTTGTAGATATCATCTCCCTGTACCTGTATCTCTATGTGTGTACATATAGACAGATGCATATGTCATTATAGTCACTGCTGGTCCCCACAACCCCCGTGCTTGTGGAGCACTGCCACACAGGGCTCTGAGCTGGAGTCTTACAGGAGCTGGTGCCAGGTCACTCTCCCGTCAGACTTCTGGTGGGTTTGAACCACTCACCTTTCAATTAGTATCTAATCACGTTAACCGCTGCACTCCCCCCCCCCCAATAAATACCACAAAACCCCCAGCTCCTTTGAGTGAGCTTTGACTCCCCATCATCCGCCCCTGAGCTGGGCAAGTGTGAGGCGGAAGAGACACGTCATTTACTGCTGACGTTTTCGGGAGAAGGAAGATTAAAAGCCACCCATCTAAAATTACATACGTTTTATTACAGAACAAAGCCCAGGGTTATCTAATACAAAATCCAAACTGTCCCCAAGGGAAATTAATGAACGCTGTTAGAACCGAATCTTGTTTGCGCGGCTCCGGGAGCGGTCTGCCCAGGGAGGGGATAGATCATCGTCCTGGGGACATTGAAGGAGTGTAAGGGCTTATCGGAAGCTCTGTCCTGTCTGAAGGAAGGGCCTCCTGTCCTGCCGTGCACACAGCTGCTCCGAAGGTGTGCTGGGGTGAATGTGTCTCCCGAAACGACAAGTTGAAGTCCCAGCCATTTCACCCTGCACCGTGTGTGGGATCTTGTCTACGTTGGACTTTTGTTCTGAGGGCCAGGGCCCTGGTGACACAGTGGCCAAAGCATTCAGCTGTGACCTAAACGTTTGGGAGTTCAAAGCCACCATCTGCTCCATGAGATGAAAACAAGGCAGTCTGCGTCCGTGAAGGCCATGACGCCTTGACAGCCCATATGGGGCACTTCCGCTCGGTCCTGCAGGCTCACTGGGAGCTGGAGTCCACATGACAGTGATGCATTTCATCGCAGGACCCTGTGTCCAGGAGAAAAAGAGTTGTGCTGCCAACCCAAAGGCCTGTGGTTTGAATCCACCAGCACCTCTGAGGGAGAAAGATGGGTCATATTCCGCTGTGGGATTTAAGTCCCTGAAAGCCCTCTGGAGGGTCAGCTGTGAGTCAGCTCTGACTCGACTGTGCTGATTTTGAGTTTTGGGTGGCATAGTGGGTTAAGTGTTGGGCTCCTATACTAAAGGTGGACAGGTCAAGTCCACTGGCTGCTCTGTGGGAGAGAGAGATGGCGACGGTCTCTCCTGTCAGCTGTTGGATTGATCCGACATCAGTGGGCCTGGCTTAGTTTTGTACTGAGTTTGGTGACTGATAGATAGCCCTGTCGACACAGTGCATGAGAAGTTGGGCTGCCAGCTTAAAGGTTGATGGTTCAGACCCAGCAGCCCCTCAGGAGAACGATGAGGCTGTTTAATTCAAGCTTTGTTTTATGTATCATCAGTCGGCACTGACTCAGAGCTGACCCTCCAGTGGGTTTTCAGAGACATCGATGATGTGGGAGGTTGCCCAAGTGTCTCTCCTGGACCATCTGGTGGCTTTGAACCACAAACCTTAGGGCTGGCTGAGCACTCTGTAACAGTTTACAGCCTTGGGAACCTCATGGAGCAGCTCCCTGCTGCCCTGCAGGGTGACGGAATAGGACGAACTCAATGACAGTGGTTTTTATTTGTCTGCTTGTTTTTAGCAATCTGAATGGTGTCTTATGAACAAACAACCCCCGTAGAACCGTTCTGGTCACGGCAACTCCTAACTGCCGGAGCTGAACCTGCTCCACAGATGCAAGTTTTCTTCTTCATTTTGGTGAAAGCTATCCTCACAGAGAGGCCTGTGCTGCTCCCCCAAAGGCCAGGCCTCTTGGGCAGTTCCAGTCCATGGAGGCACTGGCTGAGGTCCACGGAGACACTGGCTGGGGCCCACAGAGACAGCTGGCTGGGATCCACAGAGACACTGGATGGGGTCCACAGAGACACTGGATGGGGTCCACAGAGACAGATGAGCTGGGGTTCACGGAGACAGGTGGGCTCGGGTCTGCAGCCTCACCCTCGGGAGGGTCAGCTGGAAGACGCCTCTGACCCAGCGGGCCCCAGTGTCCAGAGCTCATCATGCGCGCAGGCCGCAGGTCCAACCAGGCCAGGTCAGCCACACCCCTGCTCGCCCCCCTTCCCAGAGCTCCTGTCACTGCGGACGGAAGCCCAGTGCCCCTCAGCCAAGCCCCCTTCCTCCTGTCCACCCTGGGTTTGCTCTGATAACTGCTTTCCACATACCAGACTGACTGGGTTTTGTTGTGAAAAAATCTTATTGCGTTGTGTAGATACTGTGATTTTATTTATCTATTTTTTTTAAACAAATTGAGCGTTTGTGGCAGCCCATGCTGGGCCCTGTGGAGGGCTGACAGGTCAGAATCAATCAACACGGGCAAGTGTGGTTTGGGTGAATTTTCGGGGCCTTGCACCACAACTTGTGCGTGTCCACGTGTTACATACTCCTGCACACCTCACACAGTGCCCGCTGCTGTCCACCGACTGTGGTTCATGGTGACCAACCTTGGGCTTCTGTCCTGGAGTTTAAAGATTAAAGTGTGCTTGACCATGGTCTTTTCAGTCACTATATGTCTGAGAACTGGACAGTGACTAAGGATGATGGAAGGAAAATGCATTCCTTTGAGCTGTGGTGGGGAGAAGAGGGCTGACCAGTTCACGGATGGCCAGGAGAATGAAGGGGAACGTCTTGGAGGAAGTGCAACCAGAGTGCTCCCTGCAAGGACGGTGAGTCTTAGCCGTGTTGTCAGGACAGACTTGGTGTTAGGCACCCTTGAGTCAGAAGGGACCCATCGCGGACTTGACTGGGTTTTCAGAGACAGAGAACTGCATGAGAGGAGGGCAGACTGCCATCTTGTCTAGTGGAGCAGCTGGTGGATTTGAACCACAGACCTTCAGGTTGGCAGCCTAGCTCCTTACCACTAAGCCACCAGAGCTAGTCCTTGGAAAAAGACATCATCCTGGGGAAGGAGAAGGGTGGGAAATAGAGGAAGGGCGCCCACAGAGTGGTTAACACAGGACTGTCCAGGTTGGCTGGAGCAGGCCTGGGTGTGAGGAAGGGTGCCCAGGGCTGCCCGCGGTGCCCAGGGCTGCCCGTGTCCACTTGTCTGAGCACGGGAGAGCAGCCCGTTTCTGTCCTTCCCTGACTAACTCAGCGTTGTGGTTTTGGGGTTTGCTCGGATTGTGGTGGACCTCAGGATCTTGTTTCTCTGTCTGGCGCAGCAGAATTCATCAAATGTATAGACCACATGCTTTTGGCTGTTATTATTATTACTATTATTTTATTATGATTTGAGTGAAAGTTTACAAAGCGCACTGGGTTTTGCTGGAAACGTTCATATGCACTGCCATTTCACAGACTTAACTCCAGTGCTCCCTGCGGTACTGCGCTGTCCCAGTGTCGTGTCGCCACCCCTGTAACCTCATGTCCATGGACCCTCCTGACCTGCTCCCTGCGACATTCAGGATTCTTTCTGTGGGTCAAGGCCCCTTTTTTACCTCACGTGCTTGGTTCTCTAAGAAGTCAGCATTTTCTCTCATGTCAGGTTCTCTTAGTGCTTGTGCTGTAAGGATACGGAGTGTATTGAGCCAATGGGGGCAAAGTCATGATATAAAGGAAGACGAGTTGACGTGCTGACCATAAGGCCAGCGTTCAGATGGCCAGCTGCTCTGGGGGAGAGAGGGGAGCCGGGGAGCCCCACAGAGGACTCTCTGTCCTGCAGGGTTGCTGGGAGTCAGAGCTCCAGGGCTGTGGAGCTGATATTGCTTTGAGGAGACTGAGCCACTGTCCTGTGTCGGAGCAGAGCCCTCATGGCTTCCAAGGCCAACCTGCAGGCCTTTGTTCGGTGCCTTCTGGGTGGAAGCCAGCCTCCAGCCTTCCCGTGAGCAGTGGAGTACACACACGGTTGGCACCCCAGGGCTATTGGCTGCGCTCGGCCTCGGGAGGGCTCCGTGGTCCCAGTTTTGGAGAGCTATGTCATGTGTAGGCATCCTGGTGGTACAGTGGTTAGCGCTCAGCTGCTCCCCGAAGGGTGGGGCCTTTGCTCTGGGGGGAAGGAGAGGACGGTGTTCTTCTGTAGAGGTTTGCGCACTTGGAAGCTAAGAAAAGCTCCGCCCTGTGGAGCTGTGACGAGTCAGAACTGATGAGAAGCCAGTGGGTTTGGGGTTTTGGTTTAGAGTATTTTCATTTAACACAAAGAAAACCTGCAGTTTTGGCCCTATCTCAACCACAACAGGGGCTGGGGCATCTGGGGAGTCCTGCCTTCCACAAACAGAGGCTCGGATATCAGGCTTTCCCTCCGTACAGCAAGGCTTTCCCCCGGCATTAGAAACATTGAGAGCTTCTGCCTCACATCTTGTACTATTTACTTAGTTCTTTAATAAATGAAACCTTAATCCATGTAGTGTCTTTGAACCTTTGTCTCAATATCTTAAAAAGTTATTTCCCTTGGCAAAGAAGCAGCCGCATTTGCCCCTGTTGAATCAAATAATAAAGTCTGTCAGTTTAAACTTGAGTGGATTATTGCGTGTATCTTTCCCCTTTACAAGGAGAGAACTGAGCTGGTGTGCTGGGTAGCGTATCACTCTTCAATGTTGTCTGAGTTGGACGTGGTTAAACTCTGGTGTGGAAGGTGTGTTGGCTAGATGGCTGCATATGGTTCTCTGATTTGGCGGTTATGTTGTGACCCTCCCCTTGGTGATATCTGCTACAATATAACCATTCTCTTGGTGAAATAAGATACAATAGAATATCTTCTATGACATAATCCACTATGAATGGCCAATCAGTTGAAAGGGAGTTTCTTCAGGGGTGTGGCTTGAACGCTATCTATATGGACCTTGTAGCAAAGTTCTATTGCTTTTTGCTCAGTCAGAATCTTGCATCCAGCTTGTTACCAACTGATGTCTGATTCTTTGTATTTGGACCAGTGTCCTGATTCTGGATCTGTCAGTCTCAGAATCCAGCAGCCTGCTGCCTCAACTGCCGATCTGGGACGTATCAGACTCTGCTGCTTTGTGGGTCAGGAGAAGCCTCGAGCCTGATATCTGGACTGCGAGCCCAGGACTTGCCAACTTCTACAAGAGTTTGAGCTATTGTTTTGGGAGAAACCTCAATCTTTTCCCTCCTCATTTATAAGCTGTACTAGTTAGAGACTTGGTGATGCCTTTGAGCTGTGGTGCTGGAGAAGAGTGTTGAATATACCATGGACTGCTAGGAGAACAGACAGGTTCATCCTGGAGACGGTGAAGCCGGGCTGCTCCTTGGAGGCAAGGATTCTGAAGCTCTGTGTGACATGCTTTTTGCAAGGAGGGAACAGTCCTTGGAGAGGGACAGACATCATGCTTGGAACAGTGGAGGGACAGTGTAAGAGAGGAAGACCCTGCATTAGTTGGATTGACTCAGTAATGGGGATAATAGGGTAGGTGTGTCAGAGAAAATGGAATTGGGTCAGGATAGAGCAGGGTTCAGAGCTGTTTTATGTAGGGGTACTGTGAGTTTCAGGCAACTCCATGGGCACATAACAACCACAAGGTGTGACAGAATTGATTGCTATCTGCTAAAGCCATCTCGTGTGCTATTTCTGTTACAACAACCCCTGGTAACAAAACCACGATGCCATTACATTTATTTGACATCCTGGGAAAACAAAATTGTCGGGGCAGGGAACAGCAGGAGTAGGGGTGGGAGAAGTTTTGACGACAAAGCATAATGGGCTTCTCTGGGGTGATGGTTGTTCTGTGTCCTGATAGTGGTTTACATGCTGAGAGGTGCACCTCCCAATAGGTGAATTTAGGGGGTGTCACCTCATATGCACGTGCCACTTGAGTGATGAATAAGGAAGCCTGAACAATCAATGCCTTTGAATTGTGGGGAAGAGTATTGCCCATCCACAGGCTGCCGGAGAATGAACAGATCTGTCTTGCATGAAGCACAGCCAACAGGCTCCTTAGAAGGGTGGTAACCAGCGTTTGTCTCCTGGACTTTTGGGAGTTAGTGGGGGGCCTGTCCCTGGGGAAGGACACCATGCTTGGTGAAGTAGAGGATCAGCAGAAAGAGGAAGGCCCTCGGTGAGATGGCCCACAGTGTCTGCAGTGATGGGCTCTGGCCCTGCCCAGGCTGAGGCTGCTGCAGGGCCAGGCAGGGCTTCCACCTGCCGCCCATGGGGCCATACATGCATGTCTGCATCCATCCATCTATCCATCCCTCCCTACATGCATGCATGCATCCATCCACCCACCCATCCATTAATCCATCCCTGTATCCATCCATCCATCCATCTTCCCATCTGTCTGTCTATCCGTCCATCCACCTACCCGTCCATCCGTCCGTCCATCCATCCATCCATCCATCCATCCATCCATCCATCCATCCATCCACCTGTCCATCCATCCATCTATCCATCCGTCCGCCCACCCATCTATCCATCCATCCATCCATCCATCCGTCCATGTATCCATCCATCCGTCCATGTATCCATCCATCCAGGTGTGCATCAGTTATCCACCCACTCAGTCTTCCATCTACTTACCCACCCGTCCACCCATTTGTGTTCTGTCCACTCACCCATGCATCCACTCATCATTATCCATTCATTCATCCGAGAGAGTAATGCCCGCTTGTTCCTTCATGCTGTACTAGGAGCTAGTCTACAAGGTCCTGCAGACACACACCACATCCTGCACAAAGAAGACAAACAACACTGGACACAGAGACCAAAGCCAGCTGCTGTCATGGAGTCTGTTCTGGATCTGTTGGCCACACACATGCAGAGCAGAGGCTGCACCAGGTTTGCTGGGCTGAGGTTCCAACGAGAGGAGGCTCCCCGGCTGGCCTTCTCTGGGTCCACTGTGAAGAGGGAACTGTGGCCTTTAGTACACTAACTGGTCAGGCACACACCATATGTGCTGCCTGAAGAGCTCCAGGGCCAGGGAGAGTTGAGAACATACCCAGCTATCCCCGAAACAGATGGGAGGAGCAGTGCCCCCGGGGGTGAGAGGAGAGCCTGGAGATGTCCACTGCTGGCCAGCACAGAAGCCGGGCACGGTGAGTTCGGGCTGGCTGGGGAGCTGAGAATGGGCTTGGCTGCAACTTGGTTTTGGTGCTTGCTTCACATGTGCAGGCTTTATAACAACTGTATTTTCTATAATCAGAAAAAGAAAGTCTATATGTCTGCATCTGCCATAACTGGTCTTGTCACCCCACAGAGAGATGTCCGCCCCACCAGATGAGGCTGGGAAAGGTTGATGTGGGGTCTAGATAGGAGACTAGCAGGGATGGATGACCCCCAAATCGCCTGAAAAAGTGGGGTGAGGAAGGAGACTAGGGTGTGTTACCTGTGAGCACCCTCAGGGGGCAGCAGAGGCCATGGAATGCTCTCCTGGCCTGAGCGACTAGCCCTAGGGCTGCGAAAGGCCACTTCCTCCGGTGGCCTCCCACCATTCCTGGACAGGCTGTCCTGCTGCCCGCAGAGGCCCCCACATCCTCCAGGAGGCCAGAGCCCCTCTTCTGTCTCCTCTCTCTGTCTCTGTGTGCTGTGTTTTTGTTCTCTTTCTCTTGCTCGCCTTGTTCCCTGTCTCTGTCCCCCCATCCCCATCTCTCTGTCGGTCGCCATGCCCGGCACCTGGTCAGGGCTCTGTGCCCTGTGACACTGGTAGTTATGTCTCTGACCCCTGCTGAGCTGTCTAGTGCTCAGTGTCACCGGAGGAGGGAGAGGGCTGACAGCCCTGCCTGGGTCCTCAGGCACTGGGGCACGGGAAGAAGGAGGTGGGGCTGCAGAGTGGATATCACACGCTGCCCTTCACTGGGAGTCACCTACCATTCTGGGCCTGTGGTCAGAGCAGAGCGGGCCCATGGTCAGGGCAGAGCCTGCCTGTGGCCTGTGGTCAGGGTAGAGCTGACTTGTGGGGTTTCTGAGGTCTAGGTTCTCATTGGCTTGCAGGGCTGTTCTTCCAAAGCACCTCTGGGTATACTTGAGCCTCCAGCCTCTCTGTGAGTGCATGGCCCATTTGTACCACTCAAGACAGGGGGCTCCACAGCTCAAGGAAAATACAAATGGGCCCAGCTCCACCGACTGAATGGAAGCCCACAGCTGGCCATGGTGTCCACTAGGCACACCCCAGCCTCAGGGCCTCCTGACTTGGACAGGGGCCGCCTTCTCCCACTACTGCCTGCCCCCTCCCTGCTCCCTCTTCTGTGGCCACTTTGCTAACCAGTCATTCGCTGCCCTCACTCATTCACCACATATCCACCCAAGAGAGGGAGAGCCCCGGTTCTGAGGACCCCCTCCATAAGAGCAGGTGGGCGGAAAAAAGCTTGGGAATGGGAGACTGCCCCCTCCCAGTCCCTCCTGCAGGAGCCCCTCCTGGCCTGCTCTGTCCTCTCCAGCTTGTCTGCAGGGCCCGGGACAGCATGGCCATTCCACCAGTGTACACACTCCTGCTGGACTCTGGTGTTGGAGTCCCCATGCCCTCCCGGCACTCATTCACGCTGGCACCCTGTTGGGCTGCACGATGCATGTCTGGGGGTGCTCCCTCACTCCCCCTCTCGTCTGTCTATTTCTGCTGCTGACCCTCCTCCTGCCCCCATCCATCATCCTGTCCTCCTCGGTACCCCCATGATCATTTCCCGGGGCCTCGATGGCCTGCTTGCTTTCTTCTGCTTCCTGTCAGATGTGGTCACTTTCCTGACGACCTTTCAGGGTCCTGGTACTCCCCTCACCCCACCTTGTCTTCAGAGGCTCCTTGTGACCCCACCAGGAGTCCTGTCCTTGAAGCAGGATGGTGCTGTCCCACAGGCACTGGGGGGGGGGGCGGTGAGTGGGAGGGGCCAGGCCCTGGAAAGTGGCATCAGGCTGGGAAAGATGGAGGCTCAGTGGAAGAGCAAAGATCCTTGTGGAGATGTGCGCCGGGGGCTGCAGCGGAAACTGCGAGGCTGGGGTTCCCATCTGCTGCTCACAGGGTCACCTGATTTCCTGAGCACAGGGACATGGTGGCCCCATGAGGGCACTTGGGTCTTAGGGAATGGATCCTGTTGTTAGGCGCCCTTGAGTCCTACTGCATGGTGCTCCGACCCCATGACCTCACGCACACTGTCAGAGCCCACTTTAGGGGAGGGTCCCTCATTTTAGGAGCTCTGGTGTATAGTCCACAGGGAGCTGCACTGCTGGCCCATAGGTCACCTCCCTGCCAGGTCACATTCATGAGTGGCTTCTCAGAGAAAGATGGGCAGTCTCCTCCTCTGCTCCTATGAGCTACAGCTGCAGAGGCCCAGGGAGGGTCAGCTGGGTCCCCCTTGGCTGCAGTGAGCTCTTCGCTTTTGTTTATTTGCTTATTTTGATGGAATATGTTTGGGATAAAAGTTGTTTCTACAGGGAGTTCTGACAGAGGAGATTTTCCTTTATTCTTCCTTGCTGACCTTTCAGCATTTATTTTTTTCTTAAACAGATTCACAGCTCCTTTCTAAAATTTGTGTGAATGAATATATTTACTAGTTTCAGAGAACTTTGTACTGCTATTTGGAGGAAGGTTTACAGAGCATGTTGATTTTTCGTTCAACTGCTGACACACGTTGCTTTGTGACTTTACTTGCAATCCCCACAAGGTAGCAGCACCCTTCCCCCTCCCCCCCTGTGACTTTCATTTCCACTTGACCTTTTCTTCTTCCTCTTCCTTTTTGATCTCACACATTGACTGTTACAAAGAGTGTTACTTCCTGGCATTACTGATCACCCTACAGACCTGTCTAGCGTTTGGTTGAACACGGAGTTTGGGCTGAGTTCCATTCCAGACATAAGGGGTGAGTAAGAATCATAGTCAGGGGCCCCTCTTTTTTTTAAATGATATTTTATTGTAAGTTTATAAATAACTTGAATTTCCATTCATTCATTGTTGCACATGTTCCTCCCTGACTCTTCCCCCCCCACACCCGGTTTGCTTTTTCTTTGGAAACAAAGCTCTTTCACTGTTATACAGTGTTCCCCCCTCCCAAGACCACTTTACTATGCAGCTCTTATTTTGGGCTCTTGCCATACCAATAATACCTAATTATCTATTCCTTTTATACAATTTTCTCCCTCATCTGTTTCAATGCTATGTACATTATTTATCTCCTCTTTTCTTAGTTTCTCCGCAATCCCCATATCAGTCCTGTTCTATATGAGTGGCATTATACAGTACTTGTCATTTTGTGATGGAGATACTTCACTCAGCATAATGTCCTCCATGGTCACTCATTTTGTGCAATATTTCATGAGCTCTTTGTTTTTTCAGTGCTGCATAATATTCCATTGTGTGAATGAATATACCACAGCTTTTCTATCCATTCATTTGTTGATGGGCACTTGGGTTGTTTCCAACTCTTTGCTATTGTGAACAAAGCAGCAATAAACATGGGTGTGCATATATCTGCTTGGGTGGCAGTTCTGATTTCTTTAAGGTATATTCCCAGTAGTGGAATTGCTGCGTCAAATGGTATTTCTATTTCTAACTTTTTGAGATAGTGCCATACTGCCTTCCGTAGTGGTCGAACCATTTTACACTCCCACCAACAGTGAATAAGAGTTCTAGTTTTTCCACAACCTCACCAGCATTTGTTGTTTGCTGCTCTGTTGAATTTTGCTCTTGTTACTGGGGTGAGATGACATCTCATAGTTGTTTTGATTTATATCTCTCTTAGAGCTAGGGACATTAAATATTTCTTCATGTGTTTGTTCGCCATCTGAATGTCTTTTTTTGGGAAGTGTCAATTCATACCCTGTGCCCATTTTGCAATTGGTTTGTTTACCTTTATCTTGTGGTGAGGGGGGTCCCTCTTTTAAAAATACTTTCTATTTTGCCGCAGTGAGATGGATTGACACAGCCTGTGACAGTGAGCGTGGGAAGGTGAGGATTGTGGACCTGACACAGGCCAGGCCGAGGCTCTGACCTTCAGTCCTGGGATCACTAAGTAGCAGAGTCAACTCGACTGAACAACTCTACCCAACACTGTGTCTCTCTAGTGACCATTTTGTTCTGATGATGTTTCAGAGCCCAGGAGCAGAATGCTGGTCAACCTCATTCCCAGGGACCACTCTGGTTTCTTTGAAGATTGGTTTGCTCTGCTGGCCGTCCATGGCATGACAGCATACTCTAATGCATCAAGCTGCTTCTGTCTTCCCCTTCCAGAAAAGACTGTGGCTTGAGTCAGGAGTACCCCAGTAATCCAGGTGACCTCTTCCCTGTTTGGAACTTTAGACAGGAAGTTCGTACTGCGGCTGATTTGCCCAGACGGGGTCGGCGTTCATCCTCCTGCATCTAGCTTAGGGTGGTCGGTGTTTCCAGGGCTCGAACGTGTTGTGGCGTGCACCAGGACTTCGTTCAGCTTTCTGGTTGTTAGTGGCTTTGATTCCACTACAACACTGAGATCCTATGGGCGGGAACCTTGCCCTGGCCCGGTCATCTTCAAACCATTTAGCTTTGTGACTGAATGATACCCTATGGCATGGAGGGGTCAGATTGTGTTTATTCACACCCCTTATTTTAACTCCTTAATTTAAGGGGAAGTTTGCCAAGCTTGCTGGTCTTCCAGCCGACTAGCATGTACCACTTGTTTTATGACATTGATCAGAAGCCCTGCACAGAGACAGCACTCGTCCTCATCCGTCCTTGCATTTCTTGTCTCCGTTTGCCCTCATTTACTCTCCTTGCTGCCTCTGGGCTTTGTCCCTGAGTAGATGCTGCCCTTTTGATCTTGTATGGCTGATCTGAGGAGATGTCCACCTCCCTGGTCCATCGTCCACCTTATAATCTGTGTCCCTGGTCCATCGCCCACCTTATAACCTGTGTGTGGTTTGGTTGAAGAGTTGAGCCATGGAATGAGTGTAGTTTGGGGCTCACAGGCTGACTTGGGGCTATCCCCTCAGGGTTCCAGCAGACCCCAGCCTGGCTGTTTTTAGAATTCTGTGTCTGCTTTCTGTTGATGGCTGCATGGGGTCGCTGTGTGCGCTGCTGCTGTGAGCATCACAGAGCGTCTGTCGCTGTGTTTCTGCAAGGTCTCCTGGGTGTTCACCAGAAGTGGAAGTGCTGGGTCAGATGGTAATTCTGGGTTTGACTTTCTGGAGAACCTCCAGCCACTCTGGTCATCTGAAGGAGGAGAGGCCAGGCAGCATTTTCCTATTTTGAGATGGCAGAGAAATCCCCAAAGTGCCCTCTGTTCATCTAAGAGCTGACGTTGAGGCTGCTCATGGCTGAGGCCCTGGGAGAGAGCAGGGAGGGAGAGGCACAGAGAGGGGCAGCCATGGCGTCTCCCTGCTCTGCCTGCCTGATGGGGTTGTTCCAATCACTGCAGACGCCCATGGAGGCAGTTCTTCTGTCCATTACCTGTCACGAGGGAGTGTCCAGACCCCAGGCAGGGAGACAGCACCCAGGGACTAGATTTTGCAAAAGGGCACTAGTGGCCTGGTGGATTTAATGCTTGGCTGGGAACAGTAAGGTCAACAATTCGAATCCATCACTCTGGGGGGGAAATGAGGTCATCAGCTCTCGTGAGTATTGACAGCCTCGGGGACCCTCTGAGTAATTCTTCTCTGACAGGGGGCTGCTGTGAGTCATAATGGACTCCATGCGACCAGTTTGGTTTAAATAGCATGGTGGTGCAGTGTTCAAAGTGCTCAACTGTGAACTGAATTGTGCGTGATTCGAACCCCCCAGCTGCTCTGTGGAGAAAGTCAGTTTCTGGGAAGTGTGGAGCCTCAGAAGTGCCACAAAGGAGTTGGATCCATCCTGCCGGATCCTGGAGTCAGGACCAGCTTGATGGTGATAGTGTTGGCTTTTGGTTTTGGACTTTGTGAAAAGCATCTTGGTGGCACAGTGGGCTAAACAGCAGATTATGAATTGAAAGCCTTATGGTTCAAACCCAGCTGGGGCTTTTAGGGAGAAAGATGAAGCTGTCTGGTCCTGTGAGGAGCACAGCCGTGGACCCTACGGGGCAGCTCTCCTGTGTCCTGCATGGTCGTTATGGGTAGGCATTGATTTGAGGACATTGGGTGGCCTTCCTGGTGGCCCAGGCTGGGCTGATAGAGGTGGAAGGAGGGTGGTGCTGGATGGGAGTGGTCCAGGAGGAGGACACGTCCCCCTGGAAGCTGGGCAGTTCTTCCCGTCTCCCTCCACTCTGTGGCCCTCTTGGCCTCCTTCCTCACTGTGTGTCCTCTGGGACCAGACCCTTCCTTGTGTCCAGACTCCTGAAAGTTACAGTCTGGGAGCTGTGTGTGAAGTCGGAGGAAAGGACACTGGGACTGGCTGTAAACTTGTTAAACCCCATCAACCTTCCTGCAAGTGTGCTGGGCCGGCACCAGGCCTTTTAATCTTGTTGGGGCCCCAGGATAATTTGTTTAGCTGTGCTGATCAGTTGAAGGTTAATTCAATTGGGCTTGGGTTATTTATTTGTGCCTGGATTCAATATGTGACAGTGTAGGTAGATGAGGTCTCTATCATGGTGACAAGACAGCTTCATTACTGTGATGGTCACTCACGGCCAGGCCCTCCTGTGTCCTCCTGCTGAGTGAAGGCATGGGGTCTGGGGGCTCTGGGGGTGCTGGGAGGTGTGGTGTGATGGTGGAGCTCCTCTACGCAGTCTCCAGAGTCATTTAGAGGGGAAGCAGCTTGGTGTATGTGGGGGAGCACTGTGCTCAGAGTCCAGGACCTTGGCTTGAATCCCTGTTCTATTGTTTGTAAGCTGGATTCTACTTGTCCAATCACCATTGCTAAATAATTTGGATGGCCTGCCTCCAAGGGCCTGTTCTCTTAGAGAAATCTTGGTATCACTGACCTCCTGTTTACTCACTTCCAAAGAGGAAACTGTTACCATCACCATCACTACCATCATAGTTACCACCACCACCATCATAACAACTGCTGTCATCTCCACCACCACCACCACCACCGTCATCACTACTGCCGTCATCTCTACCACCACAATCATCATCACTACCACCACCACCACCACGACGTCTCCACCATCAACACTGTCACCACCACTGCCACCACCATCACTGTCACTACCACCACCACCATCCTCACAACTGCTGTCATCTCTACAACCACCACCACATTACCACCACCACCACTGTTACTACCACCACCACTGTCACCACCACCAGCACCACCACCACATCACCATCATCATCACCATCACCACCACCACAATCATCACCCCCCACCGCAGTCATTGCCATCATCATCGCCATCACTACCACCACTGTCACGACCACCACCATCATGATCGCCACCATCACCCCATCATCCCAACAACTGTTATCATCATCATCACCACCACTGCCTTCATCACCACCTCTGTTAACATTGTCATCATCATCATCATCATCATCACCCACACCGCCACCACCATCACTGTTGCTACAATGATCATTATTATCTCTTTCCGTACTTTCTGGGTGAACTTCATACATGTGGCTTCTCTTACAAGCACAGGCTATCACTACTTGTGCACATGGATATCAGACTCACAGGGAAATGTTGGCAGCCAGAGCTCAGTGCCCAGAACCAGAGCTCCTCTCTGGGTGGACCAGCTTTGATGAATGGACCTCACCTTGGTGTTCACTTGGTTTGAGGTGAGGTTGTCCGTTTATAATAATACTGCCCCTTGAGTGAACATCTTGGCTGGTTCCCTTTACCCAGGCTGGGGTCCTCCCAGCTCACCCTGCTGCATCCATCCTTCAGGTCCACTTGAGCTTTAGTGGACATGGAGTTCCATCCCCATAACCGGTGGAAAGTTCACCCACAGGACAAGCTGCTGGTTCTTGCCCGACCCAAGCAGCACTATCTCCTGACTGATAGGCAGGCTCTGCATCAGAGTCAGAAGGATAAAGATGTTCTTGATGGAGCTGGGTCATCTAGGTGGGAGGCTGGATCAACCAAGAGGTGACAGGTAGCAGACCCCAGAGCTGTTGAGAGAGTTGGCGATGCTGATGCAGGGACCAAGAAAGACTGGTGTTAATCCTCTATCTCTCCCCTACCCACATGTTTCTACCACCTGGTTGATCCCATCCTTCCCTGGGGAGACACCACTGCACAGACCCAGGACCTGAGAACTAGGGTGCAGGGTGGAGTGGAAGGGGGCAGAAGGTGAATCAGCTGACATCAGCATAGGTTGAGAAAGGGGCTCAGAGACTTAGAAAGGTTACCCAGTTAGCTGGAGTGTAATTCAGGTGCTTGGCATTCAGTCGGTGCTCCATGCTTGCAGATTACATGCCATGGGGACGAGGGAGCAGGCAGCATCCTGACACCTAGTCGGAGGCTCTCTCCTTCCCTCTCTCCCCAGGGCCAGCCGAAGGTGGTAGGCGTGCATTAGTGGCACCTGCGAGGGGCTTCCTGTCGCGTGGCTCCCACTCATATCCGCTCGTGGCCAAGCTGGTGGCTTTTCCGCCTCCTATCTCCGCAGGAGCCTCCTGCCTCCCCCGCCTCCCTTCTCAACCTGCCTTTTCCTTTTGCACATCAGCCAAATCCAGTTCCCCTAGGACTGCCTCATCAAACAGTCCTCCTCCTCATCTCCATAATTCTTCATTTGTAGGTTAAGCTGCACCTGGGGTTCTCAGAAACCCACAAACTTCCCTGCAACTGGCTGAACTTTCAAATGCCTTGTCCTCTCCCTGGCTTTGTGGGTCTGAAGGGTGGGTTGACGGGCAGCAAGAGAGGTCACCAAGACACTGTTCCTGACCATGCATGGATGTAGCGTTCACCTCATGAGGCCACCATGCCCGAGCACCACACAGTGAAGGCCTCACAAGTCCTCCCGCTCGGTTTTGGAGGCGAGGGTCCGAGCGAGGGGCATCTGCCCCCCTGAGGCGGAAGCCAGGGTCTGAGTGGAGGGCATGTGCAGGACCACCCCCCTGAGATGGAGGGCAGCGTCTGAGTGGGTCTGCCTCACTGAAGCCCAGGAGAGGATCTTGTCTCCTTCAGCTTCTGCACTCGAGGTGTTCCTTGGTGTCTGAGGAATTTCTGCTGCTGCCATGGAAATTCCACAAGCAGAAGCTTCAAATAGGAGTTTATTCTCTCACACTTGAGGAGGCTGGAAGTGCAGGTCCAGCCCAGCAGCTGTAGGCCGAGGCTCTCTCTCTGTGTCCCCTGGTTTGAAGTCCAGGTCCAGCAGCTGTTGGCCGAGGCTTTCTCTCTGTGTCCCCTGGTTCTAGGGCCCCAGCGCAAGGGACTCGTTCCAGGTCTGGCTCTTCCTTCCTGGTGGCATTGAGGTCGCTCCTTCTCTGCTCACTTCTCCTTCCTTTTTTCTCTTGCAAGATGAAAACTGATGCAGCCCACCCTGCCACACCCACCTCGCTGTCCTCTCTGGCCACGACGCCTGTGTGACAAAATGGGTCGTCCGTGCCTGTACGGGGTCTCTGACCTCAAGGATAGCATAAGAGGGAACCTTGCAAGCCCTGTGCTTGTGAGTGGGCTGATGCCTGGATATTTGTTACAGATGGGTCTTCGTAATCCCGGGAAACCTCTGGAAATTAAGTTGCTTCTAGGAACTGCTTTTCTATTTTTAAGCTATGTGCTGTTTTTGATAAGAATGGGAGTTTCTGGGGTAAAATCAGGGGAACTTCACCAGAACTGGGATAAAGATTTAACTAAAGTCCTTAATCAGGAACCATTTGATGTTCCTGGAAATGATAACATACAAGATGAAAATATAAAAGAAATTGAGATTGTTCTTAAAAGTATAATTTTGAACATGATCTTTGAGTATGTATCTAATTCCTCTTTTGTGATACTTGCAACTCATATTCAGCAATGTAATTGTGTATTAGGAGAAAGTTTAGACTAGTTTCAACAGCAGAAAGTCATAGTTAATGAGAATAAAACAGAGAGGTTTAAGAAAAGACTCAAAAGACAAACTTCTCTAAAAGTAAAGGTCTCTTCAAGAAATAGGAAATATTACCAGATAAATAACAGGTGGTGGGAAGAAAGTACTTATAAAGGACCATATGTCCTGCCAACTCCAACACCAGTACCTCTTCCTTATACAGACGTTTTGTATTCCAGGGAAAAAGAATTGAATATTACAAATTAACTTGGTAAAAACAAGTTAAAGGAAGTCGTCCACCTTAGTGCACATTGCCAAACAAAAAACAAATTAAAATCTTATGAAACAAGTTGCAAAAGCTATTGATAAACATAGGAATGGTCCAGAGTGTAGGAAAATAGATGTTAAGATTCGTTAGTTATAGTACAAATATGAGTACAAAGGCAAAAACAAAGGTGGCTAAAATACAGTGACACAAAGTAGGAGAGGAAAGGAAGTGAAATGTAAACCATTAACCATTGTCTAGCAGATGACCAACATAAAGTCATTGTGTTTCTTGTTTAAAGAATGTTTAATAGCTGATGCTATTATTTAGTAATAGAAAATATTTTCTTTTTGTTTTTTCTAGTTAAAATTTTATGTGAGTTTTGTAATCATAAAATGTTGGCTATAAGTCAAGTTTAAACAAGTTTAAATGTATAAAAAGCAAGCTTTTAGCATAATAAATCAGAGCTCTCTACATCATCCTGGTGTGCAGACTCTCATTTTCGCCGACTTCGTCCCTCACCTGCTCTTCACCAAGAAACCCCTTGAGTTTCTTGTCACGACCGTGGTCGGGTGGTCGGTGACACCACACCTCAGGGAGACCCTATCCATGGATCAGGGCTCTGAGCTGAGCAGGGGGCTGCACCCCACCCCAATCCCTTTACAGTTGATCGGCTGATGACGGCTCAGATCCTCATGGTGGGTGAGCTCATTCCACGGCTGCTTCTTACCCCACCTCACTCAGGGTTTCCCACATGGGACGGGAGCACCAGGGCACCTGGATGAGCCAGGCTAGCAGAGTGCACGCATGCACACATGCCATGAAGCCCCGGACACCTGGCCTGCAGACAGGTCTTCACATGAGTCCTCTTCCCCAGGCATATAGACAGCTCGTGGGTTGGCTCCACGTGTGTCAGAGAACAGGCCATGATTTCCTGGAGGACAGCATGTGTAGTAGGGACCATGCACCGTGGTTCCCTGGGGCTGGCCGTCCAAGGTCAACAGGAGCCCTTCCTCCGAGGTCTTTCTGATGGACTCACGTGTGCGACCATTCGGCTGGTGCTGAGCATGTGACCACCTGCAGCACTGAAGGACACTCCTGTTTACACACAGGTGGCCTTGACCGAGTCAGGCAGGACATGTCCCTGTGGGGACACTCTTCAGCCTGAAACATGCGGAGATTGGGGGCTGGAGCAGAAAAGGGAGGCTCAGGTGAGGCAGAGATCAGCGGTCCATTGGCAGGCTACCTAATGAACACCTGTCTGTCAGCTTCTGACTGCAGGGTCAGTGGTTCTAACGCCCTGTGTGCTCCGAGGGAGGAAGGTGAAGGCATCTCCTCTGTCGAGGTTTACGGCTTTGGAAGCCCAGGGGACCATTCCACTCACCCAGCTCAGCAGCGGTGCAGGTGCATGCGAGGCAGCCTGGGGCACAGTGTTTGACGCTTGACTGATAACCACAAGGTTAGTGGTTCAAAGTCACTTGCTGCTGTGCAGATGCGTGTGGTGGTCTGCTTCTGAAAAACCTTGCAGCTCAGGCCCTCCGTTCCAGGGACAGGGCGGGGAGTTGGAAGCACAGTAGGCTGGTTTTTTGAGGCAGTGGAGTGAGGGTGAAGGTGGGTGTCGCTGGGCCTGACTAGCAGTGGTCTGTGGCCCTGGCATCGGATTAGTGACCTCATGTGGCCTCCTCATCTGTACTGCCCTCCCTCCGCCCCTTTCCTCACCTGTGTTCCCTGTCCCCCAGATTATCCCCACCCGGGGAGGCGAGCCACAGGGTGTGAAGGAGAGAATGCTCCTGCACTGAACACTGCACGATTCCTCCAGCCCCCTCAGTTCCTTCCTCAGTGGGGAGAGGCATGTCCCGGCTTCCCTCACCATCTACAGGCTGCACTGTTCCCGGGCATGCTGTACCCATTACACAGATTGTGGCTTTCATTAGTCAAGTCCAGCAGGGCTGCTGGCCCTCCCATCCTTAGGGGCCCTATCTATAGGGTCACCGATAATTCATGAAAGTGTTCCAATCTTGCAGTGGGCACCAGGGAGCTGTCACCACCACCACCCCCAATCGTAGAAAGCAGATCCTGGGACAGAAGAGGAGGGATGGCCCCGATCGGTGGGATCCGGCATGCTCCTCGTCGTTTCTCTGTCCCCAGGGCTCCCAGCAGAGCCAAATGCCTTTATCAGCTCCCTTGGGGTTTTAAACCCAATTGGTTGGTCCCGGCATCAGCTCACTGAAGGCAGCGGAGGAAGGCAGATATGGGAGAGAGCGGGCTACAGCTCCCAGCCGTGGGGGCTCCTCCTCCGCTGTCCTTTGTCTTCCAAACCCACTGGCTTCTTGGTGGTCTTCAAATCAGCACCTAATCACAGCAGCCCGTGTGAATGGACGAGACCCCGCCCTGCCTCCCACACAGTGCCCCACACCCCATCCTGCGCCCTACCCCACACCCTGTCCTGCGCTCTGTCCTGCACCCCACCCTGCACCTCATCCTGCCCCCCACCCCAGGTCTGCTGTGCTTAAAGCCCTTGCTGCAGTCTCGGTCAGTCTGTCTTGGTGAGGGTCTTCCTCTTCCCTGCTGCCACTCTCCTTTACCAAACACAATGTCCTTCTCTGGGGACTGGTCCCAGGTGATGACGTGCCCACAATGCAGGCGGTGGCGTCCCACCACCCTCACCTCTGAGCAACACCCTGGCTGCCCTTTTCTGGACACGGGCTTTGTCCTGGTGGCCCGTGCTGGGCTCATTCCTCTTCTCCAGCACCACGATTCAAAGGTGTCAACTTTTCTGGTCATCAGGGAGACAAAGAAGATGTCGTTCCTGAGTCTTCAGGTGGACTTTCAAATGGCAGGTGGACAGGAAGAGGGACACATGAATCAGCTAACACATCAATTCCAAGGATGGCCATCTCAGCAATGCCAACTCAGAGGACATGCTGGGTTTCCAGGAATAGCTAGGGGAGGGATGGCACCAGTGTCCTCAAGTCCCCACAGCAAGGCCTTGCTCAGGGAGCAGCAGGTGCACAGCCATAGGTCAGGACGTGGTGTGGATGGACAGACAGCCTTCATTCATTGTTCTTTGCAGATACACATTGAGCATCTGGGGTGGCCTGCATTCCACGGGCCTTCACCACTTCCCATGGTGTCCGCTTGCCTCGTGACTCTGGGTTCAGTCCGAATTGTCCTCATGGTGTGTCTCTGAAGTGTAGACCATGGACTGTGGTCTGTGGCCAGCACTGCCTTCCTGTGTCCTGTCGGGATGCAGACGCCAGGAGGCTGGAGGAATCGGAGAGGGGTTGGAGGGGTTGGAGGGCTTGGGTTTGGGGGGGCAGAGCCCACGCTGATATCCACAGGCAGACAGGGCATGCAGCCAGGGCTGAGCAGAACACGCTGCCGGGGAGGTGACTGGTTTGTGTCCTCTGGGATGGAGTGGACAGGGCACAGCTGGGCTTTCCTGGCAGTGATCTTTATGGAAAGGAACCCTGGAGGTGCAGTGGTTACATGCTTGGCTGCTAACTGAAAGGCCCACATTTTTGACATCATAGCTGCTGTTTAGGAGAAAGATGAGTCACCTGCATCTAGAAAGCCCTGGGAAGCTCACACCCTGCCCTGTCCTGTGGGACATGCACACCCTGCCCTGTGTGGCACACACACCCTTCGGGGTGCACACAGCCTGCCCTGTGGACCGCATACCCCGTCCTGTCCTGTGGGGCACACACACCCTGCCCTGTTGGCCGCGATGCATGATGTGTCAGAATCAATCTGAAGTCCGTGCTCATCTCTGTTGAAGCCTGGCCTCTCTGCCGTAGGATCTGTGGGTGAGTTTGAACTGGTGCCTTTGGGTTCACAGGTGAATGCAAGCTGTTTGCTTTGGGTGAGTGTCACATGGCATTTCCTTCCAGGAGGTGTCAATTTATTTCAGTCCAGAGGACAGAGTCCCTGCTGGTGACAGAATTGTGCCTGCACCCACAGCCTCTTTCTCCTTTATTTAGTGTCTGCTAAGGCAGCCCCCACCCCCTAGCCATAATCCCAAAATTTTAAAGAACCCCCCTCGCTCACTGCTGCCCCATGCTGCTCTCCCATGTAAACGCAGCCTCAGAACAAGGCTTCTCCAGACTCACTTCAGAGAGCTGGACAATGACCAGGGAGGATAGAAGGAGAATTGATGCTTTTGAGCTTTGGTGTTGGAGAAGAGTGCTGAGGGTACCATGGACTGCTAAGAAAACAAATAGATTCATCCTAGAGAGGGTTAAACCAGGATGCTCCTTGGAGGCAAGGATTCTGAGGCTTCGTCTGACATACTTTGGTCATGTTGTAAGGAGGGACCACGTCCTTGGAGAAGGACATCATGCTTGGGAGGGTGGAAGGCAGGCACAGGAGGGGAAGGCCCTCTGGGAGGTGGATTGATTGATTTGGTGACTGGGGCAATCGGGATTAGTGTGTCAGAGACAATGAGATTGGCACAGGACAGAGCAGAGTTTAGAGCTGTTGTACATAGGGTCGCTATGAGTCGCAAGCGGCACATAACAACAACAACAACAACAACAATAACAATTCATACTTATGTGGTGAAAGTCCAAGTCGATGGTGATGATGAAGGTGATGGTAGATTGATGACTGTGGTGATGCATGATGATGGTCATGATTATGCTGGTAGTGACAGTGGTGTTGGTGGTCGTCTCCACACAGGTGGTGGAGATAATGCTGGTGGAGGTGGCATGACCGTGATGGGTGATGGTGACAGTGAGCCTGAAGGTAAAACGAGCCGCTCATTGATCAGTTATCCCCCATTCACATGCAATGAGGACATTTTGACACTATGAAATGATCATGGTTTTGTATTTCCTTGAAGTCTTCCTCGTTTTGGCTGAGCTCTGAGCCTCAAAACCCAGGTGGAGAAGGAAGGAGGATCTCACCAAGAACAGACCAGTGAGTGGTTTGACGGGCAAAGTAAGATGTCTAAATTCTTTTAGCTCCAGTTTTGCATTTTAGGGTCAGACCCAGCCAGTCCTCACCAGGAATCTTGCTCAATGTCCAGGGTTGGGAAGGCACAGAACTTGTTTCTCCAAAGGAGAAACTTTATCCTTTTGGTCCTGATGATGAGAAAGGCAGTAGGCAGAGGTGGAGGAGCGGGGGACAGGCCAGGGACCACTTGTCTCCTTTCAGAGGTGAGTTCCAGGATGAGGGGCTTTAGAAGCATCTGTTTGGGCATAAGAATACTTGAGAACCTGGGAAGTGTGGTGGCATCTTCCCTGGATGTAGGACTGAACTAGAGATCCTCAGTGACTTTTCTCAACCCATCCATCTAGATGGGTCTACAGGAAGAAGCCAAGAAGATGTGTCTAAGAGGGCAAGTGTTCCATTTCTGCAGAAGACTCATGATTCACACACAGAGAACAGAAGTCCCTAAGAAAGTGGTGACTCAGTACAGTGGGCTACCAGGAAGGAAGAGACCTTAGTACAGGGGGACACTGTGACACTGCCGATGGTGCAACTGTCCTCTTTGCCAATACTGGGGCAGAATGGGTGCCTGTCCCTCCCGGGTGACATTCCAGCAGGACTCGATATACTTATGAGCTTGGCAAGCATCACCCGGATTTTAATTTGTGGAAGACACGACCTTTTATATTTCAGATCACATGAAGTTAATTTGCACTCCAAGTTCAAGAGAGCTCCTGAGAAGGTACAAATGTGATTTCTTAACAGCTGTTCCTGTAGGACTGAACATGACAGAAATGAGAAGTGAGGATTCATTTTTAGGCAGCCAGAAAAGCACGCTCTGTTGAGAGCCCTCCGGGGTGGCAGCAATCAGGAGGCAAGAGCCGAGGAGCGCGAGGGCCAGTAGCTCACCTTGTGCGATGCCCCTGACCTGTGGTCTTGGCTCTGCTTGGACACCTCCACTGACTGAGAGCTCACTGCCTCTCAGGAGCAGACACATTTAGTGCTGGGCAGGCCTGACTGCTTTAAGGTCTTGCCATGTCGTCTGACTCTGCTTTTGCTGGTTCTGTTCTGTTCTCTGGAAATAGGCAGTTTAAGCTCCTGCCCTCCTCCATGTGTCCGCCCTTCCAGCACTGGCTAACGTTGTGGCTGGGATGTGATTTCCGGTCCTGTGTAGCTATTTTGTGATAGGATGTCCTTATCTTCCATTTAAATGTTGTTAATTCTGTCCTCTCTGTGGTGGTCTAGTGGCAAGAAACCTCACTGATAAAATAAAATTTTATTTAAAAAAAATCCCCTCCCTGGGAGCTCTGGTGGCCTAGTGGCAAGACACTGCACTGCAATCCCAGAGGTACGCAGTTCAAATCCACCAGATGCTCTGCTGGGGAAGAAGGGGGCAATCTCCTCCTGTACCAGTCAGATCTGATTTGACGGTACACGTAAAATAATACAATTAAAAAAAAACCCACCTCCCTGCATAAATGAAGGAGAAGAAGCTGCAGCACAGTCCCAAAGGCACACAGTTCAAATCCACCAGCTGCTCCACAGAGGGACGGGCGGTCTCCGTGTGCGTGACCACCTCTGAGACCGGCTGGCTGGTCAGTTACCGGTTGACGCTGCCTCAGCAGCACACACAACCATAATGGGAGCTCTGGTGACGCAGGCTGTGACACGTTGCTCTGCTCACCACGCACTTCATGTCTCCTGGGGTTTGAACCCCAGCGGTTCTCTGGGCTGAAGACAGCAGTGTCCTGTTGAGATGTGGAGTCACTATTGGGTTTGCTTTGGTTTGATGTGCTGACGAGGTGACAGTCGTGTGAGGTGTGTCTTGAGTTAGAGGCTGTGACTGTCGTGCTGGCTTTGCTCAGGCCGCTCGTTGCTCATCGATGTAAGGGGCCTTCCTTGGGGTACCCGTCAGCTGAAGGCATCTGGGTGCTCTGGAAAGTGTCACCCTTGCTTTGACTCCTGAATCCAGTTTATCGTCCCCTGACCCCTGGTTCTTGGGGTCCGAGCGGCAGTCTGTTACCTGCTGTGTGCAGCCCCATGAGGCCTGCTTGCTGTTTGGCGTGCTGACTGTTGATCCACCCCTGTGCTGCTATGTGCGTGAGGGGCACCTCCAGCCTGACACCTGACCAACGGACTGCAGCTGACCAGCCCTTCTCTGCTGACACATCTTTGAGCTAACCTTTCTTGTTCTGTCTGGAGACACACACACACACACACACACACACACACACACACACACACACGCATACTGGTTTTGCTTCTTTAGAAAACCCAGCCTAACACAATTGTCTCACCTTCCCCCCACCCCCACCATACTTCCACTTCCTTCTCTGATGTACAGGTCCTTCCCATCTCGACCCCTGGGGGTGTTCTGACTTGTCAACATCCTCCAAGTCAAGTAGTTTGGGTTCAGACATGAGGGGCCTTTTTTTCTAGCTTTCTGATAAGATCCAATCTTTTTCAAATTTTGGACATCATAGCGACCTCCTATGTGATTCAGGTCTGAGTCAACAATGATGAGAGGGGTCGAGATGCTGGGAACCAGGGAGCGAGGGAGGGGAGACTGGGCGGGCCAGTGGGATGCCAGCCGTGCTCGCATGGTCACTCTAAAATACAACGCTTTGTGTCAGTGATGGCTCACTGTCCCTGGAGCTCTGCAACTTGGCCTGGACAGAGAAGATGCGTCTCTGTTCCACTTGGTGACCACTGAGTAGCTGGGCTGGGGCTGAAGAAACCATTTCCAAGATGGGCCCCCAGTACTTCCAGGATGGTGCACCAACGTGGCAAGCTGCAAAACTCAGCTGAGAGTGTGGGCTGGTGCCTTGACTTCTCGCCATGTGGCCTGTTTGCAGGGTCTGCCTCCTCCCAACATGGCAGCTGGCTTCCCAGGACAAGTAGATGTCTTTTCTTGTAAACTTCTAAAAGACTTTTTCTTCTGCTTTGGGTGGAAGTTTATGGAGTTGGTTAACTTTCTGGGGCTGCATCTTGCCTGTGACACTGGCTGCCGCCCTCAGGGCCACAGAACTCTTCCTGTTCCCGCCCTGTGCTTCCCGTTTCTACTTGTCCCTGTTTCTGACTCCATCACTCCATCTGAGTTTATCCCTGGGCAGATTCTGTCCTTTGATCTTGGTGTTTGATTGGTCTTCCCTGGTGTCACCAGTCACTCTGAAGACCTGTCTACCATGTGGCTGGATGCTGAGCCTTGGAGATGAGTTCTATCGCAGGCAGGATGGTGTCTCTCCTAACAAGCCTTGGAAGCCTTGTGCTGTGCTCTCACCACCATGCCAATCTCAAAGGTCTGTCCAGGTCTGAAGGAGCACCTAGAAGGCCTCACCTCTTGGCAGGAAGATTTCAGAGGAGCATATGGTGTGGACAGTTCTGTTGTGGCTGCCACTGCAATCATTCATTTCTAGAAGTCTGTGATGAGGGTGAGACTACAGGAGGGAGTCTGGAAGATGGAGAGGCTGGTGTGTGTGTGTGTGTGGGGGTCAGTGAAAGGAGCAGTGTGGGCTCCCAGAAGGACACTGTGTCTGGAACATGGGGAGCTGGAAAGAGGTGGGAGGCCTGGAGAGAGCTCAAGGTCAACTGTGTGTGGTTGAGGAGTTTGTGGAACACGGCCCATCGTGAAGATGTTTGACTAGCTAGAATGGAAGTGAGGCCATATTCTATAAAAATTCATAGCCAGTGCACAATTCTGAACCTTCTTGGGCTAAAAAGGTGGAGTCTGGGAGGGCAAGGAGAGGGTATCCCATTTCCAGAGATGACAGCGGGTCCCACGTATCATGACCATGGAGCACCTGAGGACAAGGCTTCTCCAATGTCCCTCCCCCAGACAGTAAGCACAGAACCCACACCCTCGTCTCCTGGCAACCCTGGAGCCCGGCCAAGGTGTGTGTTCTGAGCTTAGCTTGGGGTCCTGAGTATGGGTGGGTTTGAGTCTTTCAGTGTTTTTTTAAGGGCCAATGCAGATATCATGGACCCAAAATGGTGTTTTTTGAGAAGTTGTTAAAGAGAGATAGATATGAGAAGCATAATTTGGGGAGGAGGTGGTGGTTCTGATGGTCTTATAGCTAAGGTCTTGAGGTGGACAAGGGAACCTGGGTGCAGGGGGTGCCAGGAGGAGATGCCCTATCTCTGCAGTCACCCCAGGACCCACCTGGGAGCAGAAGAGGCCTCTGGTCCCAGTCCAAGCCAGGACTCAGCTTCAAACCCTACGTGGAAAAACTGGTCCTTTCTGTCTCCACTGCTTGCTCCTGGGCCACGTTGCCTAGTTGACAAACACAAGGCTATCCTCTCACAGATGAGGATGCTGGAAATTGGAATCTGGGGTGCTGGCTCTGGGGGGTGTCTCTGTGTGTCAGCTGTGGGGGAAGGTTCTTGTCTCCTCTTAGTGTCTCTGCACCTGGTGTCCTTGGAGATCCCACGTGTCTTGGCAGAAACCCTCCCCTAAGTCAGTGTGGAGACTGGATCCAAAGGATAGACTTTGCCCCCAGCTCCGCTCTCTTGGTGGCACTGAAGTCCCTTCTCTGTCCTTTTGTCTCTGGTAAGACAAGAAGTAACTCAAGCCACCGCTCGGTGAAGCTTCCTGTACTTGGAATCAGGGCTGTGAGCTGAGGGACGGGATGCTTCCCACCTTGAGCCCCTTTCAGCTGGCGATCACCTGTACGTACGGATTGGCTGATCACCTCTCAGGTGACATCGTTGCATAACTATCAAATAACCTCATTGTCACCTACTTAGATGGACTCAGTTCAACCCATAACCCTAACTCAGTCACTCTCTCATTAAAGATTCATATGTCCTCTATCAATGAGGATAAAAATCCCAGGTTTTGAGAGTCACCAGACAGATTCAAATCACCAGACCTTTGTTTCCCTTCCTTTGTTCTTTTTTTTTAAAAAGTTTTAGTTTTATTCTTTTTTTAAAAAATTTTTAAATTATTTTTGTGTGAGTGTACCGTCAAATCAGATCTGCCTGGTACAGGAGGAGATTGTCCCTCCTTCCCCGGCAGAGCATCTGGTGGATTTGAACTGTGCACCTCTGAGATTGTAGTTGCAGCTCCTTGCCACTAGGCCACCAGAGCTCCCCTTCCTTTGTTCTTAAAACCACTATTCGCAAAGAGATGGAACCAACCCAGAAGCCCTCTACAAATGGGTGGGTAGAGAAATGATGGCACATTCACACATGGAGTACTATGCAACACTGAAAAGCAATGATGAATTCATGAAACACTATACTACATACATGAGTCTAGATGACACGATGCTCAAAGAAATAAGTCAGTCATAAAAGAACAAATACTGTGTAAGTCTGCTGTTACATAAAGTTACAGAAAGAATCCACCTACTGCAGTTAGGAGGGAGGGGGAGGGGGCAGAAAATGAACTGAGAGACAACAGACATTCCCTGGGATGGGTGAGGGGCAGGGCAGTGTGGGGAGAAGGGCAACCAGGCGCCGTGTGTGTGGTAACTGGTGCCGTGGAACAGAAGGTGCATGAAGTTGGGAAGAAGCCAATGACTTTGTGACCTTTTTACTCAAATAACAATTTAAAAAATGTTCCTTTCGAAACTGGTAGTTCCTCAAAGAGCTCCATGTTGCCCCTCACCCTGACGTCGATGCTGACTCACAGAGGCATGTGGTACGGGGCACAGTTGCTCCGGAGCGAGAGGCATGGAAACCTGGCTCGGAGCTGACCAGCTCCCACAAACTAGTGCTGGCCTCCCCTCCCTCCCGCTTACCAACCAGCTTACGACACAACCCTTTTCCTCTCGCTCGGGCCTGAACCAAAACACTGAGAACACTGTTCAGGGAGCCGTAAGCCCGGCCTTTGTCGAAAGTCCCTGCCGGGGGCCCCTGTCCCCCAGTACTTCTCCGCTCTGCCTCAGACTCCCCTTCCTTAGCTGCTTGCTTGGGTCCACGCACTTGTGTCCTGGACATGCTAGTGCCCTGGTGAGTGGTCTCGGGTCTCTGTCATGCCCCGTTTGCTTGCCTGCCATCTGTAATGAAAACTCTTTTCCCGTGGCACCTGGGTGTGTTCAAGACCACAGACGGTGCCACCAAAAAGCTACAGTTAAGCAAGAGCTGCCAGATGGCCCAACAGTCCATTTCTGGCACCCGAATCAGTTGCCCTAATTGCCCTTGAGCCAGTTCCAGCCCATGGTGGCCCTCCCTCAGATCTCCAAGGCAAGAAGTCTTTAAAAATATTTTTTTATTCATTGCTGCACAGTTTCTTAATTTTTAAAATTTTTCTTAATGTAAAATTTTTTTCTTTAACTTAAACTTTTTTATTTTCATGAAAGTATACAGAAAAGTTGGACTTTCGTTCATTCATTGTTACACAATTTCCTCCCTCCTCCTTCCCCTCCCCTTCTCCCTTTTCACTTCTTATTCTCGATCGTTGTCTTAAATCTATTGTCTAACCATATATTCCTTTTTTTCTTCTTCATATTTCCTTTTAAACAGTTCTCTCCCTCATCTGTTCCAATATGGTGTTCATTATCTATCCACTCTTATCCTATTCTCTTCCCAACTCGCCCTTCCATATCAATCCTGCTTCATAACAGTGGTGTTACGCAATATTTGTCCTTCTGAGCCTGAGACAGTTAACTCAGCATAATGCCCTCCAGGGTCACCCATGTTGTGTAATGTTTTATGAGTTTCTTATTTTTCAGCGCTACATACTATTCCATGTGTGAATATACCATAGTTTTTCTATCCATTCATTTGTTTTGGGGGACTTCGGTTGCTTCCATCTCTTTGCTATTGTGAACAACACAGCATTAAACATGGGTGTGCATATATCTGTTTGGATGGAGGCTCTGGTTTCTTTAGGATATATTCTCAGTAGTGGAATTGCTGCGCCAAATGGTATTTCTATTTCCAACTCTTTGAGAAAGTGCCATCCTGCCTTCCATAGTGGCTGTACCATTTTACACTCCCACCAGCAGTGACTAAGGCTTCCTATCTCTCCACACCCTTCCCAGCATTTGCTATTTGCTCCCCTGTTGAGCTTTGCTATTGTTGGGAGGCAGTAACTCTCTACAGGATCGGGGTGGATTCAAACCCCTGACCCCAGCATGTAAAACATGCATGTCCTCTATACCCTGTGAAAACTTGTACATTAACGATCACAGTAGCATTCTTCATAATTGTCCCTAATAATTAGTTGGAGACAGCCTAATGCTCATCTCTGGATGCGTGACTAAATAAAATGTGCTGTGTGCGTGCAATGAAACATTTGTATTCAATCATAATACAAATAGTACTCAGCCATAAAGAGCAATGGAGTTCTGATAGATGGCCTCCACAGAGGGACCTGGAAAACATGATGCTGGGTGAAAGACACCAGACACAAAGAGACAAATATGGTCTGATTCTATCTCTGTGAAATGTCCAGAGTAGGCGGACCCGGGGAGTCAGAATGTAGGTTCAGGTTTGGAGGGGCTCTGAGTGACTGCTGATGAGAACAGGGTCGCTGAGGGCTGAGGGAGGCACATTAGGGGTTGAAGCATGGTGGTAAAGTGAACAAGGTTCTTTTGGGGTGATGAAAATGTCTCATTCTCACGTTGACTGTGGTTGCATGATTCCATGGACGTATGGAAAACCACCGGACTCAACTTTAAATGGATATGTGGTGTGACACCTGAATTAAGATGCTGGCAAGAATATTGACTGCACCCTGGATGCCAGAACAAACAAATCTTTCTTCAAAGAAATACATCCAGAATGCTGGTTAGAGGCCAAGATGGTCAGAGTTCTCATGTACTTTGAGCATGTTATTGGGAGGGACCATCCCTGGACAAGGACTTCAGGCCTGGTAAAGTGGACAGGACGACCCTCAACAAGACAGATTGACACAGTTCTGCAAGGGTTTGACAGTGGTGATTGGGATAATGTGGCAGGACCTGGGGGCCATGTCATTGTGTGAGCTGCAACCAACTCAGACACAGGGACAACTGCAACAGAGAAATAGTAAAAATAGCAGTATCCCCCTTCTTGAGGTTGCTACAGTGTCTCCCTTCTTGAGGTTGCTACAGTTTCTACCTTCTTGAGGTTGCTACAGGCTCTCTGGGTCAGCTGGACAGAAGCAGCTGGAGTGACACTCACCTTTTGGGCCCAGGTTTTTGGGCTCGGAAATTCTTAAAATCAGGAAACATGTAGGGAGAGACTTCTCCTCAGTTGCACCCTGAGCTCAGACTTCCAGCCTCCTGAATGGAAAGAAAAGAATTCTGTCTGGGAAGCGGCCCCTGCGGTGTTTGTTACAGCGGCTGCAGACTGCAGACGCAGGTGACCAAGCACACCCAGAACAGATCTAATGTATTTGAACTAATGATCGAAGACTTACTGAGTTGTGAGATGACATCATCTGTGAAGAAAGCAAAAGTTTATTAAAAATACAGAAAATATCAAAATACATGTCAGAAGAGACTCTGTAACTGTCTCTAGAACATCTGAAAGAAACTAATTTCTGCTGAGTCAGAACCAGTTCATAGCTGAGGCCTAGGGCAGGATTTTGGAGACTAGCTCCAGGGAGGAGATGGCCCCTCCCCCTCCTGCAGAGCTGCTGGAGAGGTGCTGTCCTTGAGTTAGAAGCATGACTTGGTACAGACCATTCCATCCGAAAACCCTAAAGCCAGATGAAATGAGGAGGAAGAGAGCTGAGCAACAGGCCAAGCAACACGTTAGAAGGAAGCGACCTGGAGCGAGACAACCAGAGGAACACAGCATGCACAGCTCAAGATGAAGCATTAAAAAATAAAATAACCAAGACCTAAGCCACAGCGTCCAAGGACATCATGGCACATGCAGAGCACAGAGCAGCAATCCATGGCTCAAACAGAAGCAGGCAGAGAACTAGACAGGCAATGAGGGCCAGGGTCCCACTCTTCTAGGCTGGCTCTAGGCCTGCTCATGATGATGTCCCTCGCTGAGGCTAAGGGAGAGGGGTGTCTTAGCAGCTAGGCACCCCAGGGAAGTAAAATCAGAGAAGCCTGTCTATCCATCTAATCTCTCTCCCCTCCCCACCCTTCCCCCCCCCTCCCCTCTTTGTTCCTCCCCCTCTCCCGACCCCCTTCCCTCACTCTTCCCCTCCCCCTGTCTCTCTTTCTCCCTTCCCCTCCCTGTCTCTACCCCCCCTTTCTCCTTCTCCCTCCCTCCCTCTTTTTCTCTCCCCCTCTCTCTCTTCCCTATACCCAAGTCCCAAGTCCAAGGTCAGGTGCCAAGATAGAAGCTTCTCCTGACTGATGAGGAGTCTTGACCTGAAATGTAAGATCAGCAGATCGGATGGCAGCTCCAAGCTTTTGAGGTTGACAAATTCAAGATCAGCAGACTGCAAGTTCAAGTCTAAAGAATCAGAAGATGAACAAAAAAGAATCTAGAAAACTTTGCCAAAATATCCAGTGGATACAGGCCGCAAACCCCTCAGGAAACCCCTGTTTGGCTGGTTGCAGCTTATTTTAGATATCATTATAGAAAGATTGCACAATATCACATAGCATCAGGTGAATCCCACCAGATCTCATCAAGATGGAGGATACATCATAACCAGAGACTCGTGGGAAGCCCAGCTGACCACCACATTGACCGTCACAGTGCGATCAGCTTCGGGCTTGAGTCTGAGGAGTCTGCGGGAGTTTGGGACTGGTGTTCCAAAAGCTGTGGGGGGACTATTGGAGCTGAGGTCCCAGGTGAGCTCCACCTGAAATGAGGGGTCAGCGGAACGAGATGGACAAGGGGGCACACAGAGAGCCTGGAGGAGAGACAGAGCCCTTCCAGGAGGGGGATGTGGCTGGCCAGAATCTCCTACCTGAGCAAGTGCCGGGCTGGTGGATTGAGAGCGCCAGTACCTGCCAAGTCCCATCTGAGAGTGTCTTGGGAAAGGCTGGTTGCAGTGGTGGGGGACAGTGGGCCCTGAGAAGAAGCACTCTGGCTGGAGGGAGGTGGCCTCAAGGCAGGCCAGGCAGCTTTGCTGAGGACTGCCTCACATTACCTTGGCTCCCAGCATGCCTTGCAGCCTCGCTCTGGGAGCCTTTCTGTGCAGACTTCTAGCTGGATCTTTACTGAGCTCGGGGCTGGCCTCCTAGAGTTTAGCCTGGCCAGACCAGACACCCCAGAAGGCAGGCAGCAGGGAGTGAGCCCCTTGGGCACAGCCTCTGTTCTCCCACCATTTGCCAGACCAGGTAAAAGACTGACCCAGCAAGTCTACCCCCATTTTGCATACAAGGAAAGTGAGGCTCTGAAGTGTCAGGAACTGAGAGCTTTGAAAAGAGCTTTGATGGGGAAGGCTCAGCAGCTCAGAGTGCTTAACGAGACCCCTGGTTCCCTCCCTTTTCTGTCGTTACAGCCGAGGCTGAGCTGGGACAGTGATGAGGGAAGGAACCCTTCACACCTGAGAATCAGACCCACCTTGGGGTTGGGGGGTAGGAAGAGCCACCATGGGTCAGGGTGACAGGCTGAGACAAGACGGTGGCCCAAGGGGGTGAGGACTGGCCTTCCATCACCATGGCGTCCAAGGCGGCTAATGATGACTCCATGTCAGAGCTGACCCACAGCTCCCAGGGGAGCTGGCATCTCCAGAGGCACCGTGCCAATTAACGATGAGTTCAGCATATCATTAGTTTCCGAATCGTCAGGAATCCAATTAGGTGCATCTTAGATCTACTCCGCTGTCCTGCCAATTGTCCGCGCTGGAGAGGGGGCCGCAGGGGGGCCATGTCTGCTCCCTGACAGCTGTAGGGGGCGTTGCTAGGCTGGGGACCAGATTAAACTTGCATCTCAAAGAGAGATGTGTGGCAGAGTTGTGCTGTGGCCTCGCTTTCCTGACTGGTCAGTGAGGCCCTCGACCTGAGTCTCCCTCCTCCTACGGGTGATGTTCAGGCATGCCATCCACAGACTGAGGCGCCCTCTGGGTCCACCCTTACATTCTACAGTGGGAGAGCCGAGACCCATGGGGGAAACAGGACTGGTCATTCCTCCACAGGGAGGGAGCCCAGGAGTGAACTAACCTAGCCCCAAACTCCTGTGATCATTTAGCTCCTGCCAAGGGGCCTGGATGCTGTGTCCCAGGAGGAAGTACCCAGATGTCCCCAACCAAGTGCCAATGACAGCTGTAACGCAGGGAAGCAAGCCACTACCCTGGAATTGATGGCTGCTTATGGTGCCCCTTCCAGGGAGACCTGCCTGCCGTTTCCACAGCTGCATCTTTTTGTGGAAGCTGTGACATCCTTCTTCCAAGGAGCGGCTGCTGGATTTGAACTGCCGCCCTCTGGCTCCTTAGATACAGCATAGCATGTTTAACTAGACACGCCTGGTTTCTGACAAGGTGGTGGGTGGTGGTAGCTGCTGTGTGGTTGGTGGAGCCCCTGGACCCCATGTATAATGAGGAGCGTGATCACCCTGCACCATCCATCTTCACCATCACTGGGCGAGGGGTGAGAAGGCCCATCTCCCCACTGCTTTCTCCCACCTGTAAGCCTGCTGGGAGGGGAGGAGGTAGGCACCCTTATCCAGGATGCCAGCTCTCCGTGGGGGAGGGAAGAAGCCAGTGCTTAGCAGAGACCCCGAGGGACTTCGATGAGGGCTGGGTGCTTGGAGGGGACTCCGGAAATCATGGTCACCTCACTGTCAGAGCCATCAGGACAAGTGTTGAGCGTGCTGAACAGTGAAGAAAGGACACTGTCCACTCCGGCTTCCTTGTCACCTAGTCTGGGGCAGTAGTGTGTTTACCCTGTTTGGGATTTCATGTTTCATTTTGATGTATGTCAATCTCACACAGGGTTTTAAAAATGTTAATTGTAATGAAAATACGCATAACAGAACATCCCCTAATCCAGCCACTCCCACAGGCCCAGTTCAGCATCCCTGGCTGCATCCAGCAAGCTGTCAGACATCCTCACCGTCCTTTCATAAACGACCCTCACTATGAACAGGTCTGTGTCTCTGAGTGAACATGCCCCCCTTGTTACGCTGACTCAGGTGCTGATGACTCCGCCACCGCACGCACAGCAGACAAAGTGCCCTGTCCCGGGCAGCCCACATCGCTGCCACGTCCACCTCTTCCCCCAAGGCTCCTCCTTCCAGGCCCCCAAGGCTCTGCCTTCGACGCCCCTCCCACCAAGACTCCGCCTTCGATGCCTCTCTGGGGACTAGTCCCACCTGACACAGGAGGTGAAGTCTCACCAGCCTGGCTTCGAGGGAGCACTCTGGTTGTATTGCTGAAACGACTATTATCTTCTGGATCATACATATGTTCATAAAATGAGATCAGCCGGTGTTTGTCCTGTAACGGACGGTCTCCCTCAGCATGGAGTTGGTAGGCTAGTCCGCGTGGCAGGACTTCACTGCTCTTTAGGGCCAAGCCACACGTATTTTCACATACTTGCTAAGCTTATGACCATAACACAGAAACAATGTTTCTAAATGACACTGTATCGTGCACTGTCCATGAACTCAGCAACTTGTCTGTTTTACTAAGTACCACGCTCCTAAAACTTGATCCACGTAGGTGAGTGTAGGTATATTTTCTACATGTTAAGTGGGGTTAGTGTTCTAATATTCATGGCCAAAATTATTGGCTCATTTCTCTTGAAATGTGTATTCATTCTGGTTTTGGATTTTCATTATCATCAACAATGTTGCAATGGGGTGATTATCTTATATATTGTTCCAAGGTATCTTTGGGAGGATTCCTTTAGCTAAGAGTGAAATTTCTGGTTTGCTGAGGAGGTGTGTGCTCAAGTTAGCACAAACTGCCACACAGCTTTCTGAAGTGATGGCTCCAATTTGCAGTCCCACCCACAGAGTGCGGCGCCTGTGGCTCCGCGGGTCCATCCACTCTGTGTCAGACGCTAATGTGCCTTATCTGCGGGGCGGGCGCGCGTCTCACTGCGGCTCCTGTCTGCCTTGCCTTCGTGTTGGTTGCGAGGGTTCTCTTGGTGAGTTCCTTGCCTTTTTCTTATTGGATTGTTCATCTTCTGTGTTATTATCGGCTTGCAGGAGCCCGTGCGGATCTCGGATATGAGTCCTTCCACTGGTGGAGTGCACGCACACATCCCACTCTGGGGCTGTCTTCGCATTCTGCTGCTTTGTTTACTGTGTGTTTTGTCATTCTGCACTTTTTAATTTTGCTGTGGTTGGATTTATCGTTCTTTCCCGTCATGATTTGTGCTTTTAATGTTTGTTTAAGAAATCATTCGCTACCCAAAAGATAATAAAAAAGTTTGCTCTGCACATTTAGGTTTTTCATCCATTTGGGAGGCGTTTTGTGACAGCACGAGGTGGGGGTTTAATTTGATACTCTCTCTCCCGCCTGCTTGTTGGGTAATTTACCTTCTTTCTCTGCTCAGTGCTTCCACTTCGGTTCTATCCCAAGTTGCCTTCTGTGTGGGGCGGGTGCATATCAGGATTGAGATCTGACAAACCTTTCCTCGTGGAAAATGGTGGTGCTTTGAGTTCCTGGAAGCCCAGGGGAGGAAGCCCAGGAAAACATACAAGCAGAGAGATGAAAGGAGATCACGCAGCACCTTGGAGGCTGGATGGTGGGAAGAAGCGGCAGGTGGAAAATTCTAGAATGTGCATGTGGTGTATATGTGAGGAGTTGGTAAGGGGGAAAATATCCCAAATTCACTGCCATTAAGTCTGTGTGATGCACAGCGAACACACAGGACAGAGTAGAACTGCCCCACTGGGCTCTGAACACTGGGCACCCTCACATGGGTGGCCTGCCTCAGCTTCCCCGTAGAGCAGCTGTGGGCATGAGCTGAGCTCACCACCGCGCCACCAGGGCTCCTCTCAGTAACACTACACACAATCACAATACGTTGCAGAGGAAGGTGTTTGGTATATGGGCGTCCTCCCCTCTCCTTGTGAACATGGCTGTGCTTGGGATTGGGGACTTTGAGGATGGATCAGTGAGGGGCACATGAGGTCACAGCAGAAAAGGGAGGGTTCTGCTGTGGATGGCGATCTCCCAACGGCAAGAGTAGGGATGTACCTGAGTGGAGGTGGCCATGGTAACAGCATCCTTCAGTGAAAAGCTGCTCACACTGTGTAAGCCATGCTCTCCGGGGCCTGGTTCCCCTGGCTGCCGGGCAATCCCAGCTTACAGTGACCGCAGGCGGCAGAGTGGGGCTTCCAGGGCTGCGTGGGAGCTGACACCGGTGCTGTCTCCTCTGGAGTAGCAGGTGGTTTGAACCAGTGGCCTTGGGATGAGCAGCTGAGTGCCGCCTCAGCACTGTGCCACCAGGCTCCTCGGATTTCCTTTAGAAAATCTCCAAATCCACTGCCATTCAGTTGATTTGACTCATGATGGCCCTGTGACCCTGCTAGAGAGAGGAGAACTGTCCTCTGGGCTCCCAGGATGCTGGTGTCTGTAGAAGCTGCTCCTTCCTCCTGATGATGGTTGGCCAGCGGGTTGAACATGAGCTGAGTGCATTAACCACAGTGCCACCGTAGTCCTTTCAAGCTCCCAGTGGAAGAAAGAAATGTGAGGGCGAGAGGGTGGTGTGTACGTGTGTGTGTGTGTATGTGTGTGTGTATATAGAGTAGACTATAGGGTGTGTGTGAGGTATGTGAAGTGTGTGTATGGTGTGTGGGGGGTGTGTGTATGTAGTGTAGTCTATGGTGTGTGTGTGGTGTGGTTGTGGGGGGTATGTGTGGAGTGTGGTCTGTGGAGTGTGTATGTGTGGAGTGTGGTATGTGTGTGTGAGGTGTGTGGAGTGTGTGTATGGTGTGTCTGTGTGTTTGTGTTTGTGGAGTGTAGTCTATGGTGTGTGTGGTGTGTGGTTCTGGGGGTTATGTATGTGTAGTGTGTTCTGTGGGTTCTGTGGGTGTGAGGTGTGTGGAGTGTGTGGGGTGTGTGTAGTGTGTGTGTGTGTGTGTGTGTGTGTAGGGTGTGTGTAAGGAGTGTGTGTGTGTGTGTAGGGGGAGGGCTGGAGCCATGGATCTTGCAGATCCTGGTCAGCAGGGCCCTGGGATGCTGGCCTGATCCTTCAGGAAGTGCCAGGAACCCAGAGAGGAAAGACCCTTGGGAAATGGGTGCAGTGCAAGGAGTGGGTGGTGGGTGCTGTGGGAGGCAGGAGTGTGGTCTTCCATGTGTCCTGAGTGGTTCAGGAGAAGCAGACAGAGCCCTAGACTGGGAGGCCAAATGACTGGCAGGGTGTGGGGTGCCCCAGGAGGGAGCACATCAAGGCAGGCAGGCAGCATCTCAGCTTCCCAGTACCCACAGGAGCTGGACTTGGTCCTATAGGAGTGGGGAGGGTTCTAAGCACATTCCAGCAGTCTTAGAGAAATGGGGTCCAGAAAGACCTTCTGCTGAGTGTTAAACCCCTGCACCATCCCTGGTGTACAGTAACTCTGTGTGTGTTCTACTTGCTTCTCCTGGCCCTTGGCATTGCCCCCTCTCCTGGGCCCTGGCATTGCCCCCTCTCCTGGCCTCTGGAATTTCCCCCTTAGCCTGGGGTTAGTCAGTAGAGAGACAAGGGCCCCAATCACAGTGGTCATATGTCTTGACCCTGGAGCCCTGGTGGCTGCAGGACCAGGCCATGAGTCAAAGTCCCCACTGGTCACATGCTCAGTCCTCTTTTGCACCCTAGACATTGAGGCTGAGCACTTGGGAAGGCTGAAGGAGGGGCAGCCAGTCAGGTAGGCCTGGTCTCAGGAGCTCACCAGGCTGAGCTGGGCTGGAGAAGAGGGAAAAGTGGCTGCTGGGTCTCACACCTAGACTTCCCTTTCTCCTGCCTGCAGGGTTAGGCGAGCCAGGTGGGGCCTGGCAGTCCTCCCAGG
Organism: Elephantulus edwardii; assembly: GCF_000299155.1. Classification (NCBI taxonomy): domain Eukaryota; kingdom Metazoa; phylum Chordata; class Mammalia; order Macroscelidea; family Macroscelididae; genus Elephantulus; species Elephantulus edwardii. Next base: position 1,148,896 of record NW_006399830.1, read on the forward strand.
CAATGAGCCTCTGGGCATTAGGTGGCTCCTCACAACCTTGAAGGGATTTGTAGCAGCATCTGGGATAGGGGGGCCGTGGAGGGGACCTGAGCAGGGCAGGCGGCAAGGATTCAGACAGCTTGTCACAGCCACAGAGTGGCAGATCTGTACTAGGAAGGCTGGAGTCAGTGAGAATTTGAAAATCTGTCCTGCATTTCTCCTCTTTTGATCAGAATTTTTCTAGAGACTTTGTTCAAGATGTCAGCAGAGCCATGAAGTCTGGATGAACTCCTGAGGGTATTTATTACTAAACCTTCAACCAAAAATATTCTCTGAAATCTTTAAGCCAATCGTTAGTTTCACTACTAAAGGTGGACGGTGAATAAAGGAGACCAGAGGAGAACGGGTGCCTCTGAAACGAGGCATTAGTGAAGAATCCTAAATATACTAGGAGTTGTCAAAAGAACAAACAAATCTACCCTGGAGGAAGTGCAGTCAGAACGCTCCTTAGACACGGGGATGTTGGGGCTTCATCTCACACACGGTGAATGTGCTGTCAGTGGGGTCAGTCCCAGGAAAAGGACATCATGTGGGAAACGTAGAGGGACAGCAAGACAGAAGAACCCTCCACGAGACGATTGACACAGCGGCCGCAGCAGTGGGCTTCATCAGGACTGGGGAGGCTTCCTGCTGGAACTAACTCAGTGTCACCGAGCCGCAACAGGGCAGAGCGTCTGCTTTGACACCGGGCTATTTGAACAACTATCTACTTGGGATCAAAGGAGACCTGACTGCATCAGTGACTCTGGGAGAAACTGAGACAAGAAAATCCTGTAAAGATTGGGGCCTAGAAAAGTGTGTGGAACAGACCTACACCATTCTGCCGGGTCTGCAGGTCCTACAGAATGGCCAGAGGGCAGGGCCTTGGTTCTTGTTATACAGGAGCAAGCTGACAACAGCAACTCTAGAGATTAGATAGAAACCTTGCTGCATGTGGTGTCTGTGACAGCAACACTGGGTGACTGAGACAGTGCACTGTGGTGTCTGTGACAGGGGCACTGGGTGACTGAGACAGTGTACTGCAGTGTCTGTGACAGCAGCACTGGGTGACTGAGACAGTGTACTGCGGTGTCTGTGACAGGGGCACTGGGTGACTGAGACAGTATGTGGGGTCTGTGACAGCAGCACTGGGTGACTGAGACAGTGCACTGTGGTGTCTGTGACAGCAGCACTGGATGACTGAGACAGTGCACTGTGGTGTCTGTG